>NW_020291604.1:72922-499457 GCF_003184755.1 Aspergillus piperis CBS 112811
AAAAAAAAAAAAAAAAAAAAACAATAACCAAGATAAGTAAAAGCTACACCTACAGGTTAGTAAAAGAAGAAACATAACAAGAAGCAAAGCAAAGTAAAGCAAAGCAACCCCCCCAACCCGACCGTCCCGACCGGACCCGAACAAACACAGACAGCCCCTCCAAACTCCCAAGTCCCATGTCCCAAGTCCCAAGGCCAAACACACTATTTACAGATCAAATCAAACTAGTGCTTTGCGGCACCGTCGATCAAACCGGTCAAATTACTCCGTAGTAAGAAAGAAAAGAAAACCTTACTCCTAAAAAAAAAGAAAGTCAAAAGTCAAAATTCAAAATTCAAAGTTGGCTGAAGTATCCGACCGATGATCGCAGTCTGGAATGTCTTGGCGGAGGTGAAATCATTGCTTTTGTCCCTGATTGAGTGAACCCTGACTGATTGACACTACTTACTCCAGGATTGGCTTTGGCGTTGGTGATGCGCGTGTGGCGCGGACTAGGAGGGGATGATTGACGAGGCTTATTGTCGATAGTGGCTTGATTTATGGGGGTGCTTTTTCTTGATTACTATTGCTTATTACTTTATTGCTTTTCTGGGAGTGATTCTGGGAGTGAGGCGAAATGGCTCACTACTCACTACTAATAATCTACTTATTCCGAACACTACACTATTTGACGGGTCTTTTTATTATTATTTCTTCATTGTGTTACCTTACAGTTAGAAAGGTACATTAAGTACAAGTCGGGTCAGTGGCCGGTGGGTGAATCCTCGGTGCTAGTAGTAGGCACCCACTGAGGCACCAGCACACATGACGGGTTGGGAAAACCAAGCAACTCAGTTGGATGGGTATACGCTTAAACGCAATGCACGAAGCACTCAAGCACAAAACAGACGCTTTTCGAACATTGCTCGTTTCATGCGTGGAAAGGACCGACTCCGTCCAGGGCAGATGCAATAAATCCCAGACGCCCCTCACGCCGGATTTGCATATGTAGACTGCGTCAGCCGACGGAAAATGGCAGCCTTGAACACGACCGGGTATTCAGTGCCGCCTTCTGCGAACCGCGACTGGTGAAGAATTCGAAGAAGGTAAGATGCTCACACCTGTGTCGCATAGTAGATGTTAAAAGGAGAAAGGTGGAAATGGATGGCGGAGCCGGAAATAGAAAAGAAAGGGACCATTGTCGATAGGGTCGGTATCCCTATTGAGTTGGCATCACGTGATGGGGGGAAGCGAAGATCTTGCCGGAAGTCGGAGCGAATTAAAAAAAGGTACTATGAGCAGATCTGCACGGCGTTCAACGCCCGTGTCAGCTCCTCCGGTGAGAATGGCATGTAACACCCCTTGGGCGACAAGGGGGGCGGCGAAATCGCTCGTACAGCCGGGGAAGTGTAGCGGATGGTTTCTTTCAGCTGGGCGATCGAGTCAACCCGGTCGAAGTCGGCAAACAGAGTCATCAGGGACTCGCTGTAGCTTTCAGGCTCCACGGCTGTGGATGACGATGAGCCACTCTCTCCTTGTCGGCCGCAGGCGTATTCGTCATGGTGAACCGAAGGGGAATCTGGTGATTGGTCAGATGGCTGATCGTTACACATGGCATATTTTATGATAGGTCCAAGGCTGGACAACATCCAAAAGGGCCGACGAGAGGAAGTATCCCACATACCAACTGTCACATCTACTTCGGGTGGTGCTGTTCGAATCTGATCGGGGGCGAGGTCGTCGGCGGCGTCTTCTTCGTACCGCGCTCTCAGGAAATCCGGTATGGACGCACAGGGGGAGAGGCTGAGATCGGGGGTACGCGGACGTTCCGCTTGGGCGTCCCCAAACGACCATGCTGCAAGTTTCCGTTGATGTTCCTTGTCGAAAGGGCCCTTGAACTTGGACCGAGGGATTTCACCGCGTTTGTAGTATTCGATCTTAATTCCATTGCCCTTGCCCTTGGACGAGGACCCACTGCTGGACCGGCGGAACACCCTCCGCACCTTTTCTCGGAAACTCATGTTGACCGGAGTGGAAAAGCCAGGCGATATGGTGGTGTATGCTGTCGATATGTGTGGAAGATCGTTGTGATATGAGGGGTTATGCGTTCAACCGTCGACTCAAGACCTCAATGTTGCATACCTTTCCCGGGGAGGGAATGGACGCGAGGGAGGGTGTGCAAGCACAGACGACAATCGAGTAGGTCCAGAAACCCTCGTATCATCGTTTGCCTAGACCAAGTGTGGGGTGGAGAGGAGAGGGGGGTTGAGGGGGAGAAGAGGGGAGAGTAGAAGAAAGGAAGAACGAAAGAAGAGGGGAGAGTAGATAGTGAAGTAAGTAAGAGAGAGGAGAGACGAGAGAGAGGAAGGAAGGGCTAGACTAAAGGGTAACTAAGGAAAGAGAGAGAGATATGATGGGGATTATGTCAAGGAACTAATGGAGCAGCAGTCCCAGATAGTTAGAGAGACAGCACGACTAACTGGGAGGAGTAATCGGAATCAGCGTCCATACCTATGATACAATGCGATGGGGAATTAATTACTCGTAGTTCGAAGTGGAAGGGATCTGATTGGAACGAGCGGTGCGAGGCACCATGCCGTTAGTTCCATACCACCACGACGGGGCTCCATCCAACGGAATAAACGGAGTAAACCATTCCCAGAATGCACTGGGGCGGCCATTGACTTACCGGCTGGTGACTTATCATGGCTCGCTTGACCTTACTTTTGCTCTGCAAAGGCCAAGGTAACCTAACCCCACGGCTCTGGGACTGGGAGGGTAAGAGGAAGAGAGCCGGTAACTGGGTAAGCCGCGATTACCTGCGGCCAAATCCGAGGCGTGAACGAGAAACAAACGCCGAACGTGGAGGATCCACCGGGGGGGTTTGAGCGAAGGAGGGAGGGTTGTGCGTGAATTTCCCAAGCTTAGCCTGATTGTTCTTAGCCGGAAAGACAGAATGGGGAATGAGACTCGGAGTGTAGCAGCTTGTGCAGTAGTTGAGTTAATTATTATAAGTCTTGGGGGTTTTATGTCACTCGACGAAGGAATATGCTAGATCATAAAATTCCATGCTTTGAGGGATAATATTAAAATAACTTATAAGAGTAGAAATACAAAGAAAATGACTGACAGGATGGCAAAGAAAGTCTTCATCGTCATCATCACCAGTCAACTTGTTCCCCCCTCCCTCCTCCCCTCCTTCAAGCGGGACTCAACCCAAACATGACATTTTTCGTTAAGCAATTTCCCTAACGAAATATTTCCCTCACTCTCATTCTTTTCCGCGGCGCTTCTGCAAACCCGGCCATGGAGTGCCGAGTCCCGATTCTGCCTTTCCCAGTTAGCCTAGAGCTGACTAACCCCTTGATTCTGAACCGTAAACTTGCCCCCCTCCTTCGGTGTGGCCCTCTTCTTGGTTACTCACCTTCCAATCAAACGTCCATCGGAGGAGGTTCACCGTCGGGTTGCAATCGCCAGAACAAGGTACTACCTAAGCCCAAAACAGTCCTATCTAAACCATGGTTTTGGATGCGCCAACCTCCCAGACCAATTTCCGCATTACGAGTGGTCGGGAAGTTACGCATCTCCGGCCGAAGAAAGTCAGAGGGTGGTAGGTAGTAGTACTAGTAAAAAACTCTGGGTTCTCTTTTCCCACCACTCTCAGGTTAAGCTTACACTTTCCCCCAACATGTTGCAGGGCTGGCCGGCCAGCCGACGGACTGGGCTGGGCTTCGTAAGATTGCTGCAGAAGACAGGTGTATATCACGGTGTACTATCGCCCAGCCGGCAGGACTTGCATGATGGTGTGTGAGTAAGTGCGTGTGTGGCAATGGCAAAAGATCAAGCAAGGTATCTGTCGTCTGTCTCTTGCTGTCGTGGTCTTGCTGCACCGAACGATTCCAGAAACACAGCCAAGACGGTCCGATCTACGTGCCACCACCGACCGACTCGAGTCAAGCTGCATCTTGTCTCTCCCACCGTAGCGATCGGGATGTAACCCTGCGATTCCCCCGGCATCATTCATCATTCGTTCCCTCATGGAGGCTGGAATCTGGATGCTTCTTTCTGTTCTGTTTGCTGTCGGATGTAGATAGGCTGGGGAGGGCACCAGATGACTTGGTAGTAACTATCCCACGTCAGTCGCCGGAACCGAGAACGGTGCGGTGCCACTGGGACAGAAGGTTCTCATCTCAGACAAGTAACTAGTACGAACACAGTAGCAAACGGTTTGACTAATGAGATAAAGAACCACCCATGGACGATAAGTGATTGCGCGAATGATATCGCTGGCATAATCGTGGATTCCGACTGCCCCGCTGAAGGTGGTTCGGAGTCGCCCCCACTCGGCACGGTACTTCCGGTGACCAGAACGGTTATCTTTGGCTCATGTAGCAAATTCTTACAACCATCTTTCATCAAATAGGCCTGCTGGCCCAATGGTAAGGCGCTTGACTACGGATCAAGAGATTGCAGGTTCGAGTCCTGCGTAGGTCATTCTTTTTTTTCCCGCTTTTTTCCCTTATGTCATCCAGGGTATGCCCAAGTGCCTACCCAGTTGATATATCTATATTTTTTTTTTTTGCCTTTCTGCCATCGTCAGGCACGCAGAATATGGAATCATACAGCATAACCCAACAACGAAACTGAAACTCAAAAGATTGTTGTGAGACGCAAGGGGTTCACCCCAAACCTGGCACGTTGTTGGGCCGTCACCACACACGCTCGGCGTGGCATTGCAACAACCACCCTCAACTAACTAACTAACTTACGCCCTCCCTTCCATGATGTCATCATGGCAGCGCACTCACCCCGGGTTTTGCCTCCCTGCCCCAGACATGATTCTTCCGTCAAGTTCGCCCGTAAACTTACTTCTTCGGGCATGTATACATGTTACATACGTCGTCCCCCGATAGTTTGGGGCGCAGAGGAAAGAAGTTGACGATTTGGCCACTTGTCATCGGTAAGGGATATACTAACTAAAGTAGTGGCCACCTTGCGCGGCCGGTTTGGGCGGCCGTCTCAGCTCGAGCTACTTAATATATACTAGACGTTTCTGTGCGGTGGGTTGTGTCATATTGAATTGAGACACGTGATAGTTACCTATGTTGGACTGTGTAGAAAGCTAAAGCTATACTCAACATATTAGCAGTCTTTACGGGGTCAGTTCAAGCGTGATGGCTAGGTCTTGGCTTCTACTACTGAATTGGTTAAGGACACGACGACGGCTGGCATGTCGACCGGAAACGGTTCCTAAACCTTTCATTCCCTGTCCGGGTTTGGCCGACCCTGGACCCGACGGCATGCCTCATGATGCAATCGACCGATCGAACACGGGCGCGGGTGTCACCGTACCTTCTGCTTCTACAAAGTACCTGCAGTAATAATAGGATGGTTGATTGTAAGCTGTATCGTGTAGCAGCAGACTCAACTTTGTGGTTTGATTAGTATCCTGATAGTTTGGTTAGTGGTCAATAGATATCCTGCAAGTTCGACTTCTCATTAATTGGCTATATAAGCCAATGCAATGAATGCATAAAGGCATTGTACTACGTATGTAGTAACTCCGGTCAAGTGAGACCTTGCCTTGTGCGGACGGCTCGCCTCGGATAAACTCAGGTCCCGCCGGGGCGGGATGGGATCGTCTGCAAGCTTGGGAATTAGTCCGCTTAACATGGCTTGTTAAGCCCCAAGCTGCAGGTACAGTTCCGACTCGCCGGAATCAGGGGGATGTGCGCCAGCTCCAGCTGCCATACTGCTTGCTTGACACTCAATCGCTTCGTAATTGCCATTCCTGCCATTCCTGTAGAAGCCGCAAGCAGCGCATAAGCTGGGTTCGGTCTGGTGCAGAATAGCAACTGCCATCATGGCTGGCCAACGTGATTGTTGTCTCTTTTGTAGTCATGACTGAGAGCAGGGTGTTGTTGAAAGGAGATGAAGAAGGATTTGTAGGGAGTGTCAAGCCGAGCCCATGGAAAAGCGCCTGCAGGTAATAAACATCTGCAACCCTCATCCACGCGCAATTCAACCCATATTTGGATCCGCGTGCACTGTGCCCCTTCCAATCTTACCCTGTTGTTCCCCTTCGACACGACCCCATGTGACCGCGGCGTGACTTTCGCCCTCGTTTGGATTCCCCCGCTCCCACAAGCATTCATTCACAGATTGTTCCTGTGTGTCTGGCGCACAGCTCAACTACAACACGCGCTACGGGTCTACCTACATTGAAATTGCACTGGTCGCGTGCAGCTCGAAACCAATCCAAGCGCCGGTGGTTCAGTGTTACCCGCAAATTAATTGCACCTTGACCGGGCCCTCCACGGATTAACGTTCCCCGAATCGATTTAGGCAATCGGAAAGGGCCACAGGGCAACATACCAGACCAGCCCGCCCCTAACTTCCCACTTCATCTGCCGTTGGTTCTTAATCCCCATTCTCGGAATCGCACGACCTCGACGTTTCGCATCCACGATTCGTGTCCATTCCGTTCGCACAGACTGTAGGTTTTGTCCACCCACTGCTGCATTGAATCGTTGTCGTCATCGCCAGTGTAACTAACATAATTGTTACTGCACAGGATAATCCATCACAATGCCTAAGAAAGGAGGAAAGAACAAGAACAAGGGCAAGAAGAGCGGCGGTGCTGCCGCTGCCGCGAAGAAAGCAGCTGATGCCCCCAACAATGTGTGAGTAGAACTCAATCGCACCCGCATTGTGCTGTTGTTTCGTCATCGCAATCTTGTTTCGCACAATGACACTGACATTTTTCTCTCTGGAACAGTGTACCAGCCAACGAGGTTGAGGAAACAGTTGCCAAGAGCGACAGTGAGCTCGAAGCTGTCGCTGCCGAGGCAGGCGTCACTGACACCACTGCGCCTGAGGCTGTCGTCCCCGAGACAGTTACCAAGGACGAAAGCGAAGTTGAAGCCGTCGCTGCTGGTGCCGACACTGGTGTGACTTCAGCACCCGAGACCACCATCCCTGAGACTGTCGCCAAGAGTGAGAGCGAAGCCGTCGCTGCCGAGACAGCTCCTGCAGTGACTGCGGCACCCGTGGCCACCGTTACTGACACCGCCGCCCCGGTCCCCGCGCCTGCCCCTCCGGTCAACTTCACGGAGGAGGCCTCAAACGCAGTCAATACCGCGTTCCCCAAGATAAACGATGGCATCGTAGAGGACGCTGCGCAGCAGACGAAGACTGCTCAGGCGGAGACAGTGGAGGAGGGCACGAGTAAGTAACCCAATGGGTGCGCATTTGCGCAGGGCTGATAGTTTGCTGACAACGTTCATCACCAGCTGTCCTACCTTCCACCTCCACCCTTGAAGCTTCCAATGCGGATACCACAACCCTGCCTGTGAGAACCAGCACCCTCGAGCCCGAGACCGCCGATGCCCACGTGAAGCGCCCCTACGAGAGCAGCATCACCACCAAGGAGGATGACCACAAGCCCCACAAGATGCCCAAGGTGGAAGATGAACCCGTCATTGCCACCGAGAAGGCAGCAGCCGCAGACACTGTTCCGGCTCCTACTGGCACCATCGTGCAGCCACAGGTTGTCCCGGGACTTGGTGCTGGCTCCGCTGATAAGGCGTCGAAGGACTTGGAAGTTGCCGGACTTGCCACGACGGACAAGGATGCTGGAGCTGCGTCCACCACGACAGTACCTCAGACTACCGACGCCGTCCCGGCCAAGGTTACCGAAGCTCCGTCCAGCGCGGCCGCTGACACGACCGCTGTCGCCCCAGTGGAAGCTTCTACCAAGCCCGAGACTGCTGCAGCCATCGCTCCCTCTGAAGTGCCTGAGAGTACTGGCAGCGCCAAGCAGACGACCGAGGTGACACAGCCGGAGCCAGCGACGGCCACCAAGGCCCCGACCGCAGCCGCAGACAGCGAGCCTATTGCGGTTGTTCCCAGCACCATCATCAGACCCTCTGGACGTGACAGCAAAGCAGCGGATAAGACTGTGGAGGACACCACTGCTGCACCCACGGCCACTGAGGCTGAACAGCCCCTGAAGGTTGCGGAAGACAAGGAGCAGGCGACCAAGGCACCAGAGACTTCCAAGCGCCTCAGCGCTGTTCCCTCTACGATCAAGGAAACGAAGCCCCAGGAGGCCCAGAAGACCGAGACCTCAGCCACCCAGGGAGTTTCGGCTAGTCAGAAAGAGGAAGGCGCTGCTGCCCAGAAGGCCGAGGAGGTCAAGTCGGAGCCTCAGGCGGAAGGCACCTCTGCTGCTGCTGCTAAGCCCGAAGCCGCTCAAGCCGGACAAGAGACCCAGCAAGCGGGCGCCGCTGCCCCCAAGGCTGAGGAAGGCAAGACGAGCGTTGAGCAGGCCAAGGATACGGCCAAGGGCGAGGCCGCCAAGCCCCAGGAGACTGCGAAGTCGGAAAGCAGCAAGGCCGAGAAGCGCAAGAGCGGACTTTTCGCCTGGCTCAAGCGCAAGATCAAGGGCGAGAAGAACTAGAGCTCTGCCTTGTTTCTCTGTGCTTTTCCTGCCGGAGGTGTTCTCCGGAATGAACTTTTGGCTCCTTTGGCGAGCGGTTGCCGGCCCAGGAGCCCATATTGCTGATACCCCAACATGGATGATTGCATGGAGTGATGGATATTAAAAAAGCAAAACAAAAAAACCCAATAAAAATATGGAATAAGGGAAAAGAAAAAGAAAAAAAAAAAAAAAAAAAATCAAGGCTAGGCAGAAAGATACCAGAGATAACATAACGCCTTAGTATGATGATGGATGGCGGGTGTACGATATGAATGGCCAGGACAGGATACCACCAGGGATAGGATTGCTTGAATGATTGCTTGATTGGGCTGGGCTTTCTGACTGGGATGCTGCAAAGCGCTATTTTGTATTTCGGACGGACGTATGGTTTATGTTCACGTTCACGTTCATGTTGATGTTCATGTTCATCTGGGCTGGCTGCATGGGCCGAGACTGGGACGAAGTGTATGTAATTGGCTTAATGGTAATGGAGGGGAAATATGATGATTTTGATTATTGTTTTTGATGTGGTGATTCCGGAGGAGACCGGGATACTTCTTCATCTTTTTATTAGTGAGCAGTGTAGACGTATAGTAAGTGCTGGGTGATGGCTGGGAGCTGCCAACCTGGGCACTTGGCGAAGCTATTCCAAAGAGTGGATAGTTGCCAAAAAGGACAACACATCACGGCAATTCACCGCCATTTGCAGCGACGAGGATGTCGGCAGTGGTTATCGGATTTTAATTAATTATTACGAGGGACAAACCCGAATCTCTTTGGGGTTAGTTGGGACCACCAGGAAAAGAATTCCCCGTCACTATGGATCTCTTCCACTTCTTCCACTGCTTCCACCTCTTTTAACAGCTTCCATCAATAGCTTCCCTTCAAACTCGCCACTATTTGCTGGGCAAGTTTGTTTTCTCCCCACCACAGCCGCTATCTCTTTGCTTTTCTATTCTGATGAAATTCTGATGATCCCTTCCAAGGCCTTCCAAGAAAGGGGATACTTCGATCGGCTAGTCAGCGATGATATCACTTGCTATCACTTACCTTGGCCGATCCCTCCGTCAGCCCCTCCACTTGCCGCCCCACGATGAGGGAATTCGCGCCTCCCTTTCGTCCTCGTCTTCCCCTCTTTCGGACTTTTGGGTGAATCAGTCTCCATCCTGACTCCATTCCCATCGTGGCTGAGACAATTCCCACCGGTTGCCGACCGATCCAGGCCAAGCTTTCCTTAAGCTTTAGCGCCGTGTCCCTGGTCACTGTCTGATGATTCGCCCATCCGATCACACGAGGGAGGGGTCCCAAACCTCGATCTCCACTCCTTCGTCCCTCCGTCACTGGCAATGGGCGTCTCCAGCACTAGTCTAGGATTCTAGGACTGTGTCTGAGCTACAGGAAAGGGGCTCCATGAGTGGCTGCCACTTCTCGGGGCTGAGGACAACAGCCAACGAGTGGCTGTTCCCTCCTCCCGTGTTGTGTGAGCTGACGGATGTTACGGCAGGCCAGAACAGGGAGCAGGGGGGACAGTTTCAATGAGCTAACTGGATTGACGGCCGTTGGCTGATCGTGGGAGCCTGCTGTTGCGCCCCTCCTTTCTCTTATTTACATCACGGCGCTCCCCCCTTTCCTGTCGCTGTTTCCTAGCATCGCTTTTTTTCTCTTCTTCCTCTTCATTCACATTTACACATTTGATTCGGCACAATGGTCCATCTTGCCCAGGTTAAGCGCGACAGTAATGTCGAGAAGACCGCTGAACGGGTCGACTCCATCCAGCTTGAGGACGATGCCTTCTACTCCAGCGTCTACGGCACTCGTTTCGCTACGGAGCAGTTGCCCTCGACGGAGATGCCGGAGCGGGAGATGCCTCGCGAGGTGGCCTACCGTATGATCAAGGATGAGCTCAGTCTGGATGGAAACCCCATGCTCAAGTAGGTTCGGTCGATAGCAAGACAGGACAAGAAGCTAATCCCTTCACAGCCTTGCGAGTTTCGTGACGACCTACATGGTATGTGTTTTGTTCCTAGGGTATCAGGACAATGCTAATTTGAGTAGGAAGAGGAAGTTGAGAAGCTCATGACGGAGTCCTTCAGCAAGAATTTCATCGACTACGAGGAATATCCCCAGTCCGCCGAGATCCAGAACCGCTGTGTGAACATGATTGCCCGTCTGTTCAACGCTCCCACCGACAGTGATGACGAACACCCCATGGGTACCTCTACCATCGGATCCTCCGAGGCCATCATGCTGGGCACCTTGGCCATGAAGAGACGGTGGCAGAACAAGCGCAAGGCGGAGGGCAAGGATGCCTCCAAGCCCAACATTGTCATGAACAGTGCCGTCCAGGTGTGCTGGGAGAAGGCCGCCCGCTACTTCGACGTTGAGGAGCGCTACGTCTACTGCACGGAGGATCGCTACGTGATTGACCCCAAGCAGGCCGTGGATCTGGTGGACGAGAACACCATTGGTATCTGCGCCATTCTGGGCACCACCTACACCGGTGAGTACGAGGATGTCAAGGCCATCAACGACCTCCTCGTCGAGCGGGGCATTGACTGCCCCATCCACGTCGATGCCGCCAGTGGTGGTTTCGTCGCTCCTTTCGTTGCCCCCAACCTGGAGTGGGACTTCCGTCTGTCCAAGGTTGTGTCCATCAACGTGTCTGGTCACAAGTACGGTCTGGTGTACCCCGGTGTTGGCTGGGTTGTCTGGCGCTCGCCCGAGTACCTGCCCAAGGAGCTGATCTTCAACATCAACTACCTGGGAGCCGAGCAGGCCAGCTTCACGCTGAACTTCTCCAAGGGCGCGTCGCAGGTCATTGGACAGTACTACCAGATGATCCGACTGGGCAAGCGGGGCTACCGGTCGATCATGACGAACATCACGCGCACTGCCGACTACTTAGCCGAGCAGCTGGAGCAGCTGGGCTTTGTGATCATGAGCGAGCGCGGCGGCAAGGGCCTGCCGCTGGTGGCGTTCCGGCTGCCGGCGGACCGCGACTCGGAGCAGTTTGACGAGTTTGCGCTGGCGCACCAGCTGCGTGAGCGCGGGTGGATCGTGCCGGCTTACACGATGGCGCCCAACAGCAACTCGCTGAAGCTGATGCGGGTGGTGGTGCGTGAGGACTTCAGCAAGAACCGGTGCGATGCGCTGCTGGCGGACGTTAAGCTGGCCTTGAAGACGCTCAGCGACATGGACAAGGCGATGTTGGAGCGATACACTCAGTAAGTTATCCTTGGTGAGAATGGTGTCGATCCGAGTAATTGCTAACGGAAGTAGTCATGTCCGGGTGCACTCGACCAACTCGCACAAGTCCAAGCATGTGCACCCTCACTACAAGAACGAGACCCATTCCTTGCAGGGCAAGCATGGCAAGACCCACGGTGTGTGTTAGAGTAGACTGTTAGATGACAGTGGAGGATGGTGGACAAGGACTGTATATGAGCATGGACATAACACGGATACAATGATGCTAGACATCTCCGATACATTGAATGCGAAAGAATTGAGACATTCACAGTGCTGATAGTTGGATCACCCATGCTACTTACTAGTAAAGGTGAAACGTGGAGGCGAGGCTTTGGACTGCAGCTAAAAGGCGACCGTCAGCACCAGCCTTGTACTATCAAGTAGTTGTTTGGCCTCGAGTCCAATGGGCTGTGCAATTTAGCCCGCCTTGGGGCCGCCCGGACCCAATGGCTCACTTTCTTTATTGAATCCCATCTCATCCTGCATTGGACTGTCTCTCTCTCCCCTCTTCCTCTTCCTCTTCCTTTTCTTCCTTCTCTTCTCTCCGTCTTACTTTTTTATCTTTTTATCCCCCTTCCTTTCTTCCCCCTCCCCTTCTCTCACTCCCATCAATCCTCTCTCCCTCACCCTTCTCCATGCCCCTCTTTCGCCGTAAGCACAAGCCGTCTGCTGCCGCGTCTGCATTCCGATCTGTCGAGCATCTGCCCGCTGCCCCTGGCGTCTACCCCGACGACGATCTCGACCGTCGTTTCTCCGTCTCCACCTCCCGCGAGCGACTCCCTCCATTGCCTGTCACTTCATCCTCCACCAACAACACCAACACCACCACCTCCCCGCCTTCTTCCACTGCTGTCAACACCACCAACACCATCGCTTCTACTTCCACCTCCACCACGCCCGGTGCCTCTCCGCAACTCTATCAACACGATAATAATACCCAGGAATTTTCCACCCATCCCCTGCGTCGTTCCAAAAGCCAGCGTCATACCAGCCCGCGAGGCAACAACAGTAACGACAACACTCCGGTACGGCCAGCGTCCCCTGCACCCATCCTCGATGCTGACCCTCTCACTCAGTCGTGGCCGCTGCCACCCGAGCCACTACAACCCGTCGAGCCAGAACCTCGCAAATCCCGTCGCAGTCTCTTCTCGCTTCACTCGTCTGCAGCCGCGCGCGACCAGTCCGGAATTCTGCAGCGCAGCCGGTCGGTCAAGAAAATCTCCACGGGTCGATCCTCCAAACAACAGCGACCGTTGTCCATAGACACTACGTCCGAACGCCGCCCGGGAACCTCTTGGTCGAGAGAGCATGAATTAGACGCCCCGTGGCCCAAGGTTCCTCAAGCCCGTCGACCCCAACAACCGCCGCAACAACAACCGCCGCAACAACAACCGCCGCAACAACAACCGCAGCAGCAGCAACAGCCGGCGTCAATTCAGGGTCAGGCACCTCAGCCTCAGCCCCAATCACAAACCCCGACGCCGTCCCATACTCCTGCAGAATCCCCGGTTCAGCCTCCGCGGAACCACCCTCAAGCACAACAGCAGCCAGCGAGTCGATCACCCATGCCGCAGAACACAGGTCCGACGCCGACGCTCGACACCCGACCTCCTCGTTCACCGCATCCTTCCGTCCAACGCTCCAATACCGACAGCGGCCTGCTGGAACATCTGACTCGCCCGTCACCGGTGGAGCCGTCCCGACAGCCCGCTGACTTGGCCCCAACACCGCCCCAACTGGACCCCACGGTCGGCCCTCGACCTTCTTCCCGCCAATCCCTTGGGCCCCCTTCACCATTACGCCCACTCCCCGTTCATCCAGACACGGTTGCCAGTGGCATGCCCGACCGTCCATCCGCGCCCCCAGGACAGTCTCCTGTCCCTGGGCATTCCCCTTATCCGGAAGCTGGCTTCCGGAACAACACTGCGTCGACGCCAGAGCAGGGCCGGAACACGCCCAGTTCGCGTGAGAGCCGACGTGATCGTGAGGATGCCGAGATAGATGTGCGGGCTTTGGTCCAGAAGCATGATGAGCTTCGTAAGTAGCTGTTGCCACCGCTCTGGATGGTACCATCGCTAATGAAATGCAGAGGCCAAATACTCCAAGGTTAAGCGTTACTACTTCGAAAAGGAAGCGCAGGTACAGCACCTTCAGAATACCGTAGCACACCAACGTATGGCCGTGTCCCGCACCGTGCTGGACGACAACGAGTATGCCAATCGGTTCGGTCGACTGGACGGTGCGATCAAAGATCTAGCCTTTTCCATTCGCAAGGACTGGGCGACACTGCCCTCCTGGCTGAACGGGTTCGTCAATGACGACGCACACACCACGGGCACCAAAGAAATGACCGCGATCGGCCGGGCGGTGGTGAGCCGGTGGTTAGTCGAGGAACTGTTCGAGCGCTACTTCCACCCAGCCTTGGAGCCCACCTTCAGCCGACAGCTGAAAAGCATCGAGATGAACCTGCGACGACAGCAAGCGCAGCCGTCTACAGAAGAAGACAAGGAGAACGCGATCGCGCGCATCTCCAACTGGCGGCGCACCACACTGGACGGACTCACGAACCTGCAGGGTCCGCAGGCGGACGAGTACCGGGCCCAGCTCATCGACCGACTGATCAACAGCCTGGTAGCGACGCTGGTAGCATACTTGCACGACCCGCCGCCACCGGGGCTGGACAACGGGGCGCGCATGATCGTGGAGAACGCCGTGGGCATTGCCGAGAAGATCCCGCTGGAGTCGCGCGACATTTGCGTCGAGTACATCCTCCCAGGCACAGTCGTCCAGGAGGGTACCATGAAGGTCGAGACGGGGCTACCGCCACTGACCCATGTGCGGACCGAGTCTGGTGGCTCCGCCGAGCAGGAGCGGGCAGAGGGCCCAGACGAGACAGAGGGAGGCGACCCTGGCCCGCCGCAGCGGGAGCAACGCATGCGGTCGGTGTTCAGCTCGTTGATGGGACGGCGTCCAGGACCGTCCGCACCAACCGGGGAGACTCGAGAGGAGCGCGAGCGTGGACCGGGACGTATCCGATTTGCGTCATTTGTGACGGCAGAAGTGAGAGGAAAAGGACCGATGAATGTACTGGTGAAGGCGCCTGTATATGTAGAGTGATGTCCCAGCTACATACACAAAGTTACGATAGAGCATACATATCAAAGAATGATATGATCATGATGACATGATTGCATTATTAGTATTAGTAGTACATTATCCAACCCATCCATCCATCCAATCCCCATCCATTCCACACCAACCAATATTTAATCTATTCTATGCCAGCATATACAGCATACATACCCATAGCGAAGAAGAACAAACAAACAAACCAACAAAGTCAATGCATGCAAGCATGCACACACACCACACCACACCATCTGTGACCAGCACAATCCATGATCTCACATAATACACCAGGTACTAACTACTACACTATTATCCTACTCATCCCCCCAAATCAACAATCAACAAGGTTATTTATTATAAACACCCAAACCACCACCTCCTCTTCCTCTCCACCTCATCCACATCCTTCGGAATCGACTCCAAATAAACAACCACCCCCAACACCTCCAACAGAAACCTCTCCCGATACGCCACAGCCCGGACTACATTCTCATCCAGATACTCGTTCATTTTCCGGAGGAGGATGTCGGTGTCGTGTCGGGCTAGGGTGAGGAAGTCGTCCGCTGTGAGGGAGAGTTCCACTTCTTCTTCTTCTTTTTCTTCTTCATCAACAGCATTATTATTTTTTTCCTCGGTTGGTTTTTCGTTATTGTTGTTGTTGTTGTTAGCGTTATTCTTCCCTCCGGGGGAAGAAGAAGCAGATGTGGATGTTATAATAGAGTCAAGATCAAGTAAATCCTCCACGCCTCTTTCTAGGGATTTATCATGATCGATCCAGACACAGAAGCCCTCGAACATGCCATTCCGGGTGAGGAAGGACATGACGGATGAGGGGTTTGTGCGGTTGAGGATGTGGCGGGGGAGTTGTATCCCACTGTCTTTGGTGGATGATGCAAGCATGCGGTGGAGATGTGTTGCGCTGCTGAGGTCGAGGAGGAGGTCGGATTTATCATTGCCATTTCCTCCACCTCCATTGGTAGTGGTAGTAGGGGTAGCTGTACCAGCGCGCCTCTCCGCAGTAGACGACGACGACAACAACAACAACGAAGCAGACGTAGTACTCGACGACAACAACGGTCGATCATACCCCACTCTAACCCTCCAAAACCAATTACACGCAATCAAACTCACAATACACGGCACCAACACGACATACCCATACCACATTGTAGCGGTAACCATGCTCGCCGCGCCGGCTACAAGGCCATTGATCCCGTTGACGAGGGCATGGAATTGCAAACTGCGGAAGCGGAGTTTCAGTGGGTGGTGGTACATTCGAACTTCTTCGAAGCCGATATCTTCTGCTTCTTCGTCTCCCGGATTTGGAGGATTATTGTTATTATTATTATTACCATTACCGTCCCTTGTTGGCACTGTAGATGTGGATGTGCTGGTGATGTTCTGGCAACTTCTCCAACAAATCTGGAACCTACCCACCAAATACCCCGACCAGATTGCATTAACCAGTCCAAACACTGCGGCTAATCCATTGCCGATGTATCCGCTGAGCAGGTTGCTGGCGACGTAGACGTGATGATTCGCGCCGAAGATCGCCATAATGGTTCCGGTGCCGACGAGAAGCGCGCCGAATCCCATTAACGCGTCCATGAGGATCCGGTCGACGATTTCGGTGCCGAGTTCGCGGAAGTTGACGCTGAGTCTGCTTCTTAGTAATAGCTCCGCTTGTGTGTGAGTGGTTGTGTTTGGGTTTGTGGTTGTGATTGTATTTTGTGTTGTTGTGTTTGTTGTTGTGGTGGTGGTCGTGGTAATAGAGTCGAGTAGCTCGCGCAGATACCGCCGCTCTTTCAGGAGGAGCTGCACGTTCGTGTAGCTGAGGTAGAAGTCCCTCGCTGCCACTAGGGTAATAAGCAGGGCGATTGGTCCACCAATGGCCATGAAGACCATCGCGTATTTCGGGACGGGGATCTGGTTCCACACATTGGCGGCGAAGTCGGCTGCGTTGGCGAGTTCGAGGAAGCCGACACCCGCGAGGAGAGAGTTGCGGAAGAGAGGTTGGTGAGATAATTGGAAGTTGTAGTTGTGTTTTCGTCTTGATTTTTGTTTTTGTCGGGAGGTGCATTGGCGGAAAGGATTGAGGAGGGTGGTGAGCTTGGTGGATGGTTTCCGGTGGGCGCGGGTGTAGGTTACATGATTTGTCGGAATGATGGTGGTAGTGGAGGTGGTTGTGCTGGGGGTTGAGGCGGAGATGATGGTGAGGTCGCTCGACTCGCGGAGGAGCTTGGGGATGGGAGGAGATGACATGGTGGTGGTGAGGTGGGAATTGGACCACCATGGGGGAGGGACATGGGGTGAGGAGGGAAGAAGAGAGGAGAGAAGAGAAGAGGGAAGAGAAGAAGGGGGAAGGGGTTGGGGGGGGATGGGGGATGGGCTATTTGGCCGGATTGGGCCTGGGAAATGGGGTGGGGCCCGCCCTGTAGGGCTGAGCCGATCATCCGTGGTTGGCCCTATTTTTGGGGTTACGTGGCCTGCTAGTTAGCAGCTGCAGATTGCGTCCTGGGGGATAAATTGTTCACCGCTGAGATAGTATACGTATATTCAGTGGGTCAGTTCTATTCTATTATACACAGGTGTTTATACACATCATATTTATAAAAACTTTGCTTCCCGCACCATCGACGCCTGGAAATATCCCGGAATCACCTCGTACTCTTCCACCGCCTCGAACCCATACTTCTCATACAGGGGCCGTCCCGCAGGCGTGGAGGCCAAGAAAGTCGGCACGCCTTTCTCATCTGCCCGGTCCAGTCCCCAACGCAGTAACCTCGATCCGATGCCCCGGCCGTTGAACTGGGGGAGAGTGCCCAGCATGTCGAGGTCTGAGCGATTAGCATGATGCAGGTCATACTACAATAAGAAAAAGGACAACTCACAGAAATACCCCTCCTTTCTCCCCCCCATGACCCTCTTCTTCTCGCTGTTCATCAAACCAAAGAATCGCTCACAGAGATCGGCATCCGAGCTTGGGGGCCAAACAGTCTTGGTTTGATTTTTCTCACCATCTGAGGTCATCCCCTCTGGGACAGGATACCACCATTTGGCAAACGCAGCTACCGTTCCCTCTTCACCCGCAGTAACTTTCAAGAACGCGATGCTGGGAGTAGAAGCAGCCCGCGACTCTTCTATCTCGTGCTTGAACTGGTCTACCCAGAAACTGCGCACATCCTCGGTGATGGGAAACATGCGTCGACTGAACGGGTCGGAAAAAGCATGCAGGAAGACATCTGCGATAGCGGGGCTATCACTGGGTGTCGCGGGGAGAATGCGCAAGTCATCTTGCTGAGGTTTCTGGTGGGAGCGTGCGGGGGTTGGCTTGGGTTGTGAGGGGGTGTTGATTAGGCGGGTTTGCAGCTGTGGACGGATGCATGTTTTGGGCATGGTGGGGAGACGCAGTCGATGCATGATGAAGATAATGGAATGATATCGGTTATGATCGGGTACACTAACGACCGACTAGCTGACTTGCAAAGATTGAATTAAATAATTGAGAATTGCTTTTTTTGACTCATTTTGTTCCGTGAAAAAATTGCCACTTTTTGCTGCTATCACGTGGTTCCGATGGAATGATTCCGAGATCGTTCCGAGATGAGTGTGTGGAGATGCGATTGATCGGGCCATTTTTAGGACATCATGTTATGAAGGATGAAACTGGCAAGAAACTGGTGAAGATTCAGAGTGACAAAATATTATGTTAGGTAGCTAAATAGGTATTAGCTGTGCTAAGCCGAGCTACTAGGCAATAGTCGTAAGACTAGTAGGATATCGGGATAGGCGTAGGGCGAGCTTACTGTGCACAGGCAGTAAAGTGTAGCTAATGCTTGTAGTAATACACTAAATTTTACTCATAATTATCTAGTAATGCCCATTCTTACTCACAATTTGTGACACTCAGCCACCACAACGATTTACAGATGCCTCGCAACCCGCGGATTCCGAGCTGCATATAGGGCTGACCAACAAGCCTCTGGTCCGCAAGGCGAGACCCCTAAGCTTTTGGAACCGCCCGCCAGACCAATCACGGCCCCCAAATACACCTGTCGCCCCACAATGGCTGTACCCTGGATGGCACAAATAAGGTCCATACGAAACAAATATGCAGCACACCAGGCAGCCATATTCTAGGGGTCGACAGTTCGTCACGATGCTGTAATTAACAGAGACGGGATATTAAGGGAAGTCGGTGATAGCAGACGGAAGGTTGGTACAAATTATTCTGAGTCCATTGTCGTCAACGGCGATTCCCACACGATGAAACCAATCTTCTTAAGTACGAGCCATTAGGCTTCCTCATAACGGCGATTCCCGTGTGATTACTGTCCCTGGCCCCCACAGGCAGGGTTTCGCGCCGATCAATAGCTTCGGGCAGTTCAGCGTCTCGCTCACACGCTGCGCCCAATGGCTGTGCTGACGGCAGCCTAGAGGGTCTCCTCTTTGTCCGATTTCTCCTATATGTCCTGAGTACAATTGCACTTCTTCTGCTTGCTCTCTTCTGTTTCTACTTTTTCTATCTGTATATGTATCTGAAAACCTCTACTGCACCATATCAATCATACATACTTCATATGAACACTCCAACATGACCTCTTCCACCACCCGCAAACAGAAGAAACCCCAGCAGTCCAACCGCAAGGTGCTGCTGGCCGACACCATCGGACAGACGCTGTACGAGCGTCTCCTACACGCCCGACTCGACTGTCCCATCGCTCACTGGGCGCCTGTGCACCATCCTCTGGCTCCTCAGCCCTCATCCACCATCAACTGCAACCTCAGCATCAACAGCACCAGCACCAGCACCCTCACCACCTCCCCATCAGCCTCCACCTCCGACATCAAAAGCATCCCCTCCAGCCGCACCAGCCATGACTCACTCCACAAACCCTCATCATCATCCTCATCTCTCCCACCCCTCCCTTCCAACCGCATCATCACCCTCGGCGGACCCTGCACCAACCTCACCACCCTCACCACCATCACCCACTTAGCCGCCAAATACAGCCAAGTCTCGCACATGTCCCTGCTCGACCCAAGCTACACTGTCTTCCTCAACACCACGCACACCGCCGCGCTCTGCTTCAAAGTCGTACACCAAACAGCCATAGTTGCCGGCGACCCCATCAGCTCGGAAGAGAACATCCCATCTCTCCTCTCCGAATTCAAAACCTACCGCAAATCCCACCTCCTCGGCATGGCCTTCCTCGGCGCCAGCCCACGTCTCACACACTACGCCCAAAGCCAAAGTCAAACCCAGACCACTACAAAAAACAACTGGACAATGCTCCACTTCGGGACCTCACGCGTCCTCAACCCCACCACCAACGCCCTCCTCAACGAAACAACCGGAAAGCGTCTCATTTTACAAAACAAACAACTCCTCAACCCAAATAAAGGCGGGATAACCCTCGACATATACATTCCCGGCAGCAATCCCACATTAGAAAAAGACCTCCAAGAGATATACACAACCTGGCGCACCACCCGCAACACCTCATCCACTCCCCAAGCCTTCATAACAGAATACACTTCCCCCTTCTCATCGACTCTCCTCCCCTCCCTCATGACCTACATCTATGCCAAGGATAAAAACGGTGTGCCGCTAGCTTTCGCAGGCCTGCGCTACTGCGGCGCTAACAATGGATACCATATCGATCCGTGCGTTGCGCTACCGACGGCTCCCAAGGGGCTGACAGATCTGTTGATGTTTGCTGCGATGGCGCTGTGTCGGCATGCCGGGGTGGGGTATTTGAGTGTGGGCTTTGAGCCATTAGAGGAGTTGGGTGAGGTCAGGGGGCTGAGGGGCCCGTTGGAGCATTTGGCGAGAGGGGCGTATCGGTTTGCGTTTAAGCGGTTGCCGTCCATTCAGGGGAAGAAAGCGTATTATGATAAGTGGAGGACGGAGGAGGGTTTGGAGGAAAGGTTGTATTTGGTGTTGACGGGGGCGGGAGGTGGACTGGGGGTCGTGGCGGTGACGCATGTTGCGAATGTGAGGATTAGGAGGGTGGTTTGGGGGTAGGAAGTTCTACTAAAAGGGAAGAGGGTGTAAGTAAGTATGCTTTAGGGTTATTTTGTCTTCTTTGGTGTATATTTGGATGTGTGTATGATATGGTCTGGTAAATGGGGGTTTTCATAGTATTTTAGTAGCATATGAGTTTAATTGAGCATATGATTTGTCTTCTGGTTACGAATACGAAGCATTGCTACTAGACGCCCTGCTACATACTACTTAATATGGGATATTCCAACATAGATCTGTTCTCGAAGTCATATCAATGGATTGAGTAGTTAGTGGGAAAGCAGCATGAAGAATGCTCATGCAAATTAGGCGTGGTGGAATAAGGGTGCTAAGCATGCAGTATACTGAGGATAATGTTCCTAAATACAAAAGCCGGTGAGCCATCTCTCGTCATGAGGCTTACGCCATAGCCAAGTCATTGTCAGTCGTCCAGTTGACAGCTCTACAAAAGCTTCATTTGCTGCCCGTGCTCGACTCGACGGCATGATCTGTATTGTCAAGAATAAGAATCATCATTCAGCAGAGCAATGCATTGTTTTTGGGCCACAGCCACTGTTCGGAGAACAGCATGTCAACTGGTTCGTCAATATTCTGTACGTGACTTCCCGAACTTTTGAATGTTCCTTGCTAGTTATTGATATAAAATAGCATGTTACGTCAAAATGGGTATGAAAATATTTTCCATGATGCCCAATGACACTCAGCCGAGCGCTGTGTTAAACAGTGTCCATACCAATCCGCTTGACTCTTGGAGAGTCTCTTACTAATCTGTAGGGCTGCATATCTTATTAGTATCGACAGAGAGCGCATACATGCGTCAACCAGATAAGCAGTGGCTATGTTGTAAATCTGCACACAGTCACCTGTCAAAGGCCTGGTTTGGCCTATCGCCGACAGTATTTGTCCAAATAAGGTTACGGCTATTCTGATCCTAGGAGAGGTATCAGCCGGAACGACCCTGACCATGTACTCGGGGTCTCATGCAACACGGAGGTAAAGATCAGGTCGTAGGTAACTCCCGTAGGCAGCAAAGGGTTTGGTGAAGTGCCTAGTTATGGTGAATACTTCAACCATTTCCCAGCCCAAGTCTCTTTACATGATCAATTAACAACATGAAATTTGATTTCTCAACTCACCTAGAAATCGACCTCATCAAATTCATTACTGGAACGCTACTATTTATCTACTCGATAACATAATCTCAACTCCCAGCACCATGTCCGCCACCGTCCAGACCCGAGTCGTTGATCTCGACCAGCTGATTCCCCGTGTGGTTAGTAAGGATCGGGAAGGTATTTGCAGCTCCCCCCACCCCAAACAACAGCTACAGACCAACAGCTCCTAATTTATTCTAATATAGAGAAGGACGTAGAAATTCTTCTTCCATGGGTCTATGACCAAGCCAACATTGCCCGGGGGACTCACTTGTTCGACTGGCCCGACGAGGATCATGAATTTCGCTTCCTGTTCGAGCAGTTTTTTGCTTACCAGATTGCTCTTACCCCCAAATCATCTAGCTCCATTGGCCCTATAACATCCAAAGGGGAGATTACGCTGCCCCGGATGAACTGGAAGGTGGCGGGGCGAGAGTCCCATCGCTATTTCGTTTCCTCACAGGGCTTCATACTACGGATTTTGATGCAGATGGTCCATAGGAAGCTCAAAAGAGTCATGAAACCCGAACAGACGCAGGGTCTCGAGATTCGGTGAGACTTTTGCTCCTTCCGTGTCAGATATTCAATGGGGCAAATATTGAAAAATTACTGACATCGAGTAACAGGTCCCCTAATTTGATATCATCATCATCCAAGTATGTAATAGGGCGTCAAATGTATGCCAGCAGGCCGGTGGGTCAGGTGACAGTTGGTCCCCGTGACAATTCACTGCCGATCATCTCTTATACCGGGGTGCGTATATTTCTACCATTTTTCTTTTTTCTTTTCCTCCGGTGTCTCTTGGCTAACAAGCTACAGTGGTTCGAGGGACAGACCTGGGAAGGGTTCGTTGGGGAAGTTCTCAGTGTCATGCTTGGCCAGCTGGCAAAAACTTTTACCATTCACAAGCATAATCAGGGGCTGCAGGATCAGGAGGTCTTCGTGGTTGGCTTTTATGGCCCTCATATTTACATCGCCCGTGGGCATTTCCCTACTGATGAAATCAGCAGGGTGCATTCGAAAGGATTATCGGGCAACGAATCCTTCGAACTGGAATTTACGAGAGGGTATAATCCTTGCCAGAAGGATGATTGGCTAGAGGCTATGCGGGCGCTGACAAGACTGTTTCGATACCTCCTGAGTGGAACTTCAAAGGTTAGCGCCATGCAATGTTTCTTGTTAAAATCTACCTCCACGGCGGAGGATTCATGATGCACGTTGCAACCTATCATGGGCTGTGAATACCCCATTTGATCATTCAATGCTTTGCTTGGATTCTTAAGGTATAGTGGAGTTATCACGGTGGTTAGGCCAGTCATTAAAGGAATTCCATTTGAGGCAAATTTAGGCCAAGTAAAAACTTAATGAAACTAAACTCTGAGCCCCTTCGCAACATTAAATTCCTGTCAAAGCTACCTCACCCCAAGACGCGTATGCCCCGGCCCTAAGTCAATTTGATTCTCCTACCCCCAACTAACGAAAACAGTAAAGTATGGGCCTACTTAGCAATCGACGACCTGAAGCTTTTTCCCCAATTCCAAATGTCTCCACAACCAGTGTACTCCTCTGAGTATTCACTACGGTGATTATGGGACACTCTTCACCTGCCAAGCACTGACTGTGAATGGTACCACCAAGAAAGTAGGGGTGAAGTCAAAAGCTTGCTGGTGGTAGTCGGGTTATTGATGATACTCCACGAGGTTGCAGACAATGAATAGCATTATTACTCGCTCACTATTAATCAATCTGATTTACCCCCAACCCCCGATCCACATTATTCCCATCTAATCATCCGCATCCCTGGGATCATGTGTCTTCCAAAACTCCTCATACTCATCCTGTGTTTGCCCCGGCACAGGCTGATAAAACGTCAACGGGGCAAGAGGAATGCCCAAATGCTCCATCTTCTCAATCTTCCTCCTCGTGGTCTCATGCCTCTTGTTGACACTATACACACTAATGCGATGCGCCGAGGACGTCACATGCAGACCCCAATTCCACGCAGCCCGCACATTCAACGGCTGGGTATTCAACGAATTATCCCAACACCGACAGACAATCTCAATCCAACCCTCCACATCACACGGCAACTCCATCTCCCACGTCCGCCACGTCCACCTCCCCTTCTTCGACAACTTCTCCTGCGGCACCGCATACCAACTGAACCCTCCATCCGCCGACAACTCCACCCGCTCCGGCCACCGTCCACCCCCGGAATACGCCCACCCCTTGCACCGGATCTTCCCTTCATGGACAATCACCTGCTTCGTCCAGGGTGACATAATCGCCGAACTGACCGGCATTTCCTGGATCTGGATCCCATCCGTGGGACGCTGGTTATATTTCCCGACCTGCTGGTTGAAGTAGAGATACTCCCTGCTTTGCACGGGTGCCCGGGATGGATTCTCAATCGCCTTGATCCGATACAGCCACTTGACGCTGCGCGCTCCGATATACCCCAGTACCACCACCCGCAACGGATACCCATGGATCTTGGGCAACGGCTCCCCATTCATCTCCCACGCAAGGATCACCTCATTCGCCTTGACCTTCGACCACGGCACACTCACCACGTAATTCATCGCCTCCAGATCCTTGATGTACGTCTCCGCGCCATACAACTCCAGATGCTTCGCGGGCGCAATCAACCCCCCGCAATCCTTAATCACCTTCTTCAAACTAATCCCCACGTACCGCGCCGTCCCAATCGCCCCTTCCGCCCACGGCGCCTGCGGCACTTCATCGCCCTGGCCCCCATACAGCGCAATCTGCTCGATCCGCCGCGTCCCCGAACACTGCATCGTCACGAGTTTCTCCATCCGCGGGAACCGCGTCTCATCCTGCAGATCCTCCAGTGTATAATTCTTCGGATGCTTGACCAGTCCATCCAGCTGGAGACTCCACTTATCCTTCTCGATCAGGGGAATGCCTCCGTGATTGCGCACAAAGTGTAGCGGATTCGGCGTGACCACCTTAGACGTCACCAGCCGCTTCGGCGGCTCCCCGTTATACGGAAACTGGAGCAGATGCAGCATATCCGGATGTTTCTCCCGGAGCACAGTGCGCCAGCTATCATCCGCCACGGAGGCAAGTTCCCCGCCCAGCGCAGCGTGCCATTGCTTGAAATCCTCGCCGGTCAGGACGGGGTTGGTGTCGGGGATGGGACCGAACATGTAATCCGGACAGGGGTCGAAGGTTTGGGAGGTGAGGATGCGGTGCGCTTTGGCTTTTTTGTCGGGGTAGTTTTCCCATTCCACGTATCTATACCAATCATGCAACGTTAGCATAAAACATTATGAATAAAGGGATGTGGTAGAGGGAGAGATAAATACCCTTTCCACCCCTCCTTCTCCCTCTTAAACAACTCATTTCGATCTCCGACTGCCTCAATCGCCTCCTCATCTTTATACCGCTGCGTCGGCTTCGGCGGGTAGATGTGCACGGTGTCCAGACCCGATTGATCGAGAATAGGCAGTTTGTGACCTGCCATGCCTTGCTCGATCTTCCATTCGTCGGGTCGGTTGGTTGTGTCCATTTGGGCGGTTAGGGTCGTCATGGTGCTGGTTTGGGTGGACATGACCTTTTCCCAGATCAGTCCTTTATTGTTCTATTAATGTAGGATGTTTGTGATGTGTGAGTAGGTTGATGTGGATGGGTGGTGATGGGTGTTTTATATGCTTGATGAAGTATACCAAGAACAGAAAATAGTAGTTGTAGTAGTAGTAGTAGTGTATGGGAGGAATACGCCGGAAGCAGCAGATTCGAAAAGAGGAGAAGGAGGTGGGGGGAATGCATGTATATTAATTACCTGGTTGGTTTAGTGAGTTGGTGGAATGTTGGAACGGGTGACTTCATGACTACCACTACCACAGACCAACTAACTAACTATAGTATACTAGTATTTATCCCTGTTGTATGTTTACACCCGAGGAATCGCCGGACCTGTCGGGTTGAGCGGGGAAACGGGATATCTGACTGGGTTGAGTCAGATTGGGGATATTTCTTGTTTTGCGGTGGATGGTGTAGGGACTTGTGGTATACTTGTTTCATAGTGGAGGGATATAGGGAGGGAGGTTGTAGGGCTGGGGTAGCTAGCTAGCTGGTGTGGACTGTGGAGTGGGTAACGTTATCATTAGGGTGGATCTTGGACGTTAGTGCTTCGCAGTTAGTATGGTAGACTTGTTAAATGAGGTTGGTAAGTGGCATTGGAATGGACGTGATTGGTGAATGCGCGGTCTAGATCCGGAATTGGGTTTGGGGGGAGGGGGTTATGTTCCGATGCATCCGGGTGTCTTGTTGATCAGAGTAGTGTGGATGTTATGAAGGGGGGGAGTAGATAAGGGTTTCTGTATTGTGTATATTTATTTAATTGTAATTTGGTGTATATCGTGATGTTTCTTATATGTTTAAATAGTATAATTTGCAAGTCTGTAAGTACTGTTATAAATTATAATAAGATAAATGAAGACGAAAGAGACCTGTACAGCATGTGATAAACTTACTATACAATCTGAGAAAGCGTATTGAAACTGCCCCGTCACAGCCCATATGCAGCAAATTCCTCCCGATGGTTGGATTGGCCACTGCCATGCACAAGAATGCTCCTTGACATTTTTTCTCCGAAAGTACTAAGCAATGACAGCTGGCATGCATTCTTGACTATCCTAAAACAACACTATAATCAACACTTTTATACCCCTAGCTACACAAAGTACAGCACATCTACCTATCTATTTTCTGCTCTCCCTCTTCCTCACCACCTCCTCCGTAGCCTTCTTCACCCCTTCGCCTAACCCCGGATCCACCTTTGAAAACAGCTCTACATTCATCAGCACCATCACCTAAAACAAACCAAAGAAATCAAGGGATAAACTCACCATACACCCTCCCTCTCAACTTATCACTCCAAACCTGTCCCAAATGCACCGCCACATTCCCAAAGAACCGTTCCTGATGGCCCTCCTCCTTTCCGATCACCTTCCACAGCCCCCTCGCTTGCACGAAATCATCCTCATACAGCCCATACTGAAAGTTACTCACCTGGCCCACCCACTTCTCATGCTCTGTGAGGGTGCTAACAGCCTGCGGTGCTTGTCCTTTCACATCTTGGTAGAATTTAATGGGCTTCAGAGATGACCCGACGTAGTTGGGATCAGCGCCGTAGTTGTCGGAGAAATTCATTTGTCCGTCGCGCTGGTAGGGACAGTACACTTGGGTTTTGGCCGCGTTGGTGGGAAGTTGTTGGTAGTTGGTGCCGACGCGGTAGCGTGCTGCGTCGGGGTAGGAGAACATGCGCGCTTGGAGCACTATACCATATATATTAGTTTTGGACTGGACTGAGGAGCAGATCGTGTAGGCTTACTAGGATCGGCGGATGGAGCAACACCAGGAACCATATTCGATGGAGAGAAGGCGGCTTGTTCAATGTCGGTGAAGTAGTTCCGGGGCTGATCAACCACCATTACCATCAGCATGGACCTATCTGTAACCTGGTAAATAGTGGAGATGACATACATTCCGACTCAACTTCATCGTCCCAATCTGCCGCAGCGGAAAATCACTATGCGGCCACACCTTGGTCATATCGAAAATATTCCATCGGTAGTTTTCAGCCTGCTCCGGGGACATAACCTGCACGTAAACATTCCAGGTCGGATAGTCTTTCCGCTCGATGGCCTCAAAGAGATCCTGGATGAGAAAGTCGGGATTTTCTCCGGCCATGCGGACAGACTCTTCTTTGGTAAGGTTCTTGATGCCTTGGGTGGTCTTGATATGGAATTTGACGTATTTGAAGGAGCCATCCTGATGCAGAGTCAATGAGTAACCATATATCTGTGAAACAGGGGTAATACCTTGAGGGTGAATTTGTAGGTATGTCCACTGTAGGCATTTATATGTCTCAACGACGCAGGGGTGCCTCGATCACTGAAGAGATGGAGAAGCTGGTGGAAGCCTTCTGGGTTTCCGGCGTGGAAGCTAGCCAGTCAGTAGATAGTCACTCCTATGTAGCAGTAAACGTACTCCCAAAACTATCAATGACAAGTTAGCACCTGACCCAACACGACGACTCATAGAAGAAGAAAAAAATACCATATTCGGGTCCGGCAAATGAGACTGCGGATTCCGCTTATGAGACCGATTCAGCGACGGGAACTTGAGCGGATCTCGAATGAAAAAGACGGGCTATAACCAACACATTAGCTTATTATACCCTCACTTTCACATCTTCCCATGGAGGAAAGGTATTACCGTATTATTGAACACCCAATCCAAATTCCCCTCATCCGTATAAAGCTTCATCGCCCAGCCATGCACATCACGCAGGGTATCGGCTGATCCAGCCTCCGGACCAACGGTCGAGACGCGCAGGAGTAACTCGGTGGTTTTGCCGATTTCGCTGAGGAAGCTGGCGGAGGTGATGTCGGAGCAGTCGTGGGTGCAGGTGAATTCGCCGTAAGCGCTGTGCTGTTAGTAGGGTTGCTGTTGTTGTTGGGGAGATAGAGGGGGAGGAAATGTACCCGGCTGCTTTGGCGTGGACTACGCTGTTGAACAAGCTATCAGTACATGTAATGATGGTGATGGAGGTAGTGAAATTACCGCTCTGGGATCCGCTCGCGAGCAAAGTGAGAGAGAGTCTCAATGAGCTGGGTATCCTGCATTAGAAGCAGGCCGCCATTGCCGCTGCGCAACTGCACCGAACTGGCGTTGCTGGCGTAGGGGCAGCCTGGATTATTAGTATCTTTTTACTATATGTAAATTTATAAGGACATACCTTCGGCGAGGGTATAGTAGCGTTGATCCATAATCCTAGTAAAAGCAATTGATGACAGAACCGACAAGTTGCAATTATCCACTACAAAACACTTAATTTTCCCTCCAAGGAATCATGTTTATACTTATACCCTGACCCCCAAAAAGTCAATTACATCACAGCACACTACACTACCCAATGCTTATCAAACCTTACCACCACCATCATCAAATAAGACACACTCTTTACTCATCCAAATAAATTGCAACCGTTAAACCGTAGAAAACTGCTCACTTCACCACAACCCTAACCCCCATGCCCCCCCTAACCTCTCCACCTTTCACAACCACCCCCAAAACCCCCCACCAGCCCTTCCTGACCCCCCGAAACGCCTCCCTCAACCCAGGTCTCACTCGATCCAATCCCGGTCCAGGCTCTCTCACACTCGTAATTACCACCACTGCCCCATCATCCTGATTCCCAAAGTGTATCTCCGTACCAGGGGGTAGATTCCCCAACTCGATGCCCTCCGTCGTCACGTTTTCGCCGATCCCACCCGGAGTGAGGGGCTTGGTGCCCTTGAAGGAGGTGGAGGAGATGTGACGGAGGGATTCGATGGGGAGGAGGTGGATTTGGCGGAGGTTGCTGGCTGTAGTGCTGCCGGTGGTGTGCTGGGTGGTTTTGCCTGCGTGGCAGTCGCCGCTGACGCCGTGGTTGGGGAGGAGAGTTATTGATGGTACTGGGGTTTTGGAGATGGTGTGGGTGGGGGATTTGGAGACGGAGAGGACGCGGGGGAGGGTGGTTGTTCCTGTTAGGGTTGTTGTGGATGTAGTAGTGGTGGTTGTAGACATTGTGGTGTGGATGGGATGGTTTGTATACAGAGTGGATTGTTTGTTATGATTAGTGTAGAATGGATGGTTAGGAGTTTGATGAAGTGGGATATAGTCTGGGGTGATACTAATAGAATGATGGTGGGGTTACCCCTCCTGCCAGCTCAGCGACAGGGATCATCATCATCAGATGATTAGTCTCTGCTTGACGGAAGCTTAACTGGTTAGTACTGTGTTGATATGGTTGGTTCTTTCTCGGGTAGGTCGATCTCGACTACTTAGAAATAGTATTTAGCTTGCCTAAAGTTCACAATATTCACAATGTGCACAATATTTCCATATAGAACGGCACTTCAATAGGTCTACCCCGCCAAATCCCGATCCCATCTCCCTCGGATACAATCCTCCAAATCCACCTCCCTCACCAACAACCCATCATCATCCAACGTTACTCCTCCCCTCGAACCCGCCAGAATCTCTCCAAACGGACCCACTATCCACGCTGCCCCTCCACACCCACTTTCTCCCGACGGCCCTTCCCTTCCACTACCACTACCACTACCACTACCACCAACATGAACATGTCTCTGCTCCACTCTCCCCGGACTCATTTCCCCATCCACATTCACACCCATATCGGCGTCTGATTGTCCTGGCCACACAATCTCATGCGGTCCCTCCGCCGTCACAGACCTCCGTGGTCCCATAGCAGCAGCTGCACCACCACCATCGGCATGCCGAACCTCCGGCCAGACAATCTCATGTGGCCCTTCAGCTGTAATAGACAGGGACCGTTTCTTCGCGCCTGGTGAGAACTGCCAGCTGGGAATCCGGGTAGGAGAGGCAAGTTGATGTTGATGCGCAGGCTGAGAAGTAGTGTAACTTCCTAGAACGAATACTCTTCCTTCGACAGCTACCGTGCGCAGTAAACTCTCCCATAAGCCAGTTTCATCGCCACCATCGCTGTCACCGCCATCGAGATAGGAGACACCGCCGAGGGAGATGTAGACTTGAATACCAGCTGTATAGAGTTCCTGCCGAATAAGCGGATGGTAATTCTCCTCGCATAAGCCGACCCCTATCTTCACCTCGAGCCCACTTTTGCAATTGATAGTGATCGGAGATGTATGCGGTTGTCCGGAAGAGAGGTATGTCTTTGCTGCGCCGGTCTATATCATCACCACCAAATTATTAGCATACCCGTCCATCATCATACAGAAAGATAAGAGGTACAAACCAGCGCAAAACACCTCCTCTTCTCCACCAACCCATCCGCAGGATGGATATACACCACAGTATGATACAGATTCCCACACGCGCGCTCCAGTAACCCCACGATCAGGAACAGTTTGGTTTCCTGAGCGAGATGCTCCAGGATCTCTCTAGCTTTGGATTTCTTCTCGGCGTGGCATTCGGGATTACTTCCCGGGTCGGATAGGTCGTGAGCGCAATTGAATAGCTTCAGATATTGATCCCTTGGACTCTTATTTCTTGCTGTTGCTGCAGCTGGTGTCGCGTAAGACGGGATGACGAGGAGATGAGCGCCCTTGGACGATGCGGAGTGCGCGAGCTGGGTGATTTGGGATGGGGAGGTGGATGTTATGGTTGGGTGGGCGATGGCGAGGGTGAGTTTTCTGGGGGACATAGTAACTAATCCGATTATACTAGATAATGATTATGACTATTATGAGAAGGATCAGGATGATCATGATGATGTTGTTTGAGTGGTGGGGGTGAGATGACGAGGTTGGAGTGCGGAGAAGTTACAAAGTTAGACCCATGGTTACATGTGACGTAGTGCACTCTTTGTTTTGGCATCAAACGGCCCCTGACAACACGTCATTTGGATATGAAGCTTTCTCAGTGACTGCTGGATTGATACCATATACTAATTACTCGACCGCTACAGATGACAAGGGTGTAGGAATAAATCAATCTTCCGGTATTGCGTACATACATTGATTCAATGTCTTATAATACATAAGCTCAACGCTAGACGCAAGAAATAGCTGCAATGCAAGCCCATGCGCCTCGCTATGACTCCAATTTTAATACCCAAACAACCCGTTCCATCACAACTTAAGCAAAGCGTATAAACAGGAAAAGATCAGTTAAACGTTCATCCCCTTTGCGGTCGCAGCCTGCTGCAACACCCGCGGCCACCGAGAGATCATTTCCACATCGTCCAGCGCGCCCTTGCCCTGGTTGCGCACGTATTGCGCACTAGGGTCCACTCGCGGCTCGTAGTCCCAGATCGATGGAGTGCCCTGGATCAGGGCTGAGTACACGAGGCGTCGGCGGCGCTGCGACCGCAACACGTCGTCGCGGATCTTCTCCAGATCCCACCGCGCGTGCACCTCCTCGGTAAAGTACGCCAGCAGCTTGGCCGGCTCACGGCTCTCCGGGAGGGCATACGCCGACTTGCCCGGGCTAGGGGTGCGCGGGGGTGTGGGGAATGGGAACGACGCACGCTGCATCGGTGAACCCCGAGGCGAATCGCCTGGCGTGGGCAGCGGCGCAGGGTTCAACTGTGTGACAGGCACGGGCTTGGGAGCCTCAAACGACGGCTTCTCCGTCAGCCCCGCCACCAAGTTGACCCGCTCTTGTGGGTCGGCCTCCAAGTCGAACAACATGGGTGGGTCAATCAACGAGTACACGAACTTGTAGCGCCCGCGCCGGATCATCACCGTTGGCGACTGTGTACCTTCTGCCATGTACTCACCCAGCACCGTGTTGGTCTTGACGCCGTCCTCGCCGGTCAGGTAGGGCATCAGCGACACGCCGTCCAGCGGCAGCTCGCGCACCAGCGGTGCCCCCACCATCTCTGCGAACGTCGGCAGCAGGTCCATGGTCGAGACGTTCTCCTTGACCCGCTTGGGTGCGAATCGCTTGGGCGCGTTCACAATGAACGGCACACGCGACGAGTTCTCGTACCAGACCATCTTGTACCAGAGACCGCGCTCACCTAGCATGTCGCCGTGGTCGCCAGTGAACACGATGATGGTGTCGTCGCGGACTCCGCAGTCATCAAGCACCTTGAGCAGCTTGCCCACGTTGGTGTCGACGTACGTGCAGGCAGCGTAGTAAGCGCGGCGGGCCGCCTTGATACGCTCCTCGGGCATCTCCTTGCCCCAGAGGTCAATGCACTTGAGCACACGCTGCGAGTGCGGATCCTGCTGGTCCTGCGGGATAGCCGCCTGCTTAGGCAGCGGGATGTCGACGTCCTCATACAGATCCCAGAATTCCTTAGTCATGGCATAAGGGTCGTGGGGATGAGTCATGGACACGGTCAGACAGAACGGCTGGTCGTTGCGCTGACGCACATGATCATAGAGGTACTGGGTCGACTTGTAGATGACCTCCTCATCAAAGTCCAGCTGGTTAGTGCGCACCACGGGACCCGCCTCCATGACGGAAGACATGTTGTGGTACCAGTCGGGACGGATTTCCTATTTCGGTCAGCATTTCGCCATTCCCCAAGCCGGATGGCGGGGTGAATAAACTTACCGGCTCATCCCAATTCACTGACCAGCCGTAATCGCCAGGATAGATGTCGCTGGTCAGGCGCTGCTCGTATCCGTGCAGCTGATCCGGACCGCAAAAGTGCATTTTACCGGCCAAAGCGGTATGATAGCCTTCACGGCGCAGATAGTGAGCGTAGGTGGGGGTGTCTGCAGGCAGATCGGAAGCGTTGTCGTAGGCACCGATCTTGGAGGGCAATTGACCGGTCACCATGACGAAGCGCGAGGGCGCGCAGAGCGGCGAGTTGCAGTAGGCGGAGTCAAAAACGACACCTTCCTGCGCCAACTTGTTCAAGTTGGGGGTCTTGATGGGGGAATCCTTGTCGTGGAAGGCCAACAAGGGGGCCGCCATCTGGTCGGCCATGATGTAGAGGATGTTAGGCTTCTTCTCAGCCATGATGATGATGGAGGACACTCTCTGTCCGGGGAGTGATGCACTGAATCAGGATAGAAGTGAAGTCAAAAGGGGGAGACGCGTGACGTCGACACCAAGGAAGACAATGATGTCGGAAAGTGTGACGGGAAGGTTTAAAAAGGAAGGAAATGACGGAGGAGTATGTGAGAGAGAGGAGTGTCAATAGAGAAAAGGGAGCGGACGACAAAGAGAGACAACCGGGCCAGAGAAGGATATAAGTAAGTCAGGCGGAGCGAAGGACTGGTGGAGACGGAAGACAGTAGACGAGCAAAAAATTGACCAACCAACCAAAGCATCCATGGATGGGCAATGAAAACCGGGAGGGAAAAGGGCGACAGCCGCGCTACCGGGGCGTGTCGCACCAGATCTCCATGTCACCGCAACAATGGAACCATCAGCGGGGACGATGGTGTGATTGCGGAAGGTTCCATGGTTGGTGACGCAGGGAGGGTGATCTCACAGCCACGGGAGGAGGATCTTCAGGAGAGCCGAATAGAAGAAATGATTAATTAATTGTATCTGGGGGTGTTGGTTGTTGTGTATGTATCTATCTGTATCTATCTCCTGGAACAGATACATAACAAAGTCCCGAAAAATGTGACTTTCTTATTTTGAAAGTCTTGGCTAAGTTTGCTGCATGGTATCTTTTCTACGACTAGACTAGTCTACTATGGTAGTTCCGTTAGCATTATCTTTCTGCTGCTTTCTGCTGCTGCCCCCGGCATATTTTCAAAGAACCAGAGTGGAGATCGGCAGAACCGCCTGATAACCGCCCGGGGCTCCCCAATCACAGGCCAGAAAAGGGGCCACCGCCAATCCCTCTGATAGGCAACGGATTCCTCGAGGCGTTGCCACGCGAGCCAATCGCGGTGGCGCGGTTCTCCGATGGCGACACTAGTAAAACTGGTACTTTAGTCTAATCAATGGTCTTTTATCTTAGCCGAGTATATACCTGTTACTATTCATCTACCACCCTCTCCACATTCCTTGAATCTCCCTCCTGCCTGTTTTGTCTGAAGATAGACAATCCGCTGACACCGCTGCTTCGCTTCATTTTTCGAAATAAACCATCTTCCCTTCCCCGGTCTGCTAGCCGAGCATCCCGCTGCACACTAGTCCTTTTTCAATCACCCACTCTTGGCCCCTTGGCAATAGGTTTATTGCTGATTGGTCGCGCTGTTTCCACCCCCGGCCGGATCCGACAGGGGTCTGAGACTGCTGACTAACGGGGACATGCGTCAGCAGCGTCGCCACAATGTTTGATTGGGTGTGGGATTGAGCACGCGATACATTGGGGTGATTTCCAAAGAACAGGCGAGGTTTCACTACAGCCAGCCCAGCCCCGACATGCGATCTGTCCTCATACTAATGTAAACTGTTTTATGTACTGATTGATACCAGATACAAACATCCCCGATACAGTACATGTCATACAGCAAGGCAATCTGACTTTATCCCATCCCCAGATTATACGACCACTTCTACTGAATGGTTTCCTGTGCAAGTCTACCTCACCTTCAGTGATAGACTATTTCCTAATAAGTAGAATCTCATTACTAAGACAAGTAACTTCCACGGAGTCTTTCTCCAGCAATCCAACCACCAACCACAATTCAATCCTTCCCCTTGCCACTTACCCAACCCGATTCCAGAATTCTTCGCCGGAACCATTCATTATTCCCAGATGGTTTGGACAACGACGGGAAAGAAACCAGGCTGGGAAAAGTCACCTACAATAGCAAAAGGAATAAAAAGAAGGGAAGGGAAGGGGAACAAAAAAAAGAAAAAGAAATCACCTGCCCATAATTCCCCCGATCCACGGATCCTCACTTCTTTCCCACCTTTACCAAGGCTTGAAAGAACCACAAATGTACAAGGACACATACTAAATACTAGTAGACTTTGTGAATAGAGCCAGAAATTCTAATTCAATGTCCCATGACTACCTACCAGTATACTTCATCCCACACAACAGTTGGAAGTAAATCCAATCAATCAATTAATCAGTCACACAGAACAAGTCAAGCCAGCCCTTACACAACGCCAACCCCCGTGTCCTACCCACATCACATCATAATTTACATCCCACATACAACCAACATACACACAAATAACAATAACAAACAAGTAAAGATACATGGAATAGATAGAAACAGATAGATAGATAGATAGATAACTTAAACTTCGGACATGCCGTCGGAACGAGCATACCTACTAGTGTCCATGTAACTATCTATCCGTCACATCACCAAATATTCCGGGACGATAGCATCATCGGCCCTCCCGCCCCCCCCCCCGGTCCATTCCGCGTGGAAAATCCTAACAAAGTTACGTATACAATCTAGAAGATGATCATCCCACCGGTCGTCACCATTCTAGAACACACTACTTTGGAGGTTTAGTAACTAAATGAAACTATCTATTTTTAAGCAATTCACTTACGTTAGACTAAAATACTAGCTGCGTGATCATAAACTGCCGCTAAGGGATAGTTATTCCATTTCAGGTATAAATATTAAACTTAGCTAGTAGTTAAGAATCATAGTATGGGATACTATTAGTATTACCATATACTAACTAATTGTACTAATAGGACTAAGCTTCCCCGCATTTCGGGGGGTCCATGGGTCGAATGATCACTTCTAACTAACCAACTAAATAACTACGTACTAAGATTCATGTAGAATCTTATTTCGAGATGATCATTAGCATAGTAGTAAGTAAGTAGTGAATACCTGACTTCTGCCTAAAATTTGAATCTCGCTGGATGATGGATGATGTATGCATGTACCACAACATCCCACGCAGTGAGGTCAATCAGGAAAGTATTAAGATTTTCCATTGAGGGGGGGTGGTAGAAGAGTAAGTTGCATGTATCGAACCGATCTCAATCCACTGCTGGTACAGTTTTCCACTCTTGCTGTTTGCTGCGCTTGTTGCACATAAGTTGGAATTGGAATTCCACCTGCTTGGCTTGGCGTGCACATCCGCCCATGTTGGTGGTCTTGGTGGTTCTCAAAGATGGGGAGGTGTCTTACTGCCACAACCTGCTAGGCTTTCCTCCACACCAGCCAGTTTCCGCTTAGGCCATACCCTGCTGTTTATCTTAGAAGGTAGAGCATGCTCACAATACAAGGTAAAGCCGTATTCTAGTGCAGGTAGAATCTTTACTGTTTATCGCTTTAGGTTGCTGGCGCCTGAGGCAGTAGGTTAATACCTCTATGTCAAGAAAGTAGTCATGGTTCTGGCTGTACTGAAAGTAAGCCTTATTCTTTAGGAACATGGTATGTCTACTGAGGTAGGGTGTGGCATGAGCAAAGACTGGTGTGGCAGTAGCGTCCCCAAAGATGGGACTGGTCGGGGACCGCTTGGCGAATATTCTCTGGATGCGCGCAGTCATGTGCCCAGCGTCCCTTGCGGAAATGGGCTTGGCGGGTTAAATTTGGGGTTTGGTTTTACTTATCTAATGGTCGGAGAGACTTGGACGGTCTACATTTTGAGGCTGGCTGAGTTTGCCACTTGGATGTCAATGGAAACAAGTCAACGGCTATGATTTCGCTAATGACAGATGTAACTCTTCTTATATATAACAACACAGCAGGGCCACAGGCCACAACTGCCAAAGGCCCGCGACATTCACATATTTTTCCTGTCAAAGAAAGGATGGGATTGCCGGCGGTTGGATATGGCGGACCAATCTCATGTAGGACAGTGCTGGTAGATGACACCACGTGACTAGAATCCGGTCGAGGCGCCATGGATTTGTCTGCTGCGGCCATTGATTTGAGTCGATCAATCAACTTTGACGGAACTGCTTCGGTTAGCATCGGCCTACGTGCAACATGCAACAAAGCATTGACTCACCTGTAGATCCGCCGGATGAACATGTACGCCGTCAGGAATCCAACCGTGCCCGTCAGCAGACCATACACGGCGCACGCCAGGAAGCTGTAGCTGAAGAACAGCAGACTCGATACGAAGCCAGTGATGTGGAGGTGGAAAATGAAGTACCACACGCAGTAGCCAAACACCCAGAATGCGCTGCTGCTACCCGTGAGGAAGCTCTGCCACCACCAGTGGTAATTCTCCGCGCAGAGTTGGCTGTAGGTTGCGATGATTGTTACTTCGCTGACCGTTACCATCAGGATCGACGACACGGCGCTCAAAAAGCCAAACACGTAGTAGTACCCGCTCTTGTCCTGCCACAGGTTCTTGAAGACAAACAGAAGCTCAATGAATAGCACCGCGAATGGACCCAGGCCGGTCAAGAGAGTCCCGCTGATGCTGTGCAAATACCATGGTTGTGGCGGGATTTGACGCGCAATGGAGGTCGTCTTGGTCGGGTGTTCCCAGGGCGCGGTGCGCACGTATCCGTACCAGCTGCCCGCATACACCAACGGCACTTGGATGAGCAGCCAGAGAGCCAGAAGACTCACCAGCGTGCCGAAAGGAATGGCAGTGCTAGAGGCCTGCGCCCACACGAAGAGGTTGAGAATGAAGATGAGGCAGAAAGCGAGTCCAGGGAAGAATAACGCAGTCTGAATTGGTCAGCCAGAGTCCTATCGCACCATATGGACGACTTACTATGAGAGTGTTCTTGCGCCAATATGTACCGCCGAAGGTCTTGTAAAGCCTTCCCGAAAAGTAACCCGAGAAGAGACCAGCGAAGACGAACAGACCCATACCAACGCTGACGAAACCGCCACGGAAACTCGGGTTCAAAACACCCAGGCAGCTGAGTAGCAAAAGTCCCGACACCATAAAGAGCAGCTGCATACCGGAGCCGACAAGGGGTGCAAGCAGTCCACTGTACTGGGGCACACGGAAGACATCACCATGAAGGAGTTTCCATCCGCTCACATCTTCGAGACCCTCGTCATCGGATGAAACATCCGCATCCCGTTCGACATCTGCCCCTTGCTCCAAAAGTCCATCGCCCTTTCTCTCGGGCTTGGCTTTCCGGACCTTGAGTTTTCCATCCTCCATGGCTCCATCTCCACGGCCCTTGATGTCTCCTTGAACCGTGCGACTCCAGATAACATACACGGCAACCCCAAGAACACCAGCGATGGTCAACGAGTTGAGAATAGCAAGCCAATGCGTCGTAGAGCCCTCATCCTGGTTGCTGAAGTACAAGTCCCACCGGTTCCACCAGTCGACTCCATTTTCTTCCTTGAAGTAGACAGAGTAGGTGTAGGGGATCTTCAAGGTGGCACCGTCGTCAATGTCGCCATCCTCCTCGGGAATGTACGATGATCCAGGGTACATTTCGCGCAGCTTGGAAGTATCCGGGGGGATGTACAGCTCCAATCCCTCGTGGGTCTCGTGGACATGTTGGGGGCAGCCGCCCTCCAGATGATCAGCGGCGCGAATGCTCTTCGGGTAGATCTCGAATCCAACAATAACCTTTCCGCCCTCGGGTGCCGACCGCCAGCGGATGACAATGGTAAAGTGGTTGTTGATGTAGTAACGCGGCTTGCCGTCGATGGGCGAAAACTCCTGGAATCCCAGCTTAAAGCCAGTAGCATAATATTTGCGACTACGGTCAACGGTCACAAAGCTTGTCGCTCCAGGCAGATTGTCGGCAATCCATTCCGCTACATAACCTTCGTGGATGAGTTGACGACCCCATTTGACATCCTTGCGCCCGACCTCCTGTGTGCAGAGCGCTTGGCATTCGACGTTTTTGCCCATCTGAAGTTCGAAATCCGAGGTCATGATGCGATCGCCGCGAAGGATCTCTCCCAGATTCAGAGACACGCTTTGTCCAGAACCGAAGGGGGAGCCACCATGCGATCTTCCGCTAGGGGGACAGACGAAAGGCAGATCAAAGTAGGCATACTGGAGTTGTGTGTTGTCGGAGAAGATCTTATTCACAAGGAGGGGAATATGCTCATCGTCATTGTAGCGCTTGACCGAGTAGCCTGGCAGTAGCATTCATGCGTAAGCATCAAGAGTCCTACGGGCATCGTCGCGGCGTAGACCACCTACCAGGAACGTAGAACGCATAGGCATAAGACACAAAGAGAAGCCATAGCGTCCACTGACGGGGACGCCAAAATTGAGACAACGCCATGATCGGATGGCGGAAGAAGGATTCAGCCCACGGTGTCCGAAGCGGTGGGTGATGCTGTTGCGCAATGCACCCACGATCGCGGGCAGCTGATTCGTACGTGGCGGATCCGACAATCCCAGATGCAGATCAATAACTTTCACAACTGACCGCCCGATCTTCTTTCTCAGAGCTCAACTCGTATAGTTTGGGGTATTAAAAGCAGTATGTACGAAATGTAATTGCAGGCCAGAGCTCAAAAGACGAACATATCCGAAAGACTGAAGGAAAGGGACAGGCTAGTTGGCAAACGGGGATGGGTGATGCAGCCCGACGAGCAGGTATTGAACGGAGATCCAGCGGTTCAAGATGCGGGTGGGTGGAGGAAGACAGCAAAAGGACAACTCAGGCCGAGCGAACGAGTGGAAACGGCATTGAATGCCAGATGAAGTGAACTAGACCCGCGAGTACTGAGAGAGGAGGATGGAGGATAGGGAAGAGATGAAACAGGAAGAGAGGGGAAGAAGGAGAAGAAGACGGGGTTCGTTTCTCGATGCTTTGTTTCGGAAGTGAAGAAGAGCACGGAAGCCTCGCCCTCCTCAAGGGGTTTAGCGCCATTCCGCAACCAGTTCCAGGCCGGCCTCCTTTTTCTATTCCCATGGTCAGGACACTTTATGGTAGATGCTAATGAGTTAAAGGTGCCTATCTATCTGCAAGCTACGCTTTACTCAAGGCTTTAAAACTAACCTAAAATTGCGCGAATCTGCCGGAGCTGCACCACCCACGTCACATACGGTTGGTCTTCACTGTTGGCAATCGAATCGAGGACTTCGACAACCACTGAGAGGTACGATCAGCGTATTGTAGACTTAAAAGAGTTTATAATTGTATCAAGCTTGTAGTAAGTTTACGAACTAAGTATTATATCAGAGAGGACTTCTCCCCGTAGAAGGAAATACTAGGTGGTATTGTCCGGCAGTATGTCCATCAGTTAGGGTGTCGGGTTAACAGCAAGTGAACTTCTATCGGTCACTATACCTAGATGAAAAGATAGGAAGATATCTGAGGAGAGAAAAACATCTCGGATGATGGATTTGATCAGGAATATAAAGAAGATGACTGACAACACCGAGAACAGATAAGATAAGGGGAATGGCCATATCTATTGAAAAGGAAAAGGTTCTGGGCCTCTGGAGAGGTTTATATGCTTGAATGTTATTACTACTACGCTCAGTCTTAGTTCACATTTCACCTTTCCGCTTGCGATTGTAAATTGTCATAATTCCTGCTAATGTAACGCCGTGCAACTAGGCTGTGAAAATATTTGCTACATAAAAAAGGGTCATCCCGCATTGACACGTAAGCAGAAATGCATCGTCAATAAGGGATATAGATCAACTGGGGAAACTCGAAGAATGAAAAACAATAATGCAAGTCATCGCGGTCGGAATGAAGACGTGATTAAGAAGGGTGGCTCAGAAGATACTCCACTGCCCCTTGCACGCTGCCTCCTGCTCGACGGAGAGCCTCGATATTTCTCTCAAACTCGAAGAATCCCATATCATTCAGTTGACGAAGCTGCTCCGCATACCGTTCCTCAGGGGGCCGGTTATCCTGCGGAGGGGGGCTGCCAAATCCACCACCGAAGAGTGCCGCCAGAGGATTGGTGCCAGCCGCGCCGCCTTCTCCCGGCGCAGCACCCAGGTTCTGCATCCATTGTTGCAGCAAGGCTGGGTCCCGGAGGAAAGGATTCTGTTGCGGGTTGAAAGGGTTCGCACCCGCCTGACCACCCTGGCCACCAAAGAGCGCTGGGTTCATGAACATGTTGAACGGATTCTGGAAGCCCTGCTGATTCTGTCCTTGTCCCGTAGCGTTGTCACCCCCAGCGGCTCTCTCGGTACCTTCCTGTTGAGTTCCGCCAGCGGTAGGGGAGGCGCCCGACGGCGTCGCTCCTGCAGCAGGGGTACCCATCATGGGATTGCCTCCAAAAAGCGCCGCAAAAGGATTTCCAGCACCAAGTCCGGCAGGCATAAAAGGGTTGAACGCGGCTCCAGGAGTGGGCATAGTACCGGTGTTGTTCTGAGCGTCTCTGTTTTCCTCGGGTGTTGTGTTGGTCACCCCGGGAGCGGGAAATGCGCTTCCTCCACCCAGGCCCCCGCCACCCATAGCTCTCTGCATCTGTACCATCTGACGTATCGAGTTGGGGTCGGTGAGCATGCGGCGAAACTCCGGGCTCTGCATCATCTGCCGCACGCCGGGACCCATTTCGCGCAGCATGGGGTTCTGCTGGATCATCATGTCAATCATGGCGGGGTTTTGCAGAGCTTCGTTGATCGTAGATTGAAATTGGGGGTTTTCGAGCATGTTAAGCATGGATTCCGTGTCAGGAGGAGGGCCCATCTAGAAACAGTGTATTAGTGGTCTGTTATGGCACAAGAAGTCTGTCAGGACAAGATCAGGCAAACGACTTACCCCGCCATCAGGTCCAAACATTCCCGCACCTGGCAGTTGCGCAAAGCCGGCATACCTGGCCCCCGTTAACCCCGCGAGCGGGTTATTGCCCGTACCGGCAGCGAGATTAGTAGGAACGCCAGCAGCCGCAGGCGTGGGAGCAGCGCCAGCTGGTGCGGATGTTGATGTCGTCGACGCAGCACCGCCAGGGCGCACATTGCTGGGCGCACTCTTCACCAGGTGAATAGTGTGTCCGTCCTTAATTTTGTACGTTGCCAGGGTCTCATTATCTTTGAGGACTCTGCCCGAGTAGATCAGACGCTGGCGCTCAGCCGGGGTATCAGCATATTCCGATGACGATAACTTCTCCTTCAGATCAGAGACGGAGGTGGATGATGGCAAAGTGAGAGTGTATTTGGCATCATTGGACGACTTCACGTTGAAAGTGATTTGCGCATCCTCGGCGGCGGCGGTATCATCAGCCATGGTTTGTATTGGGGTTGCGACGGGTTGGAGGGGATCGAGGGGTGTCCGGAGACAGTCAGCCTAAAGAGACAGATCACGTCACACAATAAAGGTGTCGGAGGAGAGTCGATCAAAGTAGGAACGTCGTGGGGAAAAAAGGATGGGGGAGAGGAGATAGTGGTGTAAAAGAAGGGAAGTAGGTAGACGGGTAGATATGCACAATGGACTGGGGAAGTTGTCCTCTTGCAGGGAGAGCAAGGCAGCGTCGGCCAGTTAACTAGTTAACTAGGTTGACTAGGTATGGGGTTGCCTCAGTGCTGAGTTAGCGGATGATAGCGTAACCGGCGAGGTAGAAGCGGGCAGAATCGCATCGTCCGCCTTCCAAGCACGCTTGTACCGCCCAAACGGTATTTCCCCCGCCGGTCCGCCCACATCGGCGGGCTGCTGTGTAAGGTGCCGTACGTACCGTGTAAGTGAAGATAGAGCTATCACGTGATAGCAGCCAAACCAGGCAAACGGAACCACAAGCTCATTTCCTTCTTCGCTAACCGGAATTTTCACCTTTCCTTTCCTTTCTTGCAGAAACACGCTGTCTGGCTTGCTTCTCTCTCCTTCCCTCTCCACCAACCTTCCCTCTGTGTGAGGACACTCGGTTTCGAGAGTCCTCTCTCCCCATCTGCTCCACTGGCAGCAATGGGACTGCTTGCATTGTAGTGTCATCCTGGCTACAATCGCGTCGTAAACAACCCCCCCAACCACACCCCTCCTCCACCTGTCCAGGCTCGGTGAGAGTCGCGTCTGTTCACCATGGCGACTACTTCGCACATGTTCATGTACTCCTTGACGATCCAGCCTCCAACTGCGATCACCCAGGCCATTCTCGGTCAATTTGCTGGGACCAAGGAGCAGCAGATTGTCACCGCGTCCGGATCGAAGCTCACGATCCATCGTCCCGATCCCACCCAGGGCAAGGTCACGCCGCTCTTTTCCCAAGATGTCTTTGGCATCATCCGCTCGCTGGCAGCCTTCAGACTGGCCGGTAGTAGCAAAGGTATGTTACGCTTTCCCTGTCGGACTTTCAAGATCATCATAGTGATTCTTCAAGCTTCCCGGGCAGCACGATCCCTTGCCGAATCGTCCCCGCTTGGTGCTGGGACGTGCTCCCGGTCGGCAACGTTGACACTGGGTCTTGGTGATTGAGAACTGTGCTGAAAGATGCCTGTAGATTACATCATCATTGGCTCGGATTCGGGACGCATCACTATCATTGAGTATGTGCCGTCTCAGAACCGGTTCAACCGGATTCATCTCGAGACATTTGGCAAGTCGGGTGTCCGCCGTGTCATCCCAGGCCAGTATTTGGCTGTGGATCCCAAGGGCCGTGCGTGTATTATCGCTTCTGTTGAGAAGAACAAGCTTGTATACGTCCTGAATCGAAACTCGCAGGCCGAGCTGACGATCTCGTCCCCGCTTGAAGCCCACAAGCCGCAGACACTGGTGTTTGCCATGACGGCGTTGGATGTCGGGTATGAAAATCCGGTCTTCGCAGCGCTTGAGGTCGACTACTCAGAGTCTGATCAGGACCCCACTGGCCAGGCTTTCGAGGAGCTGGAGAAGCATCTGGTCTACTATGAGCTGGATCTTGGACTCAATCATGTAGTCCGCAAGTGGTCCGATCCCGTTGACCGCACGGCTTCTCTTCTCTTCCAGGTCCCTGGAGGCGCAGACGGTCCCAGTGGTGTGTTGGTGTGTGCGGAGGACAGTGTTACCTACCGTCACTCCAACCAAGATGCGTTCCGAGTGCCAATTCCTCGGCGCAGCGGTGCCACTGAGAACCCGGAGCGTAAGCGTTCCATCACGGCCGGTGTGATGCACAAGATGAGGGGTGCTTTCTTCTTTCTCATTCAGACTGAAGACGGTGATCTCTTCAAGCTCACCATCGACATGGTTGAAGATGACAACGGTCAGCTCACGGGTGAAGTCAAGCGACTGAAAATCAAGTACTTTGACACTGTTCCGCTGGCTTCGAGCTTGTTGATCCTGAAGAGTGGTTTCCTCTATGTTGCCAGTGAGGCTGGTAACCATCATTTCTACCAGTTTGAGAAGCTGGGTGACGATGATGAGGAGATTGAGTTCACGAGCGAGGCTTTCTCCGCTGATCCATCAGTCCCTTGTGACCCCATTTATTTCCGGCCAAGAGGTGCAGAGAACCTCAACCTTGTTGAAACCATCAACTCCCTCAACCCATTGATTGACAGCAAGGTGGTCAACATCACCGAGGACGATGCGCCTCAAATCTACACTATTTCTGGCGCTGGCGCTCGGAGCAGTTTCAGGACGCTCAAGCATGGCTTGGAAGTATCCGAAATTGTCGAATCAGAGCTGCCCAGTGTGCCTTCTGCGGTCTGGACGACCAAGCTCACCAGATCTGATGAGTTTGATGCTTACATCATTCTCTCCTTTGCCAACGGAACTCTTGTGCTCAGCATTGGCGAGACCGTCGAGGAAGTTACCGACACTGGTTTCCTATCCACCGCACCAACCTTGGCTGTTCAGCAGCTCGGCGAGGACTCTTTGATTCAAATCCACCCCAGGGGTATCCGTCACATTCTCGCAGATCGTCGGGTGAATGAGTGGCCTGCCCCTCAGCATCGGTCGATTGTCGCAGCCGCAACCAACGAGCGTCAAGTCGCCGTTGCTCTCAGTTCCGGCGAGATCGTCTACTTTGAGATGGACTCTGACGGGTCCTTGGCTGAGTATGACGAGCGCCGTCAAATGTCAGGCACGGTTACCTGTCTCAGTCTGGGCGAAGTTCCCGAAGGTCGTGTTCGGAGCTCGTTCTTGGCTGTCGGCTGTGATGACTCGACTGTCCGTATTCTGAGCTTGGACCCTGACTCTACTCTGGAGAACAAGTCGGTTCAAGCCCTGACCGCTGCTCCTTCGGCCCTGAACATCATGTCAATGGCTGATTCCAGTTCCGGAGGAACTACCTTGTATTTGCACATTGGTCTGTATTCCGGTGTCTACCTGCGGACAGTTCTGGACGAGGTCACCGGTGAACTCTCGGATACTCGCACGCGTTTTCTGGGATCTAAAGCTGTGAAGCTTTTCCAGGTGTCTGTCAAGGGACAAACGGCAGTGCTGGGCCTGAGCTCGCGTCCCTGGCTTGGGTATTCTGATGTTCAAACGAAGGGCTTCATGCTTACTCCACTCGATTACGTTGGGCTCGAATGGGGCTGGAACTTTTCAAGTGAACAGTGCGTGGAGGGCATGGTCGGTATCCAGGGACAAAATCTACGGTACGTTTATTATCTTTATCCCCACTTTGCACCTGCAATCGATTGTATGATGAGAACTGGGATCCGAAATCCTATGTGGAAGAACCTTTTATACTTGTACTATTTCCAATTGTTCCTACTGAGATCATTCATCTACACTATCATTTGTCCTTGAGGTATCTACTGGACATCAGCTAACATGCGTGGCTAGGATTTTCTCTATCGAGAAGCTGGACAACAACATGTTGCAACAGTCGATTCCGCTCTCGTATACTCCACGCCGCTTCCTGAAGCATCCTGAGCAGCCGTTGTTCTACGTTATTGAATCTGACAACAATGTTCTGTCTCCCTCTACCAGAGCCAAGCTGCTGGAGGATTCAAAGTCCCGTGGCGGTGACGAAACCGTTCTTCCACCCGAAGACTTCGGATACCCCCGGGCCACAGGGCATTGGGCTTCTTGTATTCAGGTGGTTGATCCCTTGGATGCCAAGGCAGTTGTTCATACCATCGAGCTGGAAGAGAATGAGGCGGCGATTAGCATTGCTGCAGTCCCATTCACCAGCCAGGATGATGAGACGTTCCTGGTGGTAGGAACAGCCAAAGACATGACTGTCAACCCGCCCAAATCCGCCGGTGGCTATATCCACATTTACCGCTTCCAGGAGGATGGAAGAGAGCTGGAGTTCATCCACAAGACCAAGGTCGAGGAACCACCTCTTGCGTTGCTGGGATTCCAGGGCCGCCTGGTTGCTGGTATCGGGTCATTGCTTCGCATTTATGATCTTGGTATGAAACAGCTCCTTCGTAAGTGTCAGGCGCCGGTTGTGCCAAAGACCATCGTTGGTCTGCAGACCCAGGGATCTCGAATTGTCGTCAGCGACGTTCGCGAAAGTGTCACGTATGTCGTGTACAAGTATCAAGAGAACGTGTTGATTCCGTTTGTGGATGATTCCGTGTCTCGCTGGACCACTGCCACCACTATGGTTGACTATGAAACCACTGCCGGTGGTGACAAGTTTGGCAACCTTTGGCTCCTCCGTTGCCCGAAGAAGACGTCTGAAGAGGCGGATGAGGATGGATCGGGCGCGCATTTGATTCACGAACGCGGCTATCTCCAGGGCACTCCCAATCGCTTGGAGCTGATGATCCATGTGTATACTCAGGACATCCCAACGAGCTTGCACAAGACTCAACTTGTAGCAGGTGGTCGGGACATCCTCGTCTGGACTGGTTTCCAGGGCACGATTGGTATGTTGGTGCCATTCATCGGCCGAGAGGATGTGGACTTCTTCCAAAACCTGGAGATGCAGTTAGCTGCACAGCACCCTCCTCTCGCTGGACGGGACCACCTGATCTACCGCAGTTACTATGCGCCGGTCAAGGGTGTCATTGACGGAGACCTGTGCGAGATGTACTTTTTATTGCCTAATGATACGAAGATGATGATCGCAGCGGAACTGGACCGTTCTGTCCGGGAAATCGAGCGCAAGATTTCGGTAAGACTGCCTTTACTACAATTAACATATAAGATGACTAATGATGTTATAGGACATGCGGACCAGGGTGGCGTATTAATTTGAATGGTTTCGGCGTCTACCAGGGCTAATGTTGTATGAGGGTTTCGGATACCCCATAGTTGATTCTCCTTTTGCACATGAAGACATGTACATTTACATCAAATACCAGATTATCCTAAATCCGGTATCCGTTGGTGGTGAGTGGCGCATAGTACGTCGAGCTCCCTCGTATTCAGTAGTGCACTTAGCGATTGCACGTCTCTTGCCTCGCTCGATCTCTCGCTCCCCTCGGTTGATCTTGAGCTGGATGCAGCCTGTACTAGATACAGCCTGTACGAGACAAGAATAAGGCGTAAGCCTTCGACGATCTTTGAGTACGATCTTACCCGCATGCCACGGGTATCATCGTAATTTATCCGTCGAGACAACACGTAGCAGATGCAGTGATTGTTGGTATTCAGCAATGATATTATATTTGAATAATGAATGATGTCTGTTTTGACTACCTTCCATCATACTATCCCATCAAACCTAGTAAGATCTATACCATTATTTCAACAGTACTGATTATAGTACTTCCGTACTTCGCTTTCATTTACTGCGTGCAGTACTATATATCCTACTGGCGTATATCTCGATCAATGATCCTCGCAGCAGCGAGACATTTCTCGTCCTGGAATCGGGACGTGATGATTTGTAGTGCGCAGGGAGCGCCGTCGACTTCGTCGGGCTTGTCTGTTTATTTGAGTTTCATCAGTATTTTCATTCTCATAGTGGTGCTATGTTTGAATGGGTACGCAAGCTTACAACTAGGCTGCATGCCATCGTTGATAGGCATGGGCTCAGGATCAAGTTCTTTTGAAGCCTGGCCGTAGGGAATGATGCATGCTGGGTACTAGTAGTGCATTCTGTTAGATTTGTTTCATTGTGCAACGTAGATAGGATGTACTCACGTCGAGTAGATTCCACACGACTGTGTAGGGCGGCCACGCGTACGTATCATGTGGGACGGCGGTGTTCTGTGCCCCTGGCCCGAGGATTACATCGATGCCGGTCTCAACCCAGACTTTGCGCCATGCGTCGCGGTAGTCTTGTCTCTTGTGATGTAATTCGTGGATCTCCTCGAAGATACCCAGCTCCTTGGAGACGGGGAAGTCACCGGTGACCATCGGGGAGGGCCCCTTGGCTACAGAGGTAACTAGTGGCTCACCGCTGGGAGTGACGTGGTCGTGGTGTGGTGAGTAGGTGCCGTATTGCCAGAAGAGGCGGTTCGCGTAGGCGATGTCGAGGTCTTTGTTGGTGTCGTTGTCGAGGTAGACGATGCGGTGGCCTTTTCGGGTCAAGGCTTCAATGGCAGATTGCAGGGCACGTTTGATAGGCGGGTGGAGGGGATATTTCTCGTCCGTGGCGAGGATGCCGATCGTTAGGGGCTCTGTTAGTTGGGGATTGCGGGACCAGGGTGCTGCGAGGGTCGTCACGTCGTAGCGCCAGGGTTCGGCGTCGAGAATGGTGGACATGAAGAGCTCGAGGTCCTCAAAGGTTGCGGTCATGGGTCCGGCGCAGGGTTCGACTGAGGGGGGCCCTTCGTATAGGAAGCTGACTTGGCCGCCGTATGGAATCCGGGCGGTCGTTGGCTTGAAGCCGTAGATGCCGCAGCAGAGCGCAGGGATGCGGATCGAGCCTGCGACGTCGGTGCCGACGCCGATGAGGGAGCCCCGGAGGGCTAGAAGTGCACCTTCGCCGCCGGTAGAACCACCGGCTGTGAGGGCTGTGTTGTGGGGGTTGAGGGTACGTCCGTAGATGTTGTTGTCTGAGTCGGCGGTCTGGAAGTGTCAGTTGTGCATTGTAACACATTGGTGAGGGGGCCTACCAGCATCGTTTGAGGAACGTTTGTCTTCACGTACAGCACCGCGCCCAGATCCATTAACATATCTACTACAGCCGAGTTCGTGGTTGCAGGACCATGCCCGAGGAATGATACATATCCAATAGTGGTATGGTATCCTTTCACATGGTAGCTATCTTTCAGACTAATAGGAAGGCCATGCAGCGGTCCGATGATTTTCTTCTCCCGCTTGAGATAGTCATCAAGGTACTTGGCGCGTTCTAGGGCGAAGTCGAAGAAATGCTCCGTCAAGCATGATGTCTACCACGAATTAGTTCAGAGTCTAAGTTAGGATCCTTTGGAGGGCGGCCCACCAATTGCTGCGCAACAGCCGCCCGCTTGCAGAACGCGGTCGTAACGGCCACGGAGCTTAGCTCGCCGGAAGCAAGCTTCTTGAGCAATTGGGAAGCATCATAGCTGCCAGTAATATCTAGCTCGGCATCTGTGAGGATTCCACTCTTCTCAACAGCATTGGAGGCTAAGAGATGCGTAGGACGAGGAAGCGAAGCAACAAAGTCCTCCTTAAGCCGCCACTCGGTGGGGATCTTCGAGTCGAGGTCTTTACGTCTTTCAGCGACAATGACACGCCAGTCTTTGACTGGCACTTCTGTGATAGTCATGGTGATTCTGAATATTTGGTCTGTAGTGAGGGGTGGAGGGGTTGCGGGATGAGACGAAATGGTGGTTCAGTTGCGCCCGGTTATACTTCCCCGGGGCATCCCACCGTGCTGACAGGATGATCTTCCTTTATCGTACTTGGCGGAGGATAAGATTCCCGCTATCTGGTTCCGATTCCTGCAGAAACTTGTTATCAGCAAGGATCCGTCATGGTGGGTTGGGGTGCGTTGGCTATTGGTCCTGGTGCTCACTTACACATCTGAAGCTCTCTTCACTCATCCCATGCCTGTTATAGGCTTCGCTAGGCTCAAAGATGATCGTAAGATTTTTAGCAGAATGATGGATACGTTTTTTATGAGAATCAAAGCTCAGGTGTAGAGGAACACACATCATCTCTGCTAATTCACTTAAGAGTGAGTGCTGCCGACAGTGATGAGAACCAGGGTGGTTGGTGGAGAGGAAACTGGGGCGGATAGAGGTAACGAGGAGTTGGGGAAGAAGAAACACAACCGACTGCAAGTAAGTCCCATGACCCGCTGTCAGGTGCCTCTTTGTTACATCTCGCCAATACAACTTTGCCCAGTCAGTAACCACAATGTCTTGCGACAATAATCCAATGAGTCCATCTATTTCAGATGTACAGACAAAACCATAAACATATCTTCTCGCAAACTCACACCATCTATCGTCTCACAATAACCTGTTTCACTCAATGAAACCCCTTCCTCACATTATCATACTGCGACACCGGATACTCCAGATGATTCTCCGACCTTTCCAGAGCGCCGGTACCACCTAGGGAATCCACGACCGTAGTAATCAAACTCTCCGCCCCAACCTTATCCGCCGAAGTCTCCCACCACATGGCACCCCCAAGCCCCTTATTCCTGATATACTCCGCCTTCTGCCTAGCAATAGCAGGCGTATCATAGCTGATCATCGTCCGTTTGGCAGCATCAAATGAGTAACTCGCACCAATAGTTCTCAGTTCAGACACATTGGCCCCCGCAGGAGGAAGCGCCTTGTAATCCCACACCCCATCCTCGAAGCTTCCTTTACCGATACCATTAAACGGCTTACCCGGTCCTTCGGTGTTTAAGAAGGCGCGCCCGTAGAGCGGCATACCGAGAATGAGTTTATGGGCGGGAACGCCGGCGGCCACGTATGCGGAAATGGCTTGCTCTGTGTGGAAGGGTGTTGACTTGGGGTCATCTCGTGAGAGGTAGAGGTTGGCCTGGTGGCCTGCGGTTGTGTCCCAGCTGCCGGCGTAGTCGTAGGCCATGACATTCCAGAAGTCGAGGTAGAGGTTCATGGCGGATATGTGGAGAGTGTTGTATTTGGAGGGACCTGCTGAGGTAGCTATGCTGAGGAGGAAGGGCGTGCCGTTGCCGTGTTCGCGGCTGTATTTGTCTAATTCCTGCTTAGGCTTAGTGGGTGATTGATGGGTATGGTAATGGGGAGGGAAAGCGTACCTCGCGAACCTCGCGTAGGAGTAATACCATGTCTGAGGCTTGGGCTTCGTTGGCAGGGTACTACGTAGGTAGACACGTTAGCACGGTTTTGAAGAAGTACCCGTAGCCATCATGTAGGTATGTGTACATACCTCCCAATCTATATCCAATCCATCAAAACCCAAGTCGGCCAGCAACTTGACAGCCGAGGAAGCGAAAGTCTTTCTGCCTTGATCCGTACTCGCTGGGATCACAAAATGGGGTGAGTATGTCCAACCTCCAATCGATAGAAGCACCTTGAGATTGCGATTCTTCTGCTTCAGGAGGTTGAGTTGCTTGACACATCCGTAAACGTTGTTCCCGACATCATTCCATGAATCACCGGGGAAGTGCTTATCGATGTCGGACCATCGATCAGCTAGGATGACGTCGCCGCTGGAGGTGACGTTGGCGAATGCGTACATAATATGGGTCAGTTTATCGACGGGGATTTCCTGCGGAGTGTGGTTCCTGGCGTAGATTGCCTTGTATCAATCAGTATAACATCAAAGACATGTATCGATAGGCGGATGAGGTGACTCACCCAGCTAACAAAGTAAGCAATGGACTTATATTCCGTGCTTGTGTTGCGCGGTATCAGGTGGTGGGTGCCAGGCTCAAGGTGGCTAGGTCCGGGAAATTTGGTTGGATCAAGATCATTAATGCCATGGCGGTGGCGGTGATGGTGAGCACTGCTGACCAGCGAGACTAAGGCCACAAGGAGAAGAGAGAAAAGCTTCATGTTACAAGATGAAAGATCCAAGAATGATCAACAAGAATGGAATAGAAGGGGTGAATAGAGAGGTTGAAGGAGAGTCAGCCTTGATATAGCAAGACAAGATTGAGAAGGAATGTAAGTGTAGCGCGAACCAGTCGACATGTAGTGCAGATAGAGAGTGACGGAGGGTCATCTGCTCGCATACTCACATACTTATATTCATTCTCTGCTTGTCTGTGCTGCTGATGTGCTTGAAGAATCTGTCACCAGCGGTGAAAGCAGACTTGCATGAATGTAACCACAACATTTTTGTGAATGACTTCAAAGAGGTCACCAACCATCTTCCCCTGTCAGCACATAATCTATTGGCCTGGTAAGTGGAAATAATCAACAATGGGGACTGATGGTGTTTGAAACATGACAAGTGTTTTGACCCATGGTTATTCTTGCCATATTGGGTATATATGAGACTTCATCTGCCGGTTTGATGCGCGGAGGTAGATGTGCTACTAATAACATTAATGAAGGCCTGACGTCGTGAAATTGTCGACAAAATCCATATATTAAACAGTGGAGACATCCTGAAGTAAGCTCAACCTCATAAACGGAGATAAATTTCCGGTATGGCAGGAGTGGCTTGTTCAACAGTGTGGATGCATCAGGTGCTGCAGGCACTGTGAAAGAAGACCGAAGAGGGCGTGGCTGACCCGCACACAAATTGGAGGGGCTTGTGTAACCCTGCAATAAATGGGAATAGCCTCGCCGAGAACCGGATCAGGCAGGCCGATGCAGGTCCCGCCTTTGTTTCGGAGGTGGTTTGCCCCGGAATATCGATGGGGCCTGAAACGCTAGGTGGACGGAGTAGTCAAATATACAACCAGCATCAATGCGCCGTTCGTCCTGATCTAGGCCGTCAGGCACGCAATTCTAATGAGCCCAGAGGCTCGACCTGAAGTAGTAGAAACAAGGATATTTTCGGAATTTAGATCTCTATTTGTTTTTTTTTATCATAGTCTAATCATTCTATAATACCTTATGCAGGGCTTGATTTCAAAACTGGCTGTAGATCTGACTATCTACACAGAATATATAATAAGAAATCAAAGAGATTATGTTTCCCTTCCTACCAGCTATAATAAATATACTTAACCTTAAAACTAGCTCCAGGTTCTACTCTGTAGAAAAGTTATCTTCTCCTAGACTTTCTTTGCATGGGTGTCTTCAAGTTAAGTAGATGCCTGCAATAGAATACAAACCTGTAATCCTGAAATGTCAAGAAAAGGGCCCCCTACCTCGTCTTGTATAAGCAGAGCCTTCCTGGTGACGTTCTACCACTACACCACTGCAGGCTGCTGAAACGAGAAAGATTAATCACGGAGGAATAACCGATATTCTCAACGATAGTGTCTGCATGAGTTCGGCGTGGCTCTGGGATGCAGTCATGTTTGTTACGGTAGCCTGGTTTTTTCCCCGAGCGGTCCACGATGTATATTATTATAGCTTTGGTTTTGTTTAGTCTACTAGTACTCAAGTAGTGTCAGAAAACTTATTAATGCACTGAGCTGAAAGCATGCATCCGTCAATAGTAGATCACAATGCGTGCTGTTACTGTTAACGTTATCTTAACCCCAGCTTGCTCTGGCAATAAATGCTGTCAAGCTGATTGTAATCCAATTGGACAAGCCAAGTTCTCCCCATGCCCAAACTCTGTATTTGGTTGCTACCAATCATTGCCTATGAATATGCAACTGCGCAGGTGAGTAAAATGACCTTCCTATTCGGTTCAGACTTGGCACTTGTGGTCTTAATTTTCCGACATCCAAAGCTTGGTACAACGGCTAATGCGCGCATTATGCAGATCAGTCCTCGGAAATACTTTGCTGTACGAATTGTCATTAGCTGGAGTGATTGTGATGTGCATGTGCTATACGGTCAGCAATTGGAAACCCGTTCGGGATCCCGATTCTGTCTTTCTTGAATTGCATATAACAACCCGGGTTGGCATTAGGTTACTCCCGTATATTTTGTTGCAATTGATAAACATAGGTGGTAAGCCTATTGATATAGGATGCAAAATCTGCGAACAGCATCCTCGGTATACGTGTTGGCCGCGGAAAACAGGGACGGAAAAGCGCCCAACCGGCCCGTCTCTAGGCGAAGAACAGCATCAGAAGGGTGGCACCAGTGGAGTGGAATCGGAGATCCAGAGCGGGTACTCCATACATTAGAACGGGAGGTCCCAGAAATTTTAAAGCCATTAAGAGCTCCACGAGCTCAGGAGGCGGAATTTCCGTGAAGAAAAAAACAGGCCCTGATAGCGGTTAAGAGCGGAAAAGTCTGGAGCAAACCTGGCGCGGCTATTCTCGCTTGGGTGCGGAATGAAGAGAGAACGGGGCCGGGAAACCGATGTGGGATCTATAGAAGCCGAGTTCGTCCTTGGTCGCTAGTTTTAAATTGATAGTACATAGTTCATCGCGAGAATTTGATGCTTAATTGTGTCAGGGCGCATTGGAATAAAAGCAAGCGAGGGTCGGAGCCAACCTAAAATAGCGATGCGAACCAGCTAGAGTGACTGGTCAGAAGCACACGGCGGTCAGCGCCAATCGGGATGGGCTTCTTACCCCGGTGGCTTGCCAACGTTGTCACTTCAAGGGCGTGGACTTCGATCCATCCGTCGTCATCATCCGAGAACTTGTATTGGATGGTCTTTTGTCGCTCCGATGTCGCAGCACTTCGGACACGAACAGGCTGACAAGTCACGAAGTTCAACACTAATAAACGACTGGCTGATGGGGGGTTTTTCTTTCGCGGTAAGGATCAGAAGGTCCGTAACTCAATGGCGTGAGATCTACCACTATCACGCGAGGGGACTGCTCATCAAGAATGTTCGAGCTGTTGTGACCAGACTCTTGCAGGTAAACTAAACTCCTAAGAGGATAGACGCGTATAGAAGAACCCTGTAAATTGGTAAAAGTAGTAGTAGACCGACAATCATGGAAGATCAGCTAGCACTGGCGTCATTCGCATTCCTTTGGTGGGCATTAAACCTGGTTACGAACCAATTTGCTGTAGGGCGTGGAGGGCTTTGCTGGTCGGCAGTTGTCATTAAAGGGCGCGATGGGGAGCCCGCCAATCGCTGCTTTCCCGAGCGACTGACTTCACACACGGACTTCATTCCATGGACTCTATCGCATTGGTCGGTCTCCGTGCAGGATGCTCGTCGACCTATCAGCTTGCTCGGGCGCTTCGTTTTTAGGCTTTTTCTCGTTCTTTCGGTCCCCTAACCCGCATGTTTCTGGACCGCTTCTAACATCCCCTTGGATCGAATATCAAAGCAATCACCACGTGCACGTGCATGTTCAGCATGACTCACAGAAGGGGGGGTGGACGGAGTGCAGGAGGAGAGTAGGCGATTCTTGCATCGTCAAGTTGGAAGTGAAAAAGTACATATTCAAGCCAGGATGCAATGCAAGCCCGAGAATAGCCAGAGACTCGAAAACAAAGCCGGAAGTTGTTCCTGAACAGCATCAGATCCAGTTCTCGAACATTTGACTGCTCCACCGCTGCTTTTCTATTACCCAACAGCAACTGCCAGTCACCCCATCCCTACATTCACCCTTGAATTTTTATTCTTTTTTTATTACTGATTTCTATTTATTATTATCTCCTTTTTTTCAGAAGACATTAAATAAATTAAAAAGCTTTTACTCCGCAGTCTTTCTGCCCAGATTTCTCTTCTCCATTATTTGCAGTCTCCTACTACAACCCTACCAATTGCTTACCCGTGGGTAAATTGGTGATTCGTTCGCCAATCCCCTTCTATACTACCAACAGCTACCACCGCGGGGTTCCTTTGTATTTCATACAATTGGATCTTCTACACCTGCAATGGCTACCTCATCGATCATCACGCGCGGCTCCAGCTCCCTTGCCAACTTTACGGTTCGCTCCCGACCTAAAGTTGATATTATACTCGCCAATCAAACGGATGGCTTGGTCCCTTCATTCACCACCGGCGATACCATCAAGGGTACGGTTACCATCACCGTCGATCATGATACTCGCTTTGATGACCTAGAAATTACATTCGAGGGTATGTTACCTTAAAGAATATCAGGAGAATACCAGGGATATAGTCATACTGACAGGCTCAGGAACATCGAGGACCTCGGTGGAGCGCCAATCGATGCCCGGCCGGACTGGAGCTTACCATACATTCCTCCGACTGCGACAACCCATCGATGAGTCCGCATATCCCACCCCCCGGGTTCTTGAACCCGGGCGCAACTACGAATTCCCTTTCACTTTTGTGGTACCTGAGCGTCTACTGCCTCATATTTGTAACCACGCCAAAACCAATCTGCATGTCGAACAATCGCACACGCTGCTGCCACCCACGTTTGGTGATCCCATGATAGCCAGCAACCGCAAATCGGTCATCGACGACATGGCCCCCGAAATGTGCCGCATCTCCTATCTCGTTCGTGTGACCCTCCAGAGAAAGCCCATGGCCCAGAACGCCTCGCCGGTTACGCTAGTGTCCGTTGGGAAAAAGGTGCGGGTCATTCCTGCGGTGGATGAGGAACCACCCCTCAATGTGGAGGACAATGATGACTTGTACAGCGTCCGCAAAGAAAAGGATGTGAAACGTGGCTTAATGAGGGGGAAACTGGGCCGATTAGTGCTGGCTGCGGCACAGCCCAAGCCAGTGCAGTTGAGTCCATCCGACACCGGGAACTGCGATTCGGTGAGCACCGTTGCCACGATGCAGCTACGCTTCGATCCGGTGGGCAACGAGCAGCCCCCTCGCCTAGGAACTGTATGGAGCAAACTCCGAGTGTCGACTTTTTACAGCTCTGATCCCTGGGGTGATTATCCGTCCGCGGAGTGTATCAAATCCTGGGCGCAGATGGGCCGCGCAATGTACACCGAGACTGTACCACTGTCCACCATGTGCGTTGCATCCGCACAATGGACCAAACACACCGACACCGATCTCGAACGCCGTGACTCCATGCACTCAACCTCGTCTACTGACTCATTGCCGGGTCCCTCTGCTTCGTTCGCCGGAAACACCTACTATACCGCGTCGGTCGTTGTGCCAGTCACCCTCCCCAAATCCAAGTCATTTGTGCCGACGTTCTACTCCTGCTTGATCGCGCGCGCCTACGCCCTGGAACTTAGCATCTCTTACCACGCCGCCAATTCTAGAATCCTGACACCCACTGCATCCCTGAAGGTCCCACTTCAGCTGACCTGCGAAGCACAGCCAGGCACCGGCGCTAAGGGCACCGTGGTCGACATCTCCCAGGATGAAGTGAACACGCAGTTTTTCAGCCCGCGCAGCATTGCGCCCCCATCTGTCTCCGAGCTCGTCCCTATTGCACCACCCGCGTATACGTCTGTCCAGGTTTCTAACCTGCCTCCTGACCGCTCGAGAATGTTACCACCATCGGTATCCAACTCCGGCAGCGTTAGAGTTTAGGGGCGCCCTGCTACTGCGTTGCTGCCAAGGCAACACAGAATTCCCAGGGGTGGACCCAGATGTTACGTTCTTTTGTTTCTATTGGCGTTTTGGTTTCATGTGGTTACAATATACCCAGGTTTGCAAAGTATGAGCAGAAAAAGTTTGTCATTCGGGGATACCCAGCATGATGTTGATATACCAGGCCTGCATTGCATATAGTCTTTGATTAGGGAATGGAATCCCATTATACTTTAATTAATTAATGAATGATTATAGTCGTTGGTATTGTGAATGGAAGATACTATACATACCCCCCCAAAGCCTACCTGTACTCTCGCTCTTTACCTTATTGGGTATAGCACGGGTCACCCGAGCTCAGAGGACCGATTGTTACTACTTGAATAGGAGACTAGGTGTTTTAATTACTTATTTTATCAGTAGATGAAATCACGTCATGAAGTCTTACTTAATGTAGCTAGATACGCTGACTAGATGAGAACTAGCCCTGGAGCTAGTTCGTAAAGGGGATCTGCCTTTTGCCATGAAACACAACCTCATCTTCACTCGAATCGTCATCGGATGACTAGAATACAAGACCCGCAGGCGATCCGCTACGTCGCCGAATTCATGCTGCAAACAGGTTTACTTGGGCAGTTCCGCCAGGTCGAACTTCATTCTGACCCTGAACAGGCAGTGCCCGACCCAAGCCAGGAACACTCCGGCCTCAGGGCCATGGGGACGGACGCTGAAGACGCTGGGTAGAGGGAACAAAAGACGCTCTGTTTGAGTCAGCAGGGAAGACAAAGCGCGCAGAAGGAACAGGCATGTTGGGACGGAGGAAGATAATGGACGAAGAACGAAGAGGATGGTGGTGGCTTGCAGGCAGCCAGCCGGCTGCGACACTTATTTAATATTCTTACTGTTGTATGGCTATGCTTTTGCTTTTGCTTTGATTGTTTGATTGTGTTAGATATGACGACGACCTCCCTACGTCGTGGCACATGTTGCTTTATGAGTTCTACGTGTTTTCACTGCAAGTTTGAGGGCATTGAAGGCGTTCGGGGCCATATCCTTGCTTCAAACGGTGAAGCACCTGCATAGCTGACATCTACCTATGCCGGCTCGATCGGGTATAAGAATGTTTGAATTGAATCGAATTGAGTGACTAGAATACATGCGGCGACCTATTATATGAGTTATTGCACTCAGTATAGACCGGCGGTGGAAGGGACATGAATAATAACTAGACTCCACGATCACGTTCTCTCTGAGTAGTAGACTCTGATTGCAACGAGTACCTTCCCAAAGAAGAAGATAGGCGCTCTATCTCTACGTCTTCGGAACGCATGTAATTAGATCAAGATCATCACCTTCCTACACTCAGAATGCAATATGTTTGATCACTTTCCAGTCTCGAATTTATAAGAATATTAGACTGTAGTATCTACCTGTATAGAGACTTCTAGATTCTATATAAGCATCTATTCATTCATTTACAATTCTATTATAGAATTAGGAAGCCTTGATACTAGACAGGAAAGATTACTTATATAGCTATCACGCAATCAGGCGGCTGCATTAGGTTAAAGAATATGGATTGAAACTAAACTGAACTAAACTACCAGAGACGCGCTGAAAACACGCAGACACTATCATCAGGAATACTGGTATGACTCTGGGCTTCAAGAACTTCAATCTGCTTTACCTCGCTTCGGCAGCCAAAGCGATCGCCTCGAGATATATTTTGCAGATGCGAGAAATTATCGTTTGCCGGGACTCTTTCCACCGCAGCTCTAGAACGGCGCACTTTATCGCAATACCGTTAGCTTATCAAGATTCGAACTAAGCGGATGGATCAAGTGAAAGAGGGGGTCATAATACCACTCCATTATCATCGTAATTCAGAAAGGTCCATTGATAGGAATTCGTGTAAATGCCATAGATGGCTGCCTTGAAGCGATTGTTCCTCCGAACCCGATTAATCACCGCTGATTTCAATGTAAGTGAAAGATGTAAAGAACATATTTCTATTCCTAATGATAGCAGAATAAACTCACAGATGGCCGTGCGAGTCCTCGCATCCGAACGAAGCACCTTATCCCTAAACACCAGAAGATTCGTTTCCAAGGCCGGGATCGATCCATAACACAGCATGTAGTCCACTGTTTCCTGATAAGAATCAGGGACCCCCGCAACCCGACGGTCCACAACAAGAGGAACCTGACTGAAAAAGCTCGGTGTATAATCGGTGGGTTGCAAGGCCGTGGGATATCTCGTTTTCATTTCGGCTAGCAAGAGAAAGAGGATGGCATCTAGTCTGGGAAACGCCATTTCCGCACACTCGTGTCCTGTTCCAAGGGCTAGACTGTAATCGTCCATGAGGCCATCTGTATGAGATTAGCCTAATGTGTGAGCCAGTTCTCGATGAAAGTTGAGATGGGCGGAGTCATACTGAAACTCGCAGGTAGTCTTATTTGGGCTAGCTCTTCGTCAAGGGGCGACTCTTTCCTGTGTGTCATCTCGCTGGGCACATTGGTGGCTTCGTCGACGTTGTCGAGATAGAGGTCGAACGTGTTGAGAACGGCATCTTCGCCTTGGTTGTTACCTCCGGAGGAGGTGGTATCGATATCTTCCATAATGTGGTTATAAGTATGATTTCAAATGAATGGAGTAATGAAAACAGTTAAAAGGTTTGCGAGAATCAAAAATTGTGTGCAGAAGGGTTTGATCCGATGTATCGTTGATGATTCAAGCGCCAGAAGACACTGCTCCTGCCTCTTTCTTCTACAGGGCTTCTGTTTACAGTCTCCTTCCTCCTCCGCGGACCCGAACCTACATACGGATATCTTCAGTTAAAAGGCAATACAGCGTAAATCATTCCTTTTCTCAAAACATCCGAGCCGGTGGGATAGAGAGCCATCACAAAGCGACATTAGTTAAACTCCGGCGCAGCCCCTTGGATCTTGATATAAGCCTGCTGAACCTCCTTCCGACCAGTCATCACCCGCAACCACTGCGTAATAAGAGGGTACTTCTCCAGCGACAGTCCGGCAAAATCAAATTCTCGCACCCAAGGCTCAAAGTGGTAGTCAACGGCTGTAATCCGTCCAGGCAAGACACTCTGCCCGCCGGACTTCTTCAGCTGGCCCTCCAGCACACCATAGCATCGCTCTGTCTGCGCCGCATACCGTTGCAGGGCGTCCTCGTTCTTGGTTCCATTGTAGTGCCTGATCCTTGTCAGCAAGGATATCCAAAATCCCTTCTCACATATCCTGAATGAGTATAGAAAGAAAACTACATACCTATACCAATTCGTCTGCCCCGTCATCGGCCCGAGCGTCGAAAGCAAAAAGTATTCCCACTTTTCGAAGTCCACTCTATCCTGCTCTGACCCCTTCGGTCCCAGAAGATTGTCCTTGTCATAGATTCGTCGGACATAGTTCAAAACAGCGCCCGATTCCCAGGACACCACACCGGTGTTGGGATCTTCAAGGGCTGGTACACGGCCGTTCTCGTTGATCTTGAGGAAGACTTCACCCTTGACACCCTTTTCTCGGTCGTCGCCGAATTCCCATAGTTTGACGTTGTAGGGAACCTGCAGGGCTTCGAGGGCGATGGCGATTTTGATGGGGTTGGGGCCCGTGGCGTGTGCGTGGAGGAGGAGGGGTTGCATTATGGGCGGTTGATTGCTTTCTCTGGAGCAGTTGGGGTAATCAGGAAGTTGGATTAAGGTTAGAATAGAAGAAAGGGTATTGCTCCCCTTTATAGTGGGGTTGTTGAAAGGGCATTTGGAGTAACAGTTACTGTGAACAAAGTGGTGGTGACATCATCTTGCTTGAAAACGGATGTTGAGTATGGATGCCCAAAACTGACGTGTTCACAAGGGTCAAACGACCTTCTCCGATCTGCATACCGCATGAAATGACTGAAGTGACTTGCATATGAGGTGGGGTAGGTACATGTTGGAGAAGGATCTGGGGTATGTTTTCCGCTTTCGGTGGTGAAGGTGGTCTTGGCAGTTATTTCCGTCGATTAGATATTGGTAAGAAGGGACATGAGCCACTGCTAACGAGGCTAGGGCCATCATAATTACAGGCAAATATTTACCGGCTCGTAGGATGCTCAGGTACACCCTGGAAGAGGCGGATTTACTATACTGGTAAGACTTGACTGGTTGCAAAGGCATCCCTCGACAACTTGATGGAATCTAGAAGTCTCCCAATCTGGAAAGGTGAAATGGCAAAGAGTGGGAGGGATAGAAGGGATATACTAGGTAAAATATTATCAAGATTGATGGCATGTATCTTCCATAGATAGCGTAGTAATTCCCTCTTCAACGTTGTTCTTTTTAAATATACGCTGGACATTGAAAGCGGCCTCGGATAGGTCAATTAGTCATAGGACGCGGGGGTGAGAACAGACCCAGTGATCAGAAAGTCGTAAGTACGTCGAAAGGGATAAGTATAGACAGTTTCAAAAGTAGTAGGCTTCAATAGTCTAATATAACAGGTATATGATCACTCGAACAGAAAGCGACGAAAAGTCCTGTAACTTTTATTTACAAGCACCAACCAAGATACGCCAAACATCCAAGTCTAGATAGTAAAATGTACTCACGATCAGGTCAACATGTCGTCCAACCGCTCACCCAGAACATCCTCGATCTGCTTCACCCATCTGCGGACCTCTCTCTCCACGTTCTCGTCCTCGTCCTCCATCAGTTCACTGATGTACGGCAGCATTTCAGGCAGGAGAGCAAGCCATTCCTCGCCGAGCTGCTCCGTGAGAGACTGCTGGGCCTTGAGCGCAGCGAGGCGCGTGTGCGGGTTCTCGCCGCCTGCGGTCTTGCCGCTGGGTCCGGCAGAGGGGCGGAGCAGACGCATCAGCACCGTGTTGAGCTCCTTGTGGTTGTCGGTGGAATCGGCAGCAACGGCGAGTTCCGTAAGGGCGGGCACGGCTTCCGCGATGACGATGGATGCCGTCGACGAGTTCTTCGCGTGAGCGAGCTGAGAGATCAAAGGCTGTGCGATCACCGTAAGGTGAGAGGGGGATTGCCAGAATTCTTAAACAAGTCAGCACACTGCGTCAGAGAACATTTGGGCTAAACCTACCGTCTTGGTCATGCTCAAAGGAGTTCTTGAGCATGCGCATCGTGGCCAACCACAGGCTCTTGGTGTCCTGGTTCGCCGGGTTCGCCTTGCCCAGAACAGAGACCACATTTTCGAGGATGTAGCTCGAGTAACCGGTCACGATGGACTGGACTGGTTAGCACAAGGTTGAGTCGGGAAATCAAGGGAGAAACAAACCTGGAGGGTAGCAAAGAAGACTTGGAGGAACCTGTAGAACGTGGTAAGGCGTGCCAGGCTGCCTCGAGCATCCTTCTTGGGCACACCAGTGGTCGCCCACTCCAGCAGCTTGGTGAAGATGGGGCGGAATGTCGTGTCGTTAAGCTTGTAAATCATCTTGATCGTGACTTCGTTGATGATATCCTCAATCTCGTCCACATCAGACAATTCAAACGTGGCCTGGGTATCCAGTGATACTTGTTCGCGACGCAGGTCGAATGCCTTGAACAGGATGCTGGTGAGAACTGCGATGTTCTTGACAGTAGCAGACTTCTGGTGCTTCTCAATAGCAAGGCTAACGACACCCAGAGTGTCTCTCGTAGCATCGGGACCTGCTCTGACGGCATGCTGCCAGTTACGATCGATAGCAGCGAATGTAGCTGCCACATCAACCTTGCGTGCCATGAGTTGAAGAGCTTCTTCGCGGCTCTCATCCTCCACACCTTCAGAAACAGCAGACTTGTAAGAGAGAACAAGGATCTTGTCCAGGTGAGAGCCAGACACCATGAAGGGGATATGAATGAAAAGTGCAGAGAAGAAAGAGAAGACGGCGTCGTGCAGGCGTGCATTCTCCTTTCCATCTTCCAGACTCTGCTCGAGTAGGGCAAGGGAACGGCTGAGAGCGTCAGGAAGGGCGGGAATCATGGCCTCTCCAAGGACCTCGGCCATGGATGCGAGACACAAGACACCCATGATGCGAATACGCTCATCATCCTGTCCAATGCAGGCTTCGCTAGCAACCACTTGGGCAGCATGGATGACCTTGGTCGGCTCCTTCCGGCCGTACTTCTCGGCAATGCGATCGATACAAGCCACTGCAGCGTGCTTAAGGAGAATGTCTGGCGATGACTGGACGATGTTGACCAGAGTGGGCAGGAAGTCGAGCATGCGGTGTTGCGAGGCACCGTCGCGTTCAGGGTTCTGACGGAGGCGACCTTCCAGAAGTCGGAGAACTTTACGACGCAGTTCGTCGTTGCGACGTTGCAGCAGCACCTCAATCGTGTCGAGGAAGTCCACGAGCGACAGGGTACCGAACAGAGCGCTGAGAACATCGCCGCTGGCCTGGCTGACAGGCTTGACGTTCTGCATGGATTCGCCAATGGCCAGGACCTGCTCCAGAATGCGAGAGAAAAGTGTGCGGATCTGTCCAACAACCTTATCTTCCTCTGTTGCGAAATCCTTGGCCATCTTCACCTTCAGAGACGAGTGCTTGAACAGATAAGCCAGTGCACGAAGCAAGTCAACTGCAACCTTCTGGGGCTCGCGGCCATCGTCGCTACCAATGCCGAGAAGAACTTGGGAGATACCAGGCTTGGAGCTGAGTGAATCCTTGACCAGGTCCAAGTATTTGCTGTATGTCTATTGAAGGAGTCAGCAACGACGTGTAAAGATGCATGCAAGATCAAATGACTTACGCTGAGTTCAACCGGTGCACTAGCATCAGATACCAACCCGGTCATTAGGATGAGAACATCCTTATCTAGAGCATACCGATTGGCGAGCATGGCCAGAACCGCGAACAGGAACTCCTGAGTTCCGAGCTTGGTGACCAAAGCGTGGAACAAACGCAGGCGGCGGTGAGAAGGAATATGCTCAAAGGCAGCAGTGAAGCTGAGCAACAACTCGGAAGTTCCGGACACAACATCACGCTTCTGATTGCGCAGGGACTGGATGAGAGCGGGGACAACTTGATCGATTGTCTGATCGATCACGGAGACTGAGTATTCATCGTCCTTGCGCAGGACACTAGAGCCCATGAAGGTGAAGATGGGCATCACGCTGTGGAGAACCAATTCAGGAGCAATGACGGACAAGCCCGCAACGAGCAGAAGAGCTGCGTTCTGTACTTGCGGGCTGTCAGTGGTACGAACACAGTCAACAACGAGGTCGGCCCGGATAACGGAGGTGTCGAACTGAGCCTTTGCAGTTCCCTTGGACCGATTCACGATGGCAAGAAGGCTGCCAAGCGTCAAGCTCAGCAAGTAGCTCAAGCCAGACTGGATCTGAGCCTTGAAATGATGAAGTGCGGCCAAAGTCTGGAACAATCCATCGGCCAACTCAGGATGAGCCTCAGGGGTCGAGCTGTCGACCAGTTCCAGGATGAAAGTCATCTTCTCCATGAGCTGGCTCAGCTTGGCTTCATCCTTGATGGTCATAGCGACCATGTTGTTCTGGCTAGTGCGTCTCCGCTTGGGCGCCGGTCCAAGAGACTCCATGTCCGTGATAGACACGGGGATCTTCCGAAGGAATTGGAGAAGCACAGAACCGGTGAGTTCAACACTGCGAAGAACTTCCCTGCAGCCGTGAACCAGTGGAGTCTGGACATCTTCGAGAGAGATCTCGAACAGCTTCTCTGCGGCGTCGACCTGCAGCTCCTCCGGAACAGTCCCCCAAACAGCCTTCATGCGGTTGAAGATGGCTGTGACGAAAGAGGGCCGTAGGGAATCCGAGTAGGGGCTAACATTAGACAACAGCAAAGTAATAGCGTCCTTGTCCTTGGGGGTGACCGTCAAGACAGCCTCTCGGTCGACATCTGCGACAGACACGCGCTCCCGTTCACAGACGTCCTTGGCTGTCTGCTCCTTCATATCCCGCCACGTCTTCAAGAACGGACCAAGTTCCTTGGTACGGGTTGTTCCGCCGGCCTTATCGACGCGGTTAAGAAGCTTGAGCAAAGACAATTTTGGAGCATAGAGGGGCATCTGCACAGCGTGGGAGCAGAGGAAGGTGAAGAGGCTCAAGCGAAGGGGCTTCTTCAGTTCCGTTGCGCCAGAGTCGGATGTTGCAGATCCGCGCAATGTGGCCTCAAGTACCCGGCTAATGTGGGCTTGATCGAGGACATATTCCTCGAGGCCGGGAAGGAAGGCGCGCTCGATGATCTTCTGCACATCGCGGCCGGCTATCCACTGGACATTCTTCGATTGTTTGCCGTAAATCGTGTCGCGTGCCCAAACGTTGGCGTCACCCTTCTTGCTCTTCTTGTACAAGCTCCCAATTGTGGCAAGAACGCCCGCTGCCTCGCGCCGAACTCTCTCCGAGGAATCTGCCAGAGCAACCAGGAGGAATGGCAGGAGTGCCTGAAGATCGACATCGGGACTAGCGGAAGTAAGGAGGGACGAGATTTGGTTCAGTGCGGTGATCCTGGTGCCAATGGGGTACGAGCCGGAGAAAGTGCGGATAAAGAATGACAGGTACTGTGGCGATGTTGAGGCATCTGCCTTCTTGAGGCCAGGCAAGTCGACAAAAGCCTGCAGTTTATCCTGGGATCCGACAGCAAGTGCAAAGGTCTGCACCAGGCTCTCATAGGCGGGCATCGATTGCGCACTGAGAGCAGAAGCTTCCAAATTCTTGCCTGCCACTGACTCAAGGACAGAGGCAAAGTTATCTTCGACTGCTTCTTGCTGGGCATCTTCCATCTCAACGTCTTCAATGGCGGGTGTGGTGGTGGGTACAGATTCGATCACAGTTTGTAGGTTATGTTCGAGTGCCGCGACATCGATGGAGGATTCCTCGATCGTCTTCTGGAAGATGGGTCGGAGTGATTCGGACTGAGTAAAGTGCTGGACAAGTTCTGCGAGGTGAGTCTGAGCGTCCAAGGAAAGCACACCCTCTGTATGAGCACGGCTGACGGATTGGAGAATAATAGCGATAGCCTGGCCCGCTTCCTGCTCGCCCAGAAGATTGGTCTCGAACAACAGCGACAGCAGATCCAAACGTGATGAATCCTTCTGCTTCGAGAGATCATCGACACATCCGGCAACCAAGCCAAGAAGCAAGTGCGATGTCGGATACTGTGCCGAGATTGCAGACAGCTGCTGCACGGGATCTTCCAAGCGAAGCACCGCCTTAAGGGCGCGCTTGGGGATCCGGGCGTCGGGCTTCTTCTGTGCCAGGACTGACAAGCAAATCAGGCCCGATTCCTTAGTCTCGTCCGTCCATGATCCGGCAACGGCCTCCATCAGTCCATCGAGAAGCTTGTCTTGGAGAGAAGATTTCTGTGCAAGAACCACGCAAACCATGTAGCAGCCAATCACCAGCTCGGAAACGTCCTTCAGAGCCAGACCGTCGTTGAGGACCGGCAGAACCTTCATGATAACATCCTCATGCTTTTCCTTCTCGAGTTCCCGTCGGCCAGACCGAGCCGAGTCCAACATCCCCGCAACCGCCTCGGTCAAAGTTCCCGCCCAAAACGACAAAAGCGCATGATGATGCGCCCGCTGTTTGCTGACTTGGAGGGTGTATCTGTTGACAGCGGCGAGGAAGTGTTTGTTGGTAGTAGCGCTGTGCACGAGAGGATGGCGTGGAGGGTTGATTTGGCTCTTCTTATACGGGTTGAGGATTTTGAAGGTCGGCGTCAGGTCTTCGGGCAGGATCGAAAGGAGGTTGAGGAAGAGTGGGGTGGTATAGTAAGGGAGGAAAGTGAGGATTGTGAATTCTGTGTTATACTCATGCACCCTATAAGCCTGTTAGCGCGTTGAATGAAGATCGAGTCCCCATGCCACACATACCGAAAACGCCGGATAAGCCAGTCAACGGCTTTCACGGCCGGGCTCAGCAGCAAGTGACCGCCAACAAGTGCAAGGAAAGCCTCCAGAACAGTGTCCAGCTCCTTATTCTGAGCAGCGTTCATCTCTGTTCGGTCCTCCGCCTTGCTCTGTTCGCTGAAGATGGTGCGCTCGAACGACGCGAAACGAGGATCGAGCTGACATAACTCCTGGAAACCTTCGAAGCATATTTGGTAGACGGTATCGAAATCCTGTGTAGTGGCGGTCTTCCAGTCAAAGATAAGAGACTGCGAGTGCGCAATGCGCTGTGCTTTGAGGTTCAACTGATTTGTCGACTTTGCCGCAATCTGCGACAGCTGCGCGGCGAGGGACGAGGCCATGTTGACGATGGATAAAATTTGTTTATCGATAACTGCAAATCACATCCATCCCTCAAATATCAACACCGAAAAACTTTGTCAAGACCCCAAGCGTTGGCGGGCAGTAATTCCCCGAGCAGCGTGGAGATCTCGAATGGCTCGGAGCAACTTTTTTTTGAGGCCGTTGGAACCAAACCGGAAAAAAATGCGGGAAGCGGGAACCTAGTTTTTCCAGCCTTCCATCGCCGCCGCCTTTGGTTGAAGCTCCCCCTCAAAAAGGCAGGCCTCACCTCTCCAGGAGCATGGATTCGTCTGGCTCCCAGGTATGTTTGACTCAAATACTGCGCTTGATTCGATCGCCTCATGCTAATTTCAATTTCACATTAGGAAAAGAAATCCATTCCCCGCTTCGCCAGCTTCAAGCCGCGGCCAGCACCTCCGTCCGAAGCTGATCGGCCGCCCGGGCGCCCCAGTCGCGACACCTCCGACCGCGATGTGAAGTCTAGCCACCACTCGAGGCATCGGTCGAGACATAGCAGCCATCATGACCGTTCTAGGTCCCGCGAACGTCGTAGGAGCCATAGGGAGCATCGGTCCTCTCGAAAAGAAGCAAGTCATCGCCGCCGAGAGCCCACCCCCGAATACTCAAGAGCATCCACATCGACCCGCACTGTGAAGCACCCGCCCGAGGAAGCCTCGGATTTGTATGTTATAGATAGCAAGGGCGATCGCTACAACCTCATATACGGAACGTTACATCGATATAGCGTTCCACAATATTATCGCGTCGGTCGGGGCAACGTCTTGGGATTGCCTTCCAGCTACAAGATCGATCGGGAAAGCGCTGTCGAGGACGTGTTGATCGTCACGAACGAAAAGAAAGAGGGAAAGTCAAAGAAGAAGGCGAAGAATCTGCTCGCAGGACTAGACAAGGGTAGATCCCGACTACTTCGAATACGGCCAGAATCGCTGGTGGATGCAGCCGCAGAAACGTCACGAGACTACATTTCCCTGAGTGTGTCTAGGAATGGGAAGCACCTGGATCTGTTAGAAGTCGACTCGGATGATGACAAACACGCGTATCGGTCGATTCATGGCAAAGCTAAGCCAGAGGATGACTTGCCCAGTGATGTTGAAGCTGTGTCCGATACGGATTCGGATAAAGAGGGCGGCCGGCGTGACCCCGACCATGAGATCAAGGAGCGCAATGCGGAGTTACTGCAGATTGTCGAGAAACACCCTGATGATGTCTCCGCGTGGCTAACGCTTATCGACCATCAAGAGTCGCTCCTTCGAGGACCGGAGAGGGAATTTGGCTCTTTGACATACGCAGAAAAGATGGGCCTTGCCGACATCAAGCTATCACTGTACGAGAAAGCACTGAAAAAGGTCGGACCGAGCCCTGCAAAGGATCGTCTCCTGCTCGGCCTTCTCGAAGAAGGGGCAAAACTCTGGGACACTAAGAAGCTATCGGCTCAGTGGCAGACGATACTGAAATCAAATTCCGAGTACATCAACCTTTGGATCCGATATCTCGACTTTCGTCAAACTGAATTTCTGGACTTCACGTATGAGCAGTGCCTTGCAACCTTTCTGGAGTGTCTGAGACTCAATAAGTCTTCTTTCGAGAAACCCGAGAAGACCCAGATCCACTTTTATCTGTTCCTTAGGTTGACATTGTTCATCCGGGAAGCTGGGTTTACAGAGCATGCCGCGGCTCTCTGGCAAGGTCTTTTGGAGCTGACTTTCTACCGACCCGGCTCGCTTGATAGAAGCAAAGGCCCAGAAGAGGTAATACCAGCCTTTTTGGAGTACTGGGAGTCGGAGGTCTCCCGCATCGGAGAAGCGGGCGCCAAAGGGTGGAAGAACGAGGGAAATGTGCTGCGAAATGCGAATTCCAGCGAAAAGCTTCAATTTCAACTGAACCCAAAAGCCGTGTTTGCCTCCTGGGCACCGTCCGAACGGGAACGAATCGTCAATGCTCGGTTGCCAGCCCGCAGTATTGATGATTCGGAGGAAGATGACCCCTACAGAGTCATCATTGCACCTGATCTCGAAGAGATTCTGTCGCTGGCATGGCAGCCAACGCCTGTAGGAGTGCTGATTGATAGCTTCTTCTATTATTCTCATCTTCCACCCGTTTCGTCGGTTGCCAATTGGGGTACGGCAAGTCGCTGGAACGGGGATGGCTTCGTGCAGAACGAATTTGCAAGCAATTTTTATGCAACGCTTGCGGACTGGCTCCCTGGTGTGGCCGCTGACATAGAGCCCACGGTCGCATCCCCTATGCTTTTCCCTCATCAAAACTATATAATTACGCTGGATACTTTGTTTGCTGATCCTTCTAAATGGTTTTCTGCCCTCAAAACCTGGAGCGACGCCACTTCTAATTCACAATCCGATATCGACCCTGTGTGGGTTCGCAGAGTCGTCCGATCATTGATAGAAGCGCAGCCTGAAGATGATGATCTAGCCGAATATGGTCTTGCTCTTGAACTTGCGTGTAAAAGCAAGGATGCGAGAAAATTCGCGAAATCGCTGCTCAAGAAGCGATCGTCTAGCCTGCGACTTTACAATGCTTATGCTCTGATAGAGCAGCGCTTCGGCAATCAAGCAGCTGCCGATCATGTATGGGCTACTTCCCTCTCTATGAGCAAGTCCTTCCCTGATCGCGACAGGGTGGATAGTATGATTGTGTGGCGCACCTGGATTTGGGAGCTTCTCGACGCTGGAAATGCGGCCCAAGCATCTCATCTCCTCCTTTCGATGCCCCAGAATAGCATTGATCTGAAGATCCTTTCCGATGCTTCCAGTCACCCGTCCTTCAGCCCGACAAGTTTGCTGAAGATACAAAGTGTATGTTTAAAAGATTTACCGGCCCTTCCACAATGCTGACTTTCCATTTAGTACCTTTCAGAAGCACAGGAAATTGGTCTTGCGAACGAGAAGCCTATCGTCTTCACGTCATGCATAGACTGCCTGGCTATCCTATCGTACCTCTCCAATTCCCTCGATCTAAGCAGGTCCCTGGAATACTATCACAATGCATTCGCCAGGCTAGCTGCCCTACCCGATCAGTCCAAGTCATTCGCAAACTTCACGACCGAACTCCTCCATCAATCCCGGGCCCGACTCCTGTATCACCACATCCGCACAAGTGGCATTTACAAACCCTCACATATTCGTTCTCTCTTATCCGAAAGTATATCAGTATCTCGCCACAACACCATGTTCCTATCCCTCTTTGCCTGGAACGAATCCCGGTTCCGCATTGAAGAGCGCGTTCGCGACACAATACGAGATATCACCAGCATCAATACCAACACAGACAATCTCACAGCCGCTCCAGTTCCCATAACGACACATCTCTTTTCTATATACACTGAAGTAAACCGTCCTACTTACGCCGGATCAACTATGCACTCTGTCCGTGCGGCATTCGAGAAAGCCATTGGTGACGCCATCCACCAAGGCTCTAATACCTCCACCGGCCACTCCAGCATCACCATCTGGAAACTCTACATTCTCTTCGAACTGTCTCGTAACGACATCCAACGAGCAAAGGCTGTCTTTTACCGCGGAATGCGCGCCTGCCCTTGGTCGAAGGAGCTTATCATGCTTGCGTTCACTCATCTCCGGGCCGATATTATCCGGGAGCAGTATCCGCAGGAGAGTAGAAAGGGCGACGGTATGGGATTCGATGAACTCAGGCATGTTTATAACGTGCTTGTTGAGAAGGGACTGCGCATTCACCTGGATATTGAGAATGAGCTGGATGAGATTGCGGTGGAGATGGAGCGGAAGAGGATTTCTTCCGGTTCGGGGTTGCCGATTACTATGCCTGAGGACAAGGATAGTGAGGATGAGATGCAGAGTTAGTAGAGCTGTAGATACCGCTTGATGCGGGTTGTATTCCTTATTCACTAGTGGCGAAGTGCCAATAAAGGAACCATTCCTGAAAGTGCTCTTTTACTCCAATAAAATTCATTAGTAGCTTGGTAGTTTTCTACTATGCGTGGTGCTGGCTGTACTGCTCAAGACACAAGACCTTCGTACCTAATATTCGCTCAACATATAGTCGAAATCTGACATAAATCACCGATAGTATGAGTATTCCGAAGTCAAAGTGCCTGCACGGTGTATTGAGTACCTATATATTGAGCCGAAAATAGCGACCCCCCAAAGAAATATATAATTACCACTCTCTGTCCCCATCACAGAAAACCACCACCACAAGGCATTATATATATTATACCACAAATCTCACTCATTTTCCTACCCAGTCACCATCAACGACCCTCTGCCCCTACTACTCCTATACCTCAAACGGCACGACCGCCCTGCCCCCCTCTCAAGGATCACTCTCATCCCCCACAACCTCCCCCAGAACCCGGACAAAAACATACTATACGTTGTATCCACCTCCACAACCCTAACATCCACCCCCTCCGCCTTCGCCCTCCCCAACATGAACTCCTGATACCCCCTCGGGACCGAATAATCCTTCGTTGTAGTCACATACGTAACGGGGACTCTCCTCCACGCATCCCCCCGTCACCGGCGTGGAAACGTACTCAGCGGCCTCCCGACAGGATGCTTCAGTGACTCAGACACCTGCGCCTTATCACAATCGCCCAGGAACAGCTGGACAGGAACGACGGGGAATGTAGAGCCGTCATAGGAATCCTCGATGAATTACGGCCAGAAGACCGTCATGCCTGTTTCCGTGACGTCTCAGATGGAGCGGCCGGGTTGTTGGAGGTAGGCGCACAGGTAGAGGAGGTGGATGATCTCGCTCTCGTGGTATGGATACAGCCCATGTGGGATGCTAATGACTCGTTGTCACTTGACTAAATTAATTCCTAAATGAGTGACGTGTCGTGGGGCTTGCATAAGCACTCGCCAGACAGGCGCAATGTGAGATCCTAACCGACGATGATACACGCTCTGTGTTGAAGCTCAGCCCTTCGCAGGAGCTTTGGACACAGCGGGACTAGATACAGCCACGCTATCTGGGTTTCAGGGTTAATACATTGAAAATCGCTAGCCTCCAGAAGACAGGTGATACATCACATCATATTGACATAGCCCCGAAGTTCATCCCGTATAGTATATGTAGCTGTGATAGTGAGACGATCTATCGTAGAGAAAACACCTGAGATGGACGTTCTAAGAACCGAGTATAGTCAAACCTGCGGTTCAATGCAGCAATTCTAGTCATCAAGGGAATGTAGGCTCTATCCACTAGGCGATAATAGATCTCGTTGTCTTCCCGATAAGGACGAAGTATAAGCGGCACCGGCACTCCGGAAGCCATCACGGCCACGTCTCCTTGCTGCACATTAGGTCCGCTGATTCCGAACCCTTCAACTATCGGATCATCCACTCCGAAAACAATCTTCCCAGAATTCGACGGAACAACCTCACAGAGCTCCTGCCACCACGAGTTGCTTGCGCGACGTATGTCAATCTCATGGAGAGATTGCAATCTCTCTATTGCTTTGTCGATTAAATATCTTGTAAACTTGGCGTGAAAATGAGTATAAGCCAGGCACGCATGAACGAGACTTAGACGCCTGGATTCCAAGCTCCCCCAGGTATCATAGCGTACATCTGTGATGCTAACAAATTGATCGATGAATTCTGGTATTGTAGAGGCCAGTTGTACAATCGGGGAGCAGGAGCCGATGCGACGAGCACAAATTGTCATAGAGGACAATTCGTCTGTGGTCATAGGCAATGGAACGCAGGCGTTTGGGCACCAGGAATAATTACCGAGGGGGGCATCCAGAGGTTCAGCGGCACAACCGAAGTCGAGAATCCAGGACGGATAAGAAGATGAGGAGCCAGGTGAACAATTCTCTTGCCAGAGTTTGAAGGAGCTCAGAGCTTCGGGGCCCTCCTGTGTCACGATATATGCTGTTGTTTCGTGCATGACCTGCTCAACTGGTTTATTATAGTCCGGCGGGTATTTGCTTTGTACAGAAGGGAGCAGACTGTAAAGTGCGTACACTTTATCTCGAGAATCCTTGCACTGTCGATGCCACGTCTTGCGAAAGTGATACAGGGCATTTCCGCTTTTGAGTCGTTCGGTTGGCCCATTAAGATCACCAAGCTTTCTGTATTCTGCCTCACCATACCTTCGTCTAAATGCTCGCTGAAATACTTGATCGCTCCAGTATGCATGCACTAGAATATCACTGGCGGAATCGAGCATTAAGCTAGCATTAAATGTGAGTGATCCACTCATGCAAACTGGATCGCTTTTGGCCAGCTGGTATTCCTGGTATGTCCACATGCGTGCCCAGTAAGGGTCATCCCTGACGAGCCGGAACTGATCATACACCTTGACCAGTCGCCTCGCCCTTTGAACTCGAGCTTTCTGGTAGTATTTGCTCAGTGTGTCCAGAACGCGCCATGCAAGTGTTTCCCGAGTGACCAGGCCTGGTTCTTGTGCCTTTGTCCAAGAAATCGCAGCACGTAGATCCATGTTACTATTCACCATCATAGCAATAACCGCAGACGCGCTCTCATAAACACGCCCAAGTAATGGGACTTGTGTGTTCTTTTCAGGGACATCATGCTGATTGATGCAGACAAAGTCGATCCATACCACTCGTTGCCGGTCCTTACGGCGAAGGAGGCGGAGTGTCTTATCTACACTCCGTGTCACGTAAAAGAGGGTATCATTGATAATGATATCTGTCTTCTTTGAGGCGTCTCCCCAGACATATGAAATGGCCTCAAACTCAGGGCTATCATCCAATGATACAGACTCGAGAGAGCACCTGATTATAGTTTCAGCCTTTGTGCTGGGTAAGATAGTGAGGAGACGGATTTCGTTTCGTTCTGGATGTAAAGGAAAGTTCTCTAGATGTTTGGGCATCTTGGTAATGACATAAAAAGAATCGAAGGGCTCTAACTTTTGCTGAGCTGAAGGTGCCCATTTTATTTTCGCGAGGCTGGGTTCGCGAAGATGTTGTCGTCCTTAGGCATCCGTGCATAGCCACAGAAGGCGAAGACTGGCCATTGTTATTGGCACTAAACAATACGCTAAAGAGACTGCAAATCCTACCTAGTTTAGGATTAGCTCTACTTGACACCAACAGCTGAACACCAACAGCTGAACTTGGAGAGAAGTATTGCAACTGTTAAATGGTTATGTATGCATCAATTGACATGCTGTATGCGGGTGCGACATATGTTCCTATCATGGTCTATAGTGTTGGCTATTGGGGACGTAATAGGGGCTTTGGGATGAAGTCTTAGGAGGACACTTCGGGCATTCTCGGGGAAGAGAAAACTGATAGCAAGATTGGCTTGCATCACAGATCCTGAACTCACTGAAAAGGTGAAAATAAGTACCAACTATTAAATTGTTTCTAATAAACAACTAACCACCACCATCAAGAAACGACGTCCGGTTCATGTACCAGGCCATTGCATCCGGATTTCCTCTTCCCGATGAACTCTCCACCTCAGCCCAACCATTTCCGAACCACCCAAATTCATTACCGTCATATGCTGTAGTCTCAAAGTCTTCCCACCTCACAAGTCTAAGTGCTCTAATAGCATGGAGGCTACTTCCGGGCCAAAGAGCAGTAACACGACCCCTCTTACGCTGCTGCAGAGTTGTTGGGCCGGCAGGAGGTGATTTGTACCAACTGTTGCATTCAGAGCTGTAGACCGTTCGCTCAAAATACTTCTCTGCGTAGTTGGTGAAATTTAGGACCTGTTTCCGCTTTGGTTCTACGGTCCCAACATTGCCATAGGCCATTCGCGATAATATCTGCGCGACATATGCATGTGTCTGCTCTATCATGATGAGGAGATTTCCTGCGCCTTGAAATGAATTGGGTCCCAGGGACTGGAAGAAATTGGGGAATCCATCGGTGCAAAGGCCTAAATATGTCTCTGGCCGATTGGCATACTTGTCACGAAGGCTGCTACCATCACGACCTATAATTGGGAAATTGGCCCCTAGGTTCTTCTCGAAGCCAGTTGCGCAGATGACCGCGTCCACGGGGCGATGTTTTCCATCTGAGGTGATGATACCGGATTCATCGACACGAGCAATTGGTGTGCCAATTACATTGACTTTCGGCGATACTAAAGCCTCCAGATATCCAGGAGCAGGTGTCAACCGGTTACAGAGCGGAGGAAAATCAGGAAGCAGGAGATCCAGTAGCTCGGGTTTTGCTTTCAGTCTCTCCCGCATGCCCGCTCGGAGTTGTGCTGTCGCAGTCTTCTGGATATCGCTATCCCGGTGGGAAATGGCGAATTGGCTCTGGATCTCTAGCTCTAGTTCCTTGCGATACTTAAGGTATGATGATGGGTCATCCTGCCACTCCCGCTTCTCTTTTTCCGTGTAGCGAAAATTCATAGCGCGTTTCTTTGTTCGTGCAGCAAGGTGAGGGCTACCGTGTTGGTTGGATATCCATGTCCCTCCGCGAATGTAGTGGTCCATAGACTTGACTTCGTCGATGATTGCGGGGACGATCTGGACTGCGGTGCTTCCCGAGCCGATTACGGCTACGGTTTTTCCCTGATGATCAGTCAGAATCAGTATGCTGGGTGTATTAATGAAGGGTGACTCACCTCAGGGTTGAAGCCTTCGTCCCAGCTAGCGCTGTGGAGCAGATGTCCCTTAAAAGATTGTAGACCAGGTATTGAAGGCCACTTCCACTCGTTAAGAAGGCCCGTTCCAGTCATCAGCACGTCGGCCGAGTCCTCAAAAGTATCTCCAGTAAGTACATCTTGGATTTGAACAGTCCATAATTTTGTGGTATCGTTCCATCGTGCTTCGATACATCGCCGATTGAAATGTATACGTTTCCGAACATTGTATTTCTGGGCCACACGTTTCCAGTATTCAAGAATCTCCTCTGATCCAGAGAAAAAGTGGCTCCATTCAGTCCAGGACTCAAAGCTAAGCTGATAGGTGTGAGATGGCACATCTATTTGCACAATCAGTCAGTGATGGTTGGTACTTTATAGGATTGGGTCCTGCGAGGCTCACCACACGCGCAGCCTGGATATCTATTTTCGAACCATGTCCCTCCTAGTTCGGAATTCTTCTCGTAAATAGTCAATTCCAAGTGAGGCACAGACTTCAGAAACTGAATGGCAGCGACAATTCCTGAAATGCCTGCACCGATGTAGATGAGTTTCAGTGGCCGGGGCTGGTCGATAGGACGTTCCGAGATCAACGGAGGGCTGGAATCGGCATATTGGTGGTCATTAAAAGAGTGAGAGTGTTTTAAAACATGCTGCTCGGTTGCCAAAGGGTTTCCATCGTCACTAGAATCGATATTGTATTTGCCTGTGGTGGTTTGGCCGTTGAGATGACCAAGAGGGATTATCAATGGATTGCTTTTAGCTGTTTTGACTGAGGACATGATATCGAGATTTCATGTAAATCCTATCTAATCATTCAATACTAGTGGAATTGAGAATAAACGATCCTCTACGTAGCTGGTGTGCGTTGCCGGAAGCTATGAATGAGTAACCTTTTCGGGTATCGCTTGAATATTTTCCCTCACCCTGACCCTTCCTATAGCTATAATGAAACCCTGCTTGAGACGAAAGTAACCCAATGTCTGAGATGGAGATGTAACATGTTGTATGTGGATAGGAGTCGCCTCTCTTATCTCAATGTTCAGCTTTTTTCTATGGATGTTACAGTAGCATACTGGGATGTGCGCCTCATTACTGTGCTTGCCATGGCCATGGCTGCCCATAGAAATTATAGAGCCGTATTCTGGTTCGGTACAGTGACATTCAGCTTCGGCATACTATTCCAGATTCCCCCTTTGGTATCATTGAGCCACCGGAGGCACTGACATGAACAGACTAGCTGTGGGGAGCAAGGAGAAATGTCTGAGATCCCAATGACACTGCCGGAATGATTCATGGTTCGCATTCTGGAAATTCTCCGCGGACATTTATTATTCGCCTGTGCAATATGCATGATACCCGCACGCGGTTAGTTCCCGTTTTCAACCACGGATTTTGTGTATACGGGTGTATGACATGTTGAGATAGATCAACAAATCCTCCAACTTGAGCACCAAGCACTTACCTGAGGACACACTGCAAACTGCACGGATGATATGAGGAATGATTGTTTAGGGTAAGGCCAACCTGCATCAAAGAACCATTTTCTTCAACTGCATTTCGGGTGCAATTCCACCATCATCCACCACGTCATGGTTTCGGACTACAGTGTGCCGCCCGGGCATGAGTGATGTTGAGGGAGATGCTACGGCGGTTTTACTCAGACTGATGCCATGCTCCACTTAGATGATAGAGTCATACTAAACATTTACCGCTCCTGCAGTTCCTAATGCATGAGGCAATAACTGATGGATCTGGCTCAAAAGTCCTCACACTGTCCCTTCTGCGAGAAATCTCTGATGTTGACTAAACGGGGCCAATGTGGCTACAGCTTCGTTGGCGATGTTGCATCGCTAGCTGTCTTTAGAACTATTGAACGCAAAAGGAGACCAAGAGATGCATAGAGTATTTTCCCGCACGTGTTCCACTGTGAGATGTACGATGTGCGAGTAATGTTGCATAGCGAGTTATTATCTATCCATCTCTTACGAGAATCTGACAGTTACATGACCTCTGGATTCGATGTGCGAGTAATGTCGCACACCTAGCTGCTCTAGACATTTTTACGATGGGACTTGAATAGAAGATAAAAGGGTCCAAACGTCTTCCTAGCCGTGCTGCTACTTCTTCAGCTCAACAGATATTCGAACCACATTCATCGGGATTGCTTCAGATATATCTATTTCACTTACATACTATACCTTTTTACTCACTATGAAGACTACCGAATTTGAATTCGACCTTGACTACAAGGTCATGCCCCATGACCCCGTCGAGCTGCGAGGTAAAACCCGCGATAGTGGAAAGATGATTGTCTTGGATCGTGAAAGCTCCAAGATCGATCATGCCATATTCTCCAGCATTGGAGACTACTTCCGCCCCGGAGACCTCCTCGTGCTGAACGACAGCTACATGCTGTCAAACACCCTGTGGTTCGAGTACGGCAAAAACGAAACCCTCCAACTAACCGTCTACGGCCACGAGCCAGACGGTACCACCATCGTCGAGCTTAAGAAGCCCGAAGTCACCTTCAATCGAGGGCAAACTCTCATCTCCCTGGACGAAGAGAAGCTCAAATGCACTCTGCTTGACCAGCAGCCCGATAAGCTGTGGAAGGTCCAGTTCAGTCCCGCTGACCTCCTCCTCCCAACTCTCGACCAATACGGAGCACGGCTCGACGAAAATATCCATTTAAACCCCACATACTGGAAGGAAAAGCCCGATGCTTACCGCTCTGTGTACGCTAAGAAGCCCGGCTCTTTGGAGATACCCTCCGCCGGACTACACTTCTCTCACGAGCTCCTCGCCGAGATCTCCGCCAAGGGTGTGGAAATCGCCTATATCACTCTGCATGTGGGGGCGACTGAGATCCTCTCTGTTCGCCATATTAGTGTTGAGGAGATCGAAAAGCACAAGGTGCGATCGGAGTACTACGAGGTCAGTGAAAGGACCTCAGCACAGCTGAATCGGGCACGGGGCGAGGGCCGTCGCGTTATTGCTGTTGGCACGACCGTTATGCGTACGCTGGAGACCATTACCCGAGAGACCGGCCGCAAGGGTACCATCAAGCCCCAGCATGGATGGACGGATCTCTATATCTATCCGGGATTCGAGTTCAATGCTGTGGATGTGCTGCTTACCAATTTGCATCGCCCGCGGTCTAGTCATATTGTACTTACGGCTGCGTTCGCGGGAACAGAGTTTGTTATGAGGAGCTATAAGGAAATTCAGGAGAAGGGGGATTACGAGTTTGATATGTTTGGGGATTGTATGCTGATTACTTAAGTGATACATTCGCCTTCTTGGTGGATTTTGGCGTGCCTGTAGTCTTCTCAAAATATCTATATATCAAAATGTACAATTTTAACAAAAAACGACCTAGCCAGTCATGTATGAAGATGTATCCAAACTTGAGATAATAGGACCATTGGGCTAAAATACAGAGGATGGACTTATTGATAAGGTTTGCTTGGTGGAACCATAAAGCTCGGGCTTAGCCCGGACTCGCCCGAATCAAGTGGTTCTGGAATAGCTACAGGGCTAGCTGCAGTAGTAGCTCCGGTGGGAGACCCAATCCGCTAGTATTAAGCGGCATATTTGGTTTTAGTCATAAGACTTGGAATCCCACCTTAACGACAGGCCATTTAAGTCATCCAACTAGGGCCCCCCCAACGATATCCATTCATTACCTTCGCAATGGACACACATCACCCCCCAGAAGCGCACTCATCGTCTACTGAGTTTATATCATCGCCAGCACCGAGTAGTCTCTCGCGTCCCATCACATCATGCTTATCCTGCCGTCATCGCAAGGTCAAGTGCGACCGTCGTCAACCGCAATGCACAAAATGTGAGCGAGGCGGTCATGCCTGTTCCTATGTATCGAAGCAGGAGTCAAACCGAATAATGAAATCCAGCAGCACGAGTGGCTCCACGATGTCTTCGTCGACGCTAGCTCGAATTAATCCAGGTCTGCAGCGGCTGGCCAACTTTATGGCACAAGCGAGAGCATATGAGGAATCCTCAGCGCATGGCCCCTTGTCGCAGTCGCTGGATACCTTCATACCCACTTCAACAACGCAACCGACATCAGCAGCCGACAGTTCGGGTGCCCACAATCCGCGATCGGAGGAAGATGCCCTCATCCTGGATAACGGAGTTCCCCACTTTGTTTCTGGCAAACACTGGGCCTGGATGGCAGCAGAGGTGCGCTTGACAGCTTACGGCTCGCAAAAATGACAGGACAAAGAAAAGAAAACGAATACTAACCTAAGTTCCCCCTTGCCTTCCCCTTTTTCTAGCTCCATGACATTCAATCAATACTCTCGGAATCCCAAAGATGCTCCTCCCCAACTGGGACACTTGACGAGGTTGTATGGGATACCGATTCTCCTCTAGAAACGTCACTTAGCACCAACAGCTTCTGGCCGAACACTCGGGAAGATTGCTATTTGCTGCTGAACATGTTCCTCGCCAATGTCGACCCAATAGTTCGTATTATCCACCGACCGAGTTTGTCTCGTCGCTTCGACGCCTTTGTGCGCTTTCAATATGCCGACAGTCGAGAGGATACCCCGACCGGAGGGGAAAGCCGCAACAACGGTACGATCTTGAGTCCCAAGAAGACGGACGCCTTCATGCCACTGGCCATGTCTATATTCTACGCGGCCGTCAACAGTATGAAGGATACAGATGTACTCAGTATGTTCGGCTTGAGTAAAGTCTCTCTTCTCAAAAGATATCGAATGGGAACAGAGGTGCTTCTCAAGCGCCAGAATTTCATGACATCAAGGGTCTTTGAGGTCCTCCAAGCATTTGTGATATTACTAGTGAGGGGCCAAAATAACCTTGCGAACGAAGCTCCATTCTAATTCTCATGTACGGCTATAGACTGCGAAATATAAAGAAGATGACATGGGCAAAGTTTGGCCTTTAACAGGCCTGGCCATTCGGATGGCAATGCTTCAGGGACTTCACCGGGACCCCCTAGCCCTACCACTGGGGACGATCGACACCGTGCAGGTAGAGCTGCGCCGTCGCCTATGGGCGCAGATCTGCTATCTGGATTTCCGGACCGCGGAAGATCACGGCTTCGCGCCGTCGATTCACGCATCGGACTTCGACACGCGTCGACCTATCAGTTTGGACGATGTAGATCTGGTCGAAGGCACTGCCCCCTTATCCGGCCTCTCTGATGCCCCCAAATTCACCGATATGACCATCTACCTCCTGCGCATCACAGCCGCCAGTTACTATGGGCGCATTATTCAGATAACGCATGCGTCGCGTAAGCGGCTGCGGAGCGGCCTGCATGGTCTGACTGTTGACGAGCCTCAAGCCTTGATGGAGCTGCAAGGACTGTTGCAGACCGCCACTGCAATTGCAGGCGAGCTAGAGAGGGGCCTCGACGAGCTGGTTCGGTACTGCGATAAGAGGGTGACTATGCAAGCGATGGCCTTGGATCTCAGCCGGCATCTCAAGACCAAATTCTGGGTCATGTTCTGGATGCAAATATCCCGACAGGATCGCGAGAAGATTATCACTCCCGCCATGAGACGAAAGTGAGCCTTTCCCAATCACCTTGTCCCCTGTCCCAACAGCCCGAAGCTCATGTGCAACCACCTAATTGGACGAGCGAGGGGTAGTAGGACACGCCCTAAGAAAAATTATTGACGATCATTCATGACAGCATATTTGTCGACGCTGCCACCGCCGTAGAAACTTGGTGCGCCATTTCGTCAAGCCCGGCCTGCGAGCCCTATCGATGGCACATAACCTCGCACGCAGGCTTCAACCTCATCCTCTATGTCCTCTCCGAGCTCCAGAGTTCCGTTTTCCAGGAGCCTGAATGGGTAGATCTCCGCCACCGTGGACTTGAACTCGCCAACACCATCTACGATCTCCGTGGTCAGCATACTACGGGCGCCTGGCCCGCAATCATTTGGTTGGTGAATCGTATTCGGTTCCAGCAAGGTCTGGCTGGGAGTCCTGCCCCTGGCATGGCTGCCAACGCTGCTGCCAGCGGCAATGGTGTCGCTAGGCTCGGTAGTCCGTCGAATAACCAGCCTATTATCATGAGAGCGGCTGGTCCTGCTGGTGCTGCGGGGGTTGATATTGCTACCCCGATTAGCCCGCCCGGGATGGAGTTTGATGCAGGAGATCTTGTGGGGCTGATCAACTTCGAGGAATTTGATCTCTCAGATTTTCTGACGATGGATGGGATAGGACTTGCGGGGCTTCCGCGGTAAAAGATGGATTGTAGAGCTTCTTATGAAGGATGGAATTGTGCTATACTGATCGTGTGCGTTGGTTACTCCCATTCTGTTGCTTCTTTCATCATGCAAGACATCCTAGAGATGATAGGGCTTTTACGCAGTTTATGTAGTTTATGCAGTTTTCAGGTAGAGCTCGATCTTGAGTAGTTCATTGATGATAGATGGGGACTTCTGAACATAGAAAGTGATTCGAGACGACCGGTATGCGACAGGGCTCTTTGGATGACCACAAGTCTAACCCCATAAAATAGACGAGAGCCGCCACCGATGCCTGTCCCGTCAACATCTCCAATAACTCCCGGTGTTCAGTCACTAGACCTCATTGGTCCCATTGATTTGATGGCCTTAGCGCCAGCAACCTGAAATATAACTTCTCGTACGAGGTACTCATCAGTTACCCACAGTAGCCTTGTTCATCTTGGTTGTATGGACCCACAGCTCGTACGAGGACACCGTGCGGCGGCCCCACAGCTCGGCCGACGTGGATCCTGGAGTATGAAGCACTGGGCCCTCTCGATGTCAATAGAAAAGCAAGCATCTTCCCTCGTCAAATTTGTGATACAAGTCATACTCACTATCAGGCAAAGAAAACAAAGACATTCTGATATGTCAGACAGACCTCGAAGCAATTGCCCAGAATCTCACGCAACAATGAGCATGACAACCAGGACAGACCACGAGCGAACGGACTCAGACAACACATTTGCCCTGCCTAACGTTGAGACAGGGCTGGGACCTGAGCGTGAAAAGATTGATCCTAATGCCACCAGGCGGGTGCGCATAGGGTTCCTTCCGTGGTTGTGTGTGGTCCCGTCCTTACAGGATCCCCGGTCCTACAGCTCCGGAGTAAAGTGGTTCTTGACCTTCATCGTTGCTGCCGGTGGTTTAGTCGTTCCGTTGAGCAGTGGTGTCTTGTTCCGTATGTACCTTCTCTCTACTACTCTCTTCAGACAGACTTCGAACTTACATGTTGGTTGTGCAACAGCCTGCTTGCTTGAAATCGCTGCCGACCTGCATACCACCGAATCTGTCGTCAACCTGTCCATCGCCTTCGGTTCCCTTGCCGTCGCTATCACCCCCCTCTGGTGGTCTTACCTTGCTGAGCTTTACGGTCGCCGTCTCGTATATCTGCTGTCTTTCTTCTTTCTCGGACTTTTCTGTATCCTAGCAGCCATCAGCCCCAATATTGGCATGTTCATCGCCATGCGCCTTCTCGGCAGCGCGTCAAGCGCGTCCCTTCAATCCGTCAGTGCAGGCACTATTTCCGACATGTTTGAGCCGCACGAGCGCGGAAAGGCCATGGGTGCCTTCATGCTTGGGCCCATGCTAGGCCCCATGTTTGCCCCTATAATTGGGGGAGCTCTCAGTATGCGTTGGGGCTGGCGCAGCACGCAGTGGTTCATCGTCATTTATGGATGGGTCGTGTTCATGGTGATGGTCATTTTTCTACCGGAGACAGCAACAAATCTGGCAGAAAATCAGCGCGAGCACCGTGCCAGTGCTAGGAGCCCCGCTAAGAAGGCCATTCACTTTGTCCTTAAGCCCGTAGAGGCCGCCAAGCTCCTACAGTACCCGCCTATCCTAATCACGGTCTACTATACGGCGATAGTGTTTGCTACCTATTACCTCATTTGCGTCTCGATCGAGGATACCTTTGCCGTAGCCCCGTACTCCTGGGGCCCTGTGATCGTCGGGGTCGCCTACATCCCTGGGGGTTTGGGGTTGTTGTTCGGGGCAATAATCGGTGGCCGCTGGCAGGATGCAATTATGGCACGCACCGCCCGGAAGGAGGGTCGGTATGACGAGGCAGGAGAGCTGGTTTTGCATCCAGTAGATAGGCTGGGGGAGAATTGCCTGATCGCGGGCATTCTGTTTCCCGGGGCGCTCTTATGGTGGGGATGGACGGCCGAGAAGCAAGTCTTCTGGCTGGTGCCGGTGAGTTCGGCAATAAACCCTAGGCAAGATTGCGCGTCAAGAATAACTCCAACTGACAATAATACCATATAGCTGATCGGAAATTTCTTTTATGGCTTCAGTGGAATGATTCTTACCAACGTGAACATGACCATGCTGACCGAGTTCACCCCAAAGAGATCGACCGTTGGCGTGGCGGTAAACAATCTGCTGCGAAACAGCCTGTCGTGTGTTAGTGCCGTCATCGCTCAACCGCTTTTCGATGCAATTGGAACCGGGTGGTCATTTACGGCCGCTTGTATCTTCTGCCTGTTAAGTGGAATTCCGTTGATCCTCCTACGGATAAATCGGGAGGAATGGAGTCGGAAGATGAAGGCTACACTGGGAAGTGAATAAAGAGGTGTGCGGGACACGAGGAAGCTGGAATACATAATAATGTCAGGTCAATATACAAGGGGCTTGATTTCTCTCAGCATGTTCTTCCAACATATATCTGTAATTAAGTATGATGTCTGGTGTCAATTGTGGTCCTTTGGCGCTTCCAGATACGGAAGTCCCTGGTGTCGCTCATAGAATTGTTCGAAATACTTCCGTTCACTTGGAAGATTTCAGGTATACTTCCAAGCGCTCGAGCGGCAAGCGCCTTATTCACGCCATCGAATGCTCTTTCTGGATCTGGTTAAATTAAAACAATCAGAAATGAGCATGTCTTAGGCAAGAATACATTCCGCTTCAGAGCTTTATTCTGTACCATCACCCCATACAGTTGGTTTCTTTGACACGGCTGCTGTTGCCTCTATGAGAAATCCATAAACAGCCTGCTCCTTCCCCAAGAAAATAGAAGATTCACTGAACAAAAAGGCGTGAGCGTCCCCGTAGTCAACAATGATTAAAAACACAAACTTGCACAGGAATCTACTTTTTGAAATCACGCCGCAACGCAAGGCCTTGGAGGCCTCAAATCTCGATGGGTTTCTTGTCACTCCCTTCACTATCATCAGATACCAACAATATCGGGATATCACGACGATGGCGTCAAAGGCGACTACCGGCTGGCCCAGTTTAGCCACATCCACGAGAAAATCTGAACACCCTCAACAACGCACTCTGGACCTCCAACACGACGCAAATACCACTCATCCTGCCTTCGTGTTTAAGATCGAGAAATGGAATTGAACTTCGTTGATGCGCGTGCTGTGACCCGCCCCTCCAATCGCCTCCCCTCAGCTGCCCATCTCGGGCCCTCACCTGGCCTTCGCCGCCGCCATGCCCCTCCTCCCTCTTCCTCGATTTAGATATCGGGAGTGTCGGGGGCTTGTGCATGCTAATGTAGTCGCTCACGTGGTGTCTTGTGACGCTCCTCGGCGCGTTTTACTGCTTCCGTCATCGGTAGGTACATTATATATCACCTTCCCACCTATGCTCATTGAGATGGAATTCGAGGCTTGCAATTCTGTCAAAGCAGAGGGTCAAAGGTTGCTCCGAACGAACAGAAATGGAGGCTTGCTCGAAGGCCTGGCCATCGGGAGCAGATGTCGTTCCAAGATGCTCTCTGTCACGTTATAAAGAACACGCCAGAGACCAACTCGACAGAGACGCTGCCGATACCTTCTCCATTGTCAAACTACATCATCTTACACGCCATCATACAGCGGAATTCTTACTCGTATATCATACATTTGGTCCAAATAACGATGCGAATAATATCATACTCAATGGGCAAAGGAGCGTCATGCGGTATGTGATATACCATCTGTTCAATAAATATCTCGGCCGATCTGCTAACTTGTTCACCTTCCCGCTAGTGATTCTCTTCATGCATGGACATCTCTATGGCAACGAGCACCTGAATCGAGCTTGGACCCCCGAAATCCAAATGGCCCTGTGACATACACTTCAACTGCTCTGCTGGGTATTGCGTATATTCGACTTGGCCTTGATTTGGGCTCATATAGAATTCTCCAGTCCCACGACGCTACAGACATAGCAAAGCGACTGCTACACATACCTCGTTTGCCACCCGGTCCCCATCTTCTCCCAGCAATTTTACATGAGACGCATGCCCTCAGCATCCCTGTCAAATTAGGGGTAAACTTTGTCGCTCGAAGCCATGCGTTCGTCTGGAGCGTACAACACTCACATTGTGGACTAGTGTTTGCGGTTTTTCTCTCAGTAAATGGCTATTTTGTATCGCCGACTGCCAGACCAGAAGACCACTGAATGGTAGGTTTCTTATCCCAAGGGGTTCCAGCCCTTGCTTTATTCAATTCCCTTCAAGGAATTTTAAGTTTGCTCACACTCGCAGCAAAGACACTCCCCGCATAGTGCGGATGACAAGCGGGTAACTACAGGAACACGCACCATTCTGGTTCTGGAGCGGTAGGGGGTAGATAACCACGGTATCTCCCCGACGCTCTTACACTTCGGCGTACGCCAACCAGCATGGTCTGTGAATTACTCGCAAAGTCTGGCCGAGGAAGCTGTCGCGTATTCATGAGACAGGCATTTAGTCGGGCTGAGAGCATATGGAGCGAATAGACAATGGCAGAATCCGACCTACTTGCGAGCAGAGGTCGTCAATTTGTGAATGAGGACCATTACCCTACGGATTAGATGCTTGATACTGCTTCAACTCAGGAATATTGTTTATCACCTTAAAGAGCTTGATTAGTCAATAGAATTATATAACTATGAGCTGATATCTCTCTGTGGAGGTGCTCGTGGAGGTGCTAGTGGAGATGCTTGGAGATAGAAGTTTTGATATTGATCCGCTTGTTAGCTTCCATAAGTCGCCGTTTCCACCCGGGCAAGTCTAAAATTCTAATGATATCATCAAAGGAAGACTTGTTGGAACTTCTCAAAATGGCATATTCTACACGAGTTGATTGCGATTGTTGGCATAAGGCCAAAACGATGATGGGGAGAGACCAACCATCTTAGACACCATTCTGAGGGGATAGTCCCAACATTGGATCGGTCCTAGATCAGTTAAAAACAAATTATCACGCACCTAGGCACCAGGTAGCACTTCAATGGTCTATTTTCCGTCTCCATGAGCATGTCATACCTGCGGATATAGACAATTCATAATCACCTCCAAAGATGTGGGCCCGAACCAGGTGGCTCTCTTTATCTAATGGTTCACGAAACCCTTCTTGAGACTTTCGGCACGTAAAGGCCAATGAAAACTTAGCAATGCTTTATAATAGTAGGGGCAAAGTATGCCTGATATCAGACAAATCAGTTTGCTAAGCCGTGAGAGAACTGCGGTAAAGATGGATTACGAAAATCTTTGGAGCACATGGTTTTATGATGCCAGTAGATGATTCTCGAAAATGTATTCGATATCAATTGAAATAGCTTCGGAGTTGTATTCAAAACTATATCAGCTTTTACAACAACCCCAAAAAAGACTCATGATCCAGTTAATCCATGTGCGAGTGAACATAGCAGCCCCATTCTATCATTAGACCTTGATTTATCAGCTACGATCACTAGATCTAAGTCGAAAGAATTCGCGTGGAGGTGTTGTTGGAGACAACAGAGTTTTCTCCACCATCCCCAATTGCAATTTCTACATATATAGCGAAAATCAACGCAAGTCTACAGAAACACCATTTCCAATTCAATACATCCCAATTATCTACCGACTTCGTTAGTGTTAGGATTGAGACGGCACGACTGATTTACGTTCAAGACAGTCAACATGTCCCTCAAACTTTTCCAGCCCCGTCAGGTCGGCAAAATCAATCTCGACCATCGAGTCGTAATGGCACCACCTACTCGTTTGCGCGGATTCGCAACATGTCCCACTTCCTATGGCCACAACCTATTATGAGCAACGTGCTTCAGTCCCAGACACCATGATCATAGCAGAAGCAACAATGATCTCACCATCAGCCAGCGGACTTCCTCACGCGCCCGGGATATGGAGCGAAGAACAAGTTGAGGGCTGGAAATATTATTTGGCTGTTACTAATGCTTTCAATCATATGGGGTGAGATGATAAGAGGGGTAATATGATGAGGGTGAGCAGCTATTTCTATATTAATAGCTTACTTGTCTAGTAAATTTTTTATCATGCTCATTTTCTTTTTTCTTTCTTTTCAGTTCCTTTTCTACTCTGAGTCTAAGGAGACTACTTCGATTTTAATCATATGATAGACGGTAGCTTCTAGTAGAGACTGGCCCGGTGTTAGACTTGGTAGTGATAATGTGTATATGAGATCCGTGCTCCAATAAATATCTCAGTTAACCAGCATGGGGCTTTGAAAAGATAGCGAGTACTCTGTCGAGTTATTACAGCCAGACATCCTTCTCATTCTCCTTAAAGTCACATATACCCCTAGCACATCGATAAATATAGAAATTTTCTCGCTCGACCTGTCCGCGGGAGAGATGACGGCACCAGCACAAGGGATTTCCATCCCTAATGCCTTCCCAGTCATCAAAGATCATGCGACGGCAGCCTACGACGCATGTATAGTACCATCTTCTGGTATTTCCCTTGCTATTGGACTGTGTTTGTCGTCTATTCATCTTCACATCGCAACAATGAGGCGCATGGTTGAAAAGCCGAGGAACTCGGTCTGCCATCTTGTGTTGTTTGTTTGTTATCGACAGAGGGGGCTGCCCAGGTCTGTGGTTAGAATATTAAGGGTGCTGGCACTTAGACATGCTACTTACAGTATGTTGTTTGATGGAAGGCCAGGAAAAGCGTGGGAGGTGAAGAAGAGATGGAAGCAAGAGATATGAAGGTAGAGGGGGTTCTTATATGTCCACTTTCATCAAGATAGATATCATCTTTCAGTTTCTCTCTGATTCTCAAATGTGATACCCTTGTCTATCAAGAAAATACCCATTCTGGAAAATGAGCCAGAAATCTGGAAAATGAGCCAAATCTAGAAAATGAGCCAAATCTGGAAAATGAGCCAAATCTGGAAAATGAGCCAGTAAGTAAGTCAATCTAGTCACACGATACTCTCCACTAGGGATACGTGCACATCCTCCTGGCGAGGCTGAGGCTGTTCGAGATATGTTCAAATTATCATTCGCCCAAGGCTGGTCATAACTGAGCCATTTAGCCAATCAGGGGCGTCCTGAGCTTGTCTTCGGACGTCATGGACGCTTTGACCGCAGACCTCACGATTTGTTCCCCAATGAGAATTCGCGCTATTATGGCTGCGCCTACTACCTAGGTACAGCCCATTCCACAATTTTATTCTAGCAAGTTCTACCGAGCCATGATAAATAGGGCCAGTCTTCCCTTAATATTTCCACCATTCTGTATCCTGATTCCTTTCCCATGCCTCCCGACAAGCCTTGACTTTGTTTGTTTTCACACCTGTTCAACTTGATTTATCGATATCCTATACCTTATACTATGGAACCTCAGTCGTCTTTTGATACAAGTCCCCAAAATGAGGATGTCCTGGCATCAAATTCCTTCTCTGGGCAGGAATTTCCGCGGGATGTAGCAACTTCGTGAGTGAGCCTGTGAACTGAGATTTATATACTAGACACTAGATAATTTGATACCGTCCCCGACCAAAGTAGGTATACAGACTACAAACGTGCCGACGAGAACTCTCAATCTTCCCACCAGGTCGCAGCGTATTGGAGGCAGCTGGGTGTAATACCCCTGGCTGTAAATGTCCTACTCAGAGAAGTCGAAAAAGAAAAAAAATAGTCGGCATAAGGACAACGAGGCTAGCGTGCAAAGTCGGGGAGAAAGCCACATACCTAGGGAAGGAAACTGGTATGATTTTATGGACAGGACGGGAGACTTCTCTGAGAATACATGACTGTGTCACTATCACGCATTTTAGCCTTATGCACAATGTGCTTAATCTCCGCCCGTCCTGTGGCTTTTTACAGCCATAGAAGCTTTTCCCCGCCAGGAAGATCTTTTAGAATTCCTGCTGGACGTGACCCCGACGTGATTTACTCGCCGGGGTGATTAATAGATAGCTAACGTTGAGGATGGTCAGAGGTGAAGCTCAGACTGGGCTTGAATATGACGGTGATTACTATAACAACCAGATATACAATACGTCGACCATGAATTCATGGGACCTCCTTTCAGATATCCAGGCAATCCCAAGTAACCAGTGTGGTACCTATTCAGCCAATCCTCCCAATAACTCTGAATTTGTCGAAAATCCGTGGAGCTTGTACGGTAAGCCTGATATCGAAACTAGCTCGCAGAAGAAGAAATCACTAATTCGGTCGAGGCGGAAGGTTCCCAACTATCAGGGGCACAGGGATTGTGGCCCTCCCCCTCAATTCCATTAATAGGATCTGGATATCCTGGATCTCCGTGGTTCCTTTCGCCCCAGAGCTTAATTTCCTCATCCCGGTCTCCAGTCAATGGTTTTGATGATGTGAAGCAAAGCCAGGACCTATCGTATGTCCGAGAGATTTAAGCCGCTACCCCCCCCCCCCCCCCTCCTTCCTTTTTTCTCTTTTCCAGCGTTAACCATACGTCTAGGCACCTCCGATACCGGCAACGAGCATCGCCGGAGTCGCCCCCAACTATTCCCGCGCAGAGATTCCAGTGTGGGTATTGTTCTAGGACATATAAAAAGAGCAATGGTCGAAACAGACATGAAACGCGCAAGCACGGTTGCGATCCTAAACGCCCAGGTCGGCCTAAGAAGACAGAAAAGGCATGAAATTGGTCTGTGGTGTAGAGGAACCAGGCGGAAAGGCCCTTAATAGATTATTGCTTTCATACATTCTTCTATTCTAGATTTTATAACTACCTTTCTGTATCAAGCTATCTGATTTAACTGGCTATATAAATTGAAGAAATTAAATAAAGATATAAGAAGCGTATATTTATAATCTAGAGATCTAGCTCTCTTTCATATACTTAGTCATATAAATTCAGCGTGGTTGGAGTATTTACCAATACCATGATTGTCCCTAATAGATGGTTCCCAGTTGGACTAACGTAGCGTCTAAAAAGCTTCATGGTGATCAATATCTTTGTTGTTGAACCAGTTGCTCAAGACTCAGTAAAAAATCCCCACCCAAGCCCTTTCATGTATTCTAGTCAAGACATACGGATAAGATAATATAATAGACAAAAAAAAAGAAAACAGACTGATCACCGAAGCGGTACATAAAAAACGAAGTTTCATTTCTGTCAGCTAATTGCTGTCGACAGAGCCGCTGACCCGGCACAATTGCAAGCAGACGGTGGCTATGTTCTGCATGCTCCTAGTCCGATTCTCATTGAGCCCGGGATGCCGATTCCCAAACAGCCGGAAGAGAATGAGGTGCAACAGATTATTGGTGACTTCGCAACAGCCGCGAAAAACGCTATTCGTGCTGGTTTTGGCGGCGTTGAGATCCACGGGGCTAATGGGTACTTGGTCGACCAGTTCCTCCAAGACGTTTCGAATAACAGAAACGACCAGTGGGGTGGCAGTATCCCCAATAGAGCGCGATTCGGCTTGGAGGTCGCCAAAGCAGTAGCCGATGCTATCGGTGCTGAGCGTGTTGGTTTTCGCGTTATTCCTTGGAACACATGGCAGAGCATGAAGATGGTCGACCCAGTGCCTCAATTCGCCTACTTTGTGGAGCGCCTGCAACTGCCCAAACTGGCTTATCTCCATGTTATTGAGTCTCGTGCTATCGATAGAGTGGACTGTGCAAAGGAGGGCAGTATCCAATTCCTACTCGATATTTGGGCAATGTCGACGCCTGTCATTGTTGCCGGTGGATATAGACCAGAGGACGCTGAAACATCCATGGGAGAAGAATACAAAGATCATCTGGTGACAATTGCTTTTAGGCAGCACTTTATCGCCAATCACGACTTGCCATTTCGCATTTATCATAGTATCCCTGTTAATCCCTACCATTGAGAGAGTTTCTATACGCCCATGCAAGAGAATGGCTACACGAACTACCCTTTCAGTGCAGATTTTATGGAGAACAGAATACAATGCTGATATTTATAGCTAAATCATGCCCCGGGTAGCGTTGGTAGAAACTGGATGAGTGTTCACGTCGTTGTGTATCAAAGAAATGAGTGGGAAGACATCTCGGAAACGGAGATATGACCGCAATACCCAAGCTAGATAGAACCATTGTGTATGTTAGACTTCATAATTGTATCTTCTGTCTTATAATTCGGATTTTTGTGATCATGTCTCTTGCGGGGTCAAGTATTTAATCTATCGTTGAAGCCGGCTATCCTTCTCAGCTGCCAACGGGTCACCCGCGTTTGTATAGAAGCAGAGAGATGTGAGGACTGATTCGTGCGATTGATCCAACCACATCCCCCAGACAAACCAAGAACTTCAATGATGTTTATAGCTCGTTAAAAGCGCTGCACAAAGAGGAGCGAATAAGCAAGAAAAAAAAACTAAAAAAACATACAACAGAAGGGATTCGCTGGTGGTCACCCACCCAACTACTAACCTCCCGGCGTGTGGCTTAAGTACGGCTGAGCGGACGGGAAGCCCTGTTTTCCACACCCTATGGTCGTATGTGGTAGTTTAGTGTTGAGGACAGTCTATATCGCGATCGCCAATGCGTATATTAGGGAGGCATCTCGTTGTAGCTGCCTGGGGCTAGCGCAGGGATGAAGGTAGAGAAAGCTTGCCAATAGGTATCCTGGAACACACAGACTTGAACACTCTCTATCTTAGAAAGAGAACTTTGGCATAATATCATCACACATACATTGGAACTATTCGAGGCTAATGAAGATCAATCGTGTCCATTAATGAAGGGGTAAGGCCCAGTCGAACCACTGACCCGTGCAAGCCTCTGGAAAACGCCACCCACGCGCTTGTAGTGTGTTCTACCCAAACAGACCTTATCAGTAAGTTGGTTCACAGTTCCAATGTTTGAATTTGGTCAGTCTCCTGTTACTTATCAACCACCCATAGTGGATGCTTTACTTACAAGATAATATAAGTCGACAACGTTATCTACTAACTACTGCATATCCATGGCTTTATTAGTGTATTTATTCAGCTCTGTGAAAGTGTTCCTTTTCTCCTGGTATGTCTTGAGGAAATACGTACACTTGGTCTTGAAAGCAGTTCAGCGCTTAACAGTATTGGCGTTATTTGAGTGGAAAACTTACACAGAGAGAGGAAAGAATTATAGGGGATGACTGATAACCGAGTAACTAACTAGATCCCGGGTGTCGACAGGTTGGTACAATGATTCCACTCTAGCTTTGCATACGTACCTAGGAAACTAATGTAGTGCAATCGATCGATCGACACTAACATGGGAGCTCCCCTCGAGTGCTACCAAAATTGCGCATCGACAAGCTGTGTAGGCAGTTAACTAGCCAGCTGCCCCACTCGTTCATTTTTCTACAATCTATATAACTGTGCTTCGCCTTGCGTTGTGCTGTATACTACAGTAGTTGGGTGTATAAGTGTGGTGACGAGCCTTCTATGCTGCAGTATATTGTTCTATTACCTACTTCGTGTTTTTTTTCTGTGTGAGTTAGGTGTTATGGCATGAAGGAGGGATAAGGAGAAGAATGAAGAGAGGAATGGAGAAATAGAATCCGGGCGTACCTGAGGCGCTCGCGTATTGTCTTACTTTGGATGAGCACTTTTACATACTTGGTTATCCAGGGATCGAGTGACCACTCAAACAGGCATAATGCGTTTACTCAGCAGTATACAATCAATAATTGGTTACATCAGGTACATGTTACTGTGCATATCAATGGATATCATCCTAATGTGCAAACAATATAGGTTATCTATGTTTATATTCCTAGATGAAACATATCGCATTATGATTTAGTAATATAATGAAAACTTGCTAATATCTAATCCTGACCTAGTGATCAGGCAAATACTTCGTTTGGCGGCCGTTGAACGGTCGACAACCATCTTCTAAATTTTAACTAGTTCTCAAGCGTATTTTAGAAAGGCCTGTCGATATTTGCATGCACTTGAGCATCTTCGCCTCCAATAATTGTGAGACAAAGTGTAATGGACAGGGTAAAGCTCAATGATGATCCCAGTGAAGCTCATCTCCGAATTACTCTACAATGAAAAGACGTTCTCTGCCTTTTGTGTCTTTATTGTTTCTATGCAAACACTGGATAGTCGCAAGATAGCTTTGTAGCGAATGGAAGAGTAATAATACTGGTGGATGATGAAAGGTATGAAAGAGAAGGGTAGAATTGTTGGTACGCTGGAACCTATTCAGACAACTACTTATACCATCGGAACAACTTCCGCAGTGGATAGAATAAAGCGGGTATTCTATAGAGATCGCTAAGATAATCATTTTGCAAACTGTAATTGTTTTGCTCATTGAGAGTCACATGCTTGGAAAATTCGTGGCGGGCTGAGTGATGAATATCAGGGTCCTTTAGGCCTCGGAAGCACATGCTATCACACGGTGGCTTGACTTAGCACCAACCATTGCAAGGAACATGAGCCTGTTAGATTAGATAGTTAATATATATCTGAGCTACAAGGGAGAAATGCAGCCCGTCCAGCTGCAAATGTAATTAAGGGACCGGGCCACTATTCCTGTTGAGGCAATTTCGAAGATCATCAATCAGCTTGATTCGTAGAAGCAACGATAGCGTCATGCGGGGACTATGGGAGTCAGCACCAGTAAATTAGCTGTACAGGCTGAATGTAACATCGATCGGAGAAGGCTGGCCGCTAAGAAGCGGGGTTAGAATGAGGTGATCGAGTCATTATCAAACCGGTGTATAAATCAAATGCATGGGCGTCTGACTGGGTCATTCTGTAGTTGCCAAGTGAGCACCACCCACAAACATGAACTTCTTGTACCTCCTCACGTTACTTTTCACAGCCACAGTAGCAATAGCTACAGCAACACCGGCGAAAGTACTCTTACCAAGCAAGCGAGATGGCTCCAGCGTCGTCTCTGCCGTCAACACCATTTCTTCCCAACTGGTTACCCTCAACACCACCGTGAGCAACTACCCGGGCGGCATTGAAGGAACATTATCTGCATTGCAAATCCAAGCGGAAACAATCCAGCTCGAAGTCGATCTAAAGACCGCAATCAAAGTGACCCGGCAGTCTGCCAATTTCACCGACGCCGAATCGCAGAAGGTAGCGGAAGCTTTCGTTACGCTGGAGCCACAGATCGCATCTACACTGGCCAACATTGTGTCGAAAAAGTCTGATTTTGACGATGGGTTGTTGGGCATCGCGTCGTTGAGTTTCCTGGTCAAGTTTGATCTGCAAGAGTTGAGCATTCTATCGAAGGCGCTGGGGTCAGCGGTACAGGACAAGTTGTCAGGGACGTATGCGGATTTGGCGCCATTGATTCTGAATGAAATTTCGGCTGCGTTCAAGAAGGCCATTGCGGCCTATTCATAGTGTTGAGGATGGGTGATCTTTAGTAGGGTGAAACGATGCAATCAAGCCCGAGCTCTAGTCACAGTTAAGCCTTCTCGTTTGCAGGTGTCCTCAAACTTTCTTAAAAATGTATGGTAATAGGAGTAGAAATCAAGCTTCTCTAATCAGTGCCTCCGTTGTCGATCAAAGGTAGTATCATATCAGATTTGGGAATTTTGTTGTTCGCCCAGTATCCTCAATGTACCGGGTCCGTTGTAGGACTTTTTTTTTTTTTTTTTTTTTTGCCCGATCGGAAAGCCCTGCCTTGGGCACAAGGTATGCATGCCATAAGAGCCCAACACGATGCATAAATTCATCTTCACAAGGCAGCAGTGAGCAGGGTGTCTTGCCTTCACCTGGGTGGTAAGACTATAGCTGTTTGCCCATAATATGATAAGGTACTTGTGTGGTTTGCATGAGGCACTCCATAGATGATAAGATAGGGTGCGACCGATGTCGGACAGGAGATAACGGCGAGATGTGTAGAGTTCAGCTGAAATCCACACCTTATGCACATAGGCCCCAAAGATGAGCATTCGGGCATGTCCTAGGTCAAATCCCGACGATCAGATACCCGAGTCATGACATGCAGTAGGGAAGTAGGGAATACTTAAGGGAGTGGCGAGCGTAGGCCAATAGACTCACTTCAACTGAGATTTTTGCATTCCGGTATCTACAGAGTACTGATTGCAAATTTTCAGAACTCCGTACGGAGTCGAGCCACCTCGATTGCCCATCGACGAAACACGCTGTGCATCCATCCATCCATCTTTCTGGCTGGGAGCATTCAATACTGAGCCAAACTTGCAGACCTTCAGCTTTATGAATTCCACACTTACGTATACAACAACACATAGTATTCGACTCTCTTTTAGCGCTAGATATACACTCACTGAAAAAGAAATATGTTGCGCCTGGGTAATCATGCGTAGGTATGCGGATACGTATGGAAAGGGACGGGGTCTATCGGGGAGTTGAGGAAGGAGTCTAGAGTTAGTGGAGGTAAAAGTTAGTTGTGGGATAGTTGGTCATTGATCCTCATGAAGCGAGTCCAGTGGTTATCGGCCATGTGCTTACTGGCAAGCATATGTAGAGTTTCAGGTAGTTGGGGCACGGAAATGTCAAGTAGTATTACTGGTTCCACCTCATCACTCGCAAAAATGAGAATGAAGCCGGAACATAATAATGACTCAACTGAAAGCATTCAAGTTGATGAACAGTAAGGTGATTTGCGGAAAGAAAAAAACAAAACAAGACAAAAACAAAATATTACTCGTCAGCGAGCGAGCACGCGAACGTATCAGATTTCGAGTCTGACGCCTTAACCACTCGGCCACACTGACTAATTGATAAGATACCTTAGTTAAACTATCCACTATGGAGTTAGGGTATTATTCATAGCATCTATACTCGCTAAATTCCAGCTATAGAAGCACAAATTAATATCACAACTTGAGGTCAAATACTCTAGATCTAGCCAGCGAGACTAATAACAACAGTTGCAGCTTATTTCTCTTCCGCGGGCGGATAAAGCCCCCCCTTGGATGATTTATTCCCAAGTTTGCCATGGTCAAGATAGTTCGTTTGGAGAAAATCGACGGTCTTCTCAGAATCGAGACCTCGTTCAGCGACATAGTGCCTTTCGATGAAAGCCACGGTGTCAAGTCCAACAGCTGTAGCAATAAAATAATCAGCACAAACTGTAGAGTTAGTAGTGTACAGGGTAAGGCATACCATCCATCATCTTGCAAGGCAGTGTCCCTCCCTTCACAAACATCTCAGTCCATAGTGAGTCAATCTCGCTCGGCGTCGAAACATCTTCAGCCAGAATGGTAAGAGCTTCGCGCTTAACAGCAGCCCACAAACGGTTGAATATAAACCCAGTAGATTCCTTCCTCGCAATATAAGGCTTGGTCGCCACTTCTTTCGAGCGCTCAGCCATGAAATGAAGAATTGATGGCTCTGTGAATCCATCCGTCATCAGTTCCACAACCATGACCTGTGGAGGCATGTAGTAATGTATGTTCATGATACGCGTCTTCGTTGCGACTGATACCTTATCCAGCATTTCTGAGGAGCGATATGAGGATGAGTTGGTTGCCAGAATGCAGTCCGTCGGAGCATGTTTCTCTAGCTCTGCGAAGGTGTCGATCTTGAGTTGGAGGACCTCAGGAACGCACTCTATGACGAGCCACGCGTTCTCTATTGCCGCCGCCAACTCCTCGAATGCTGTGATAGGGCCGGGGCTCGCTCCTGTGTGTGCAGCATATGAGGCGACATTCTCATTTACGTAGGTGATGCAGTCTGCGCGTTGCTGGGGGCTCGGGTCACGGACGTGGACGTTGTAACCTGCTGATGCCCAGATGCAGGCTGGAAAGTTGGTTAGCTGTGTCATGCATTGTTTGTCAACCTGGTGGTCGGGATCTTCTACCAATACGACGGCCCAAAACCCCACCACCGAGAACTGCTACAGGACGTTCGCGGTAGTCCATAGGTAATTGCCAGGTTGGAGTCATTGTTGCAGGTATGGTTGGAGTATTGTCCTCTTGGTTTGACGTGTCGATTGAAGTTGGATGTGAAGTTAGAAATTAGTGTATTTCTAGAGAGCTCGCCGTAACCTATAGAAAGGGCACTTCCATATTTTAAAGCAAATCTGATGGATCACCGAATCCACCCCTTCTCCAAGAATGGCGATGTCTGGTTCTACATCCATCAAGTGAGTCCCGAGTCATCCGTGGCTTCTGCACCGCCGAGGGTGTTCCTTGATAGGGCAGCTTTGCGTATCCTCGGATCTTTTAAACATCGCTGTTTCGAATTGATGCATTGATGCACCTGGATGTTCCATGGTGCTACGCTTTCGTTTATCCATCCTCGATAACATCACCGCTGCGGCGGGTCCAGACGGGAGGCTTACCTCGGAAAGACGTCCCGGCTTCTGCGTTCCGATTGGCGGGGACGGATCTAATTCGGGGGTGCTCGGCATGCCGACACTTTTCACCTCGGAGCATTTCAACCAAGGTAAGTGGGCACCTTTAAGGAAAAGGTACACGCATACTCCTACTTGTTACGGTAAGGCTGAACGTTCAAGCTAGTCTGATTTTTGCACTACTGTGTCATCAATGCTTCACTAAGACAACTTCTCCGGGTGTGGGAATTGGGTAAATCGAGTTCCTGTTACATTCTTGCCGCACGCTCGAGCAGAGTCGGCCGTGGCTTTGTTTATACAGGGTTAAAATGATTCTAATCTAATAATGAATCATCAAAACCAAAAGCCTCTGTCAGTGAGAATTTGAACTGACGAGCGGGTTTAATCTCATGTCTGAGGGAAGCCGAATGAATTGTATGATCTAAATAGAGTCTATATCCATATGTCTAATGGGCACAAATACAGGCCAAGTGCTAGAAAGCGTTCTAAAAAGAGAAGATTTGATCCGTCATTTTCGCCACCGCTCCTGGGGTTTGGAATCCTAGACCAGTCAATCCTTTCTTGGCAGCGTTGACCATGCCAGGAGGACCACAAAGCATGATCCTAGTGTCCGGGCCAGGCTCAGGGAGCTTTTCACGCATCACATCGGGCGTCACGTAGCCCTTGCCGTACTTCCAGTCATTCGGAGGGTTATCCAACATGTACCAGATCTTCAACGATCTTGGATACGCAGATGCAAATGCTTCCAGCTCTGTTCGCAGGAGAATATCATCTTCCGTACGGTTGGCGTAAACAAGAGAGATCTCGGTTGTATCCTTGTCGTCTTCACAGATTGCGCGAATAAGCTGGAACATAGGTGTGATCCCTGTGCCCCCAGCTATCATGCCGATCTTTTTGCAGAGATTCCTCTTGTATCGCATCGCGCCTTTGGGCCCACGGAAGAGGACTTTGTCACCAACATTGAGGTTGGCAAGGTACTGACCTGTGAGCAAGCCATCGGGGTAACACTTGATAACCAACTCCAATCTACCCAAGTCAAGATTGTTTGACGTCGGGGTGTATGATCGCGAAACGGATTGACCGTTGACGGTTGCTTTGATGGCGACGTGTTGCCCGATAGGCAGACCAACTACATCCCCCTTGCGAGGAAGCTGAAAGACAAATCGATAGACGTTGGGGGCGAGCAGTGTCTTTTCCACGAGTGGTAAGCTCTTGAATTCTTTCGGTTGAAGGAATCCAGGGACGAGGTGAGGGTCTGGCCTGTGTATAGTCTTTCTTTTGATGCGAGGTGGGTATTTCGTGAAACCCGACTCAATCTCCGTGAGCTTCGAAAGGCGGGAAGCCACCATGCCGCCTAGTACAGCACAGATACAGGCTGTGGCGGCTGCTCCAGTAGCAAAGCCTCCATGAGGTAGGGATGAAGACAACCTGATTGATGACAGGGACGGCGGGCTGGGAAGAAGCTCAGCTAGATGATGAAGGCTGAGCTGTGGTCTGAAAGCTTTGGACGCAAGATAAAGCGAGGCAACCGAGCCAACAGTGAGGCCAACAGTACGAGTAGTATCGTAACTATCCTTCTTTGCAGGTGATGACACCGATGTTGGCTGGATAAGTCTAACAGCTGTAGGAGCCTTGTATTCCACCGCATCTTTCAATGTCCCGATCAGGAAGGATTCCAGAATCTCATTTGCATCCTCTGAATGACCCACGTCTTCATACGCCGCCGTCGCATCTTGGCCAGCAACATCAATCAGGAGATCGGCACCGCCAGGATGATCCTTTACGTAGCTTGTGACATCGTACACTAAGCTCAGCACATTAGTGTGCTGACAGCACGAATGTTCAGATAATTTGAACACCCACCTTTTCCATGGATAGCAATCCACAAATCGGTCTTGCTATTGTGTGAGCCAACCTCCTCCAAAGAGAATGTCTTCATCGTGGTGATTGCAATGTTCAGATTGTGACAAACTTGGTGACGGGCGTGTGCGGAAGTAAATGCTTCTAGCGCTGGACAGCAAGTTGGATGCGCTTTAAGAGTGATGACCTGCGGCTCTATTTGTATGCGAATACTTCTGAAACATACCTAATTCCACCTTTGCAAAACATAAACTGTCAGTGTGGATACTACCAAACTAGTTGGCGTTCACCATTCCGAGGAAGAGCTTGCCGGTCTGGGTCATTCATCCGTCCATCAGCTCCGAACCTCGGATGGTGACAGACCCTTCCGAGGAACAATCATGCCATGCGATATGCGAACCTTTACAGCACATCTGCACTACTGCTTAAGGACTTGGATTGTATGTGGGTCGAGCAGAAATTGACCGAGCATCAGGATGTCTGCGGGATGCCTTGCCGTTGCGAAGATATATAAGTGTCATCATGCTATGCAAGACTCGTATTTGTAGAACATCAGCCGGACAACCACAATATCAACAATGCCTTCGCAAACATTCTATCTTCTTGGGGAAAGCCCATCATCTGCAAGGGAAATTCAGTTTGATTCTTCCGCAAATGTTGATGATTTGAAACATTTGATTGCCGCACACTTTGCAATCGTTGAGCCAAGTGGTTGGTAGCCCCTGCCGCAGGGCTACCGCCACAGCGGCCAGGCTAAATTCATACCAGCCTGGTTACTGTGGCGGTAGCGTCATCCTCGCAATAGTTCGTTCTTTTACTGACGTTCAATACGTAGGAATTGGCTTCCAAGGGGACAAAGCTGTCCTGAATGAGCTCTCAGAGGTGCTGGCAGCACCTGGTCCTGTGCCCCTCACAATCGACGGACACGCCGTGCGCGACCCTCCCTGTCCCAGGGAATTACCTTTCGTCGGCACCTTTTTCGAAGTTTACCCCGACCATCTCGGAAACCACCAGCGACTCTTTGAGCGATATGGCCCCATTGTGAAAACAAATAACCTAGGTCGTGTGACCTACCAGACCAATGATCCAAGAATAGCAGCGATTGCTTTTGCCGAGTCAGATTTCTTTACCAAGAAGATCAATGAAGCGCACCCCTTGGCGGGGCTTAAGACCCCCTCTGCTGGCATTTTCCTTGGAGACACTGATACCGAAGAATGGAGAGTCGCTCACAAGTTCTTGCCTCCTGCCTTGGGCCCGAAGGCGGTCCGACACTACGCCCCAACGATGCAGAAGACAGTCGAAGACTCGTTCAAGGTTTTTGACGCGCTGGATAAACAGGACGAGGCTTGGAACGTGTACCAGTACATGCTCAAGCTGGGTTCTCAGGCGGTTGGAAAGCTCGTTCTAGGGCTCGACTTTCAGCATTTTGAAGCACCGGATGCTCCAGTTCATGAGATGGTCCATAACATTGCTGAATTGCTTTCTCTCAATAAGAAAGTTACATCTATGGGTAATTGGTATGCTGGATTGCCATTTGGCGACCCAAAACGACTCCGAAGCTTGAAAACCAGCATCGAGGACATGGTTGCGCAGTCAATGGAGGCGGCTTCGCGGGGAGGCCACGAGGATTTGCCTTTGCAGGATGCTGCCTTGAAAGCAGACAACATGGTTGGTATGTATAATCCTTGATTCCTAGTAGCATGTCCAAGAGATAGGAGAAAGCTGATCCATAGCAGACTATGCCGTTCGTGCGACCGATAACAAGGGCGAGAAGCTGCCAAAGTCAAGTCTAACCTGGGCACTAGTTGTTGCCACTGGCGCTGGATTCACTACGACCAGCTCTCTCCTATCCTGGCTCATTTACGGTCTCTGTGTGTACCCAGGCATGCAAGAACGCCTTCTCCAAGAACTAGTAGATCATGGATTTGACGAAAATACCGAGATTACGGCTGATTTCACCGACGAATTGGAGTTCCTTGATAAATATATCAAAGAAACGCAACGCCGCCACAATCCATCCTTCCAGCCGGGTCGAACAGCAAAGGTTGACCTTGTCTTGCCTGGAGGGTACAGGCTGCCAAAAGAGTCAGTTATAGTACCCGCACTGCACCATATTCACAACCATCCTGATCTTTGGGACAACCCTGCTCGATTCAACCCTGACCGCTGGGATACCGAGGAGGTAAAGTCCAGGCACAAGGCGGCATATATTCCTTTTGCAACGGGCCCGCGCATGTGTATTGGGTTCAACTTTGCACTCCAAGAGGTCAAGGTCTTCTTGCCAAAATTGGTTTACCGCTATAAGTTCTCCTTAGAGGACAACGGGCCTATTGAGTATGACCCCATGTTCCAGCTGATCAGGCCCAACAATCTGTACGTACGCGCAGAACGGCGGGTGAGATGGCCACCAAAGTCGATGCCAACAGCAGCATAGAATTTCTGTATCCCTGAACGCCGTTGAAGCAAAGAGGACCAAGCTCGCCGCCATGGACGAGCTGTACCCACGAGAGTATGCTTGTATATAGTTAGATTACTTCCCACATAGAATATATGCAATTTGACAGCACTGTCCCTTTTCCCTTGCAAGTTTGTTTTGGACTTTAGGTTTTGGGTGAGAGGGGGGGATTTTAAAATCTGTCTTAGGTAGCATTAACTAAGTCGATTACATTGAAGATGTGGTTTTTCCTTCCCTAGGTTATTAATAATTGTTCGTCTCTCACACGTGTACATGGCTATATATATATATATCTACTTACCTACCAATACCGTCGTAGGTCCTGCTCCAGGATCAACATCCAACAGTCAGCTACGAAGGCTCCAAAAGCCTCTTTGCTAATAGCCCTCTACAACGAACAGGCGAACTACCAGGTTAACCCTAAGTCAGTACTAGTAATCACAATTTTAACCAAGGAGACATCATCGAGGCACCATGAAGGGTGTAACTCAAGGAGAGGTGCAACTGAAAGACTTTAGGTAAGACGAATAGATGTTTAAATCTATAGTGCTTTTTGCTGTTAGCGATAGTACAAGAACGGCACGATGAAGAGTGTGCTGGACCATAGGTGGAGCCCAAATAGCGAATGTCATGATTTGACATGCCGAGATTCCCGAACCCCGACCTGTTTTCGGCATGCCGAGCTGTGCCCCACAGCAGAAACATATCCTCCAATCGGAACGCGTGCAATCTCAGCAATCTTCCGAGGTTAATATCTGCCTGATACATCATGATTCCTGCCACAGCCACAGCTTCCTCGGATGACCGCAGGCACCAGATAGATCCTCGACAATCAGACGATAGAATGCCCACCAACCAACAGAAATCAACGCCTAGGCGCCACCAGCGATCAACAATTGCCTGTGAGACCTGCAGACTTCGCAAAGTGAGATGCAGTCTCAACATTACCGGTATTCCTTGCATCGGGTGTGCACAGGATAACACACAATGTATCGTGGATCCGAAAAGACAGGAAAGGTGGGCGCGACTTTATTATCGTATTTAGATGCTAGACTGACTGAGAGTTCTTTTCCAGACTTCGCCGCACTCGGACGTCTAGAGTTCAGCAACCTCATACCCCTTCGAACAACGTCCTGCCGGGTGTGAGCCGCGCAACCCGGCCCCAGGTTATCTCGTCGCCTGCCCCTGACTATCCCCGAGAGACGATACATCAATACGCGACCGATCCCGTATCCAAAAGGGACACACCTTTGCTGCCCAATGACGCAGAAAGCGAGGAGCGTTATGGACTCGAGATCGCCGCCGCTGCGTTGGGACAGCCTCAAAGAGCCGGAAGAGTGCCTTTCTACTCCGGTAAGGACTCAAACTACTGCGAGCACCAGCTTGGTCCACACTAACCCCTTTGATAGGAGCAGGAACTGGGCCAACATCTGCTCTGGAAATATGCTTTTCCGACCAGTCGCTGTCGAGACATTTCCTCGTGCCGTCGAGCCCGGCTGTTCATTTGGCGGAGGAGGATAAGAAGTACCTCGAAAGCAAGGGTGTATTCACAATGCCTGGCTCAACAACATGCGAGAGTCTTTTGCGAGCCTACTTTCATCACGTACATCCGATCATGCCGATCCTTGAGCCAGACGTAATTCTCGAACACCACCGCACCGGCCGATTACCGGAAAACAACGTCTTGATATTTTGGTGCATCTTTTTCGTGGCGTCGAATGTAGGGATCGCACTCGAAGCTCAGCTTGCAGCTCAACTGACAACAACTTGCAGTTTATTGCTCCTGATGTATGCGAGCAGGAAGGGTACGGATCACGCAAAGAAATGAAGGCGGCGATGTACGCTCGAGCAAACGTGAGTGCTTATCTGATGAGGATCACTAGACTCCGCTTGCTGATAACCGGCCAATGGAAAGTGCATGTACAATCACGGAGGAGAAATGGACAAGATCATTCTACTGCAAGCATCGTTGCTGATGGCGTTCTGGCATTCCGAAGCCGACGAACACACACAACCATGGTACTGGATGGGCATTGCCATCAGCTTCTGCCAAATGTTAGGTCTTCATCGAGATCCTGATCTATCCACTTACAATTCCTCGATCACGGATCGCCAGCGACACCTCTGGCGAAGATTATGGTGGACTTGCTTTTCGCGCGATCGGTGGTTGAGTTTGACCTTGGGCAGACCGTTGCGAATCAACCTCCATGACTGCGATACGCCAATGCCGTCTGTCAACGACTTTCTGAGCGATGTTGTAGGCCTGTCTCCACAGATGGCATCCTACTTACCAGAGAATCTGGAAGAATTGGCTAATCATTGGGTCAAGTACGTGGAAATCAGCGCTATGCTAGGCGATGTGATTAGCATGCACTACCAGGCAAGGAAGCCTAGGCCGTCTCTACAAGACGTCAAGGACATGGAAAATAGGATATCACAATGCAGAGTTCCGGAACAAGACAATCCGAGCTTATCTCGTGTGGCTATTTTCAGCATCTACCACCTTCAGTTGCACTATCAGTGAGATGCGAGCCCCTGTACAGTACAAGATTCTAGACTAATTGGTAACTATTTAGTGCGCTTGCGGGAACATTCTATCGCCCATTTACCACCATGTTGCCCGAAGACCTCGACCCAGGTGAAAAAGAAAGCTGGCAGCATCGTATGCGACTGAAGGCCGACGCAGCAGCTTCTCACACAAATACCGTCGTCGAAGCTATTGCTCAAGACGGCCTGCTTGAATTTGCGGGGCCCATGACGTACGTAAATTTTGTCCGCCTTTGATGTAGAATAAGGACTTTACTGACCCTTGTGGGTCAAAAGGCCTCCCCTCCTCGTCCCAGCAATGCAAACGAACCTCCTCAACTGCAAAATCGGCAATTCTTTATCCAAGCGCCTCCGCTTCAACAAACTTAGCATGTGCATGATGGTGATGGAAGAACTTCAGAAAACATACACCGTTGCGTCCATTTACCGCGCTATCTTCGCAAAGGCCATTCAGCTGCTCTTTCCAGAGAACTCAGAGACTACTTTGCTAGGATTCCCTGATACTGACGCAAATAATAATCCAACCGATACCTCGGGGTTGGAAGGGGCTGGTGAAGTTGCAGGGACAGCGGAAATTGGGGCCGTCAATGCGCCTGGCTATAACGATATCTCAGCGGACGATTTTGTTGATCTGCTCATGGACGAAGCTTCGATATTCAATTTTTGGGATACATGGACTCGAACATGACTTAATGCTATCAAACGTTACCTTCAATATGATTGGAGAGGAAATTGCAGTGTTTACTTCCGAAAGATATAATAAATCGTCTTGTAACTACGATGCTACTCCTCTCGGAATATATGTCGGATCCAAGTGAGGTCCACCCACCACAAGGTCACCACAACCATGAAACCATCCATCAGCCACTACAGAAAGCAAATGAGAGAAGATGCGAAAAAAAAAATAAAACTTAAAAATACATACAACAGAAGGGATTCGCTGGTGGTCACCCACCCAACTACTAACCTCCCGGCGTGTGGCTTAAGTACGGCTGAGCGGACGGGAAGCCCTGTTTTCCACACCCTATGGTCGTATGTGCTTGATGTTTCTCGCTCAGAAAATATAGTCTAGTGGTCTTATAGACTGGCATTGACTCTTATGCCAGCCTCGGTTCGTTTCTTCCCGCAATAATTAAAGTTTACACGCATCACACCCGGAAGGATCCTGTCCAGAGTACGGAGTACATGGTTGCGGACCCTTATTGGCACCCCTTTCAGGATTGACAGTACACGGGGGGTTACATCATTACAGATATTCGGAGGTAAGAAGACAATAAAAATTTGATTGAAGAACTTCCATAGGACAACCAAAATATCTTGGTGAAGTCAGTATCGAGCTAGTTTCAAATCTTCATCATCTACCCAATTTCCATGAAGGCCTTGTCGTAAACGCAGCGGGAGTAAAATAACGGCTAGCGGCCTAGTAAAATTATCTGTATCGACCAGGTGCAATTCTGATAACATGGTCTCGTAGTTATTTACCAAAAATAGCAGGTATCCTTCACCCTCTGCGGCACCACTTGACCTTGGGATGAACACGGTCTCTTGTACCAAATGTTTATTTCCGGGGAAATATTTATCGAATTGTCTCGTCCTCAAATTCAATCTTCCGATCGAATTATAAACCGGGTGGCCGCCGTCCATTTTCGCCACCACTGTTGGCCAAATGGTTGGTGCGGTATCGTCGTTGAGGCAGAAAAAGGCATGATTATGTTCACGAGAAAGGAAACGCTCGTCAATTCTCGGAAACTCTACATCTTCAGATGATAGAATTTCAGCGGACTGTAGCTCCAGATTATCGGAGCTGGGGTCGATTATGAAGCGGGAAAGGTGGCAAGCCACCTCCTGGGGACTGGGCGCATTGCCCTGCGAATCTGGCCACCAGAAGAAGACGTTCTTCTTGCCCACAGGAAGGTCGAAGAAGATCTTCCCATTTTTCTCAAAGGCGTTGCTGGTGTGGCCCGGGAAGGCATTGGGAGCACGGAACCACTTCAAATAGTCAGAAATATGTCTTCATAGCTTTTCCTTTGTCAAAACCCTACTTTAATGTCAGAGCCCTTTGCTCCACGTCGAGGCAAGACACCGATATAGAGAGGAATGTTTGGTGTCCACTGCCAGTGCTCGCCGCCAGCCTCCATTCGCTCGAGATCACATGTGTGGGGTATAAGAGGAAACAAGACCTATACAATGTCATATTAGCAACCACGACTCCAATCTTCTATAGTGAAGACTTGCATAATTCTCTGTCACTGCGAAGTCATGAATCATAGCCACTACCGGGCTAACAAGCCAGACAAGGTCGGTAAAGTTTCCCAAGGGGTCAACAGAGAAATAGCAGATATCTGGCGTTCCATCACCCTTGGCCTCATAGCCAAAGCCAATAAATTCTTTGGTGACAGGATCCAGCTTCGGATGGGCAGTAAATGTTAGACTGGGCAACTGGCCGTTGAAATCATAGAGGCCAATAGTCTCAAGGGTAACTGGGTCCATTTCATAGGGTAAAGCATCTTCCTTGCAGGCCAAGAGCTTGCCATTGAAGAAGACAATGTTTGTGTTTGCAGTGGTGCGGACTGTGAACTCGATTGCGTCCGTGAATTTGTTTTTGTATTTTCCTGATGGCCACCAAATTAATGAAGAAGAAAGAAAAGAAAAGAAAAAGAAAAGGAATTTACCTAGCAGTGCTCTCCCTGACTCGCATTCTTTGATGAACTTTTCGGTGCGTACATAGCGCTGCTTGAAATGTACTTTGCCAGACTCAAAACGAAATGCACTGACGTTGCCATCGCCATTGAACCACTTGAATCAAAGAAATTAGCAGAAAATTGCAAACCGAGACTCAGAACTGGGCTGTCTATACTGGGTCATCTTTGACTCGCGAAGGAAGATGCGGGTCCGGCATAACCCGGTAGAATGTGCCACGCACTTCTGGTGGGATTGTGCCTATCACTTCAAGGTAGTTTGTCTCACCCTCGAAACGGGACGGTTTCATGAAGTGTGAAAACTGGGGAAGCGAAGGGAAGTGTTGTGGGATCATCTGTGACGGCGCCATTTTGGACTGCGGAGGACTTTTTATGGGAAAAAATTTGAGTTCTGAACCTTGTGAGTTGAGATGTGCTGTAAAAGATACGTATCTTCCGTCCTGCGTGTTGTACTTATACCGGCGGGGATGTATTGGTTGGCTCAGGAGCCATATACCCGGCCATCCCCATCCACCCCCGAGCGCGGAGGCCGTTTCTATTTCCGCGGTGGCAAGCCAACACACGTGTACTATGTTGGTCTTCCAGCTGCACTCGGGCCATATTGTCCTGCAAATGAGATTCTTCGCTTGACATCCCCACTCATGCCGGGAACCAATTGCACCCGGAATGAACTGATCCCCATACCAGGTCTCTACGCCGGGGGTGTATGTTATTCGCACACCCGGCACGGGTATGTATGTTCTGCGTCTTCGGCGCTGTACCAAGAAAGCGAGGGAAGGCCTCAGAGAATTTATATTAATATTTTCTTCATTCCAATCAGATAGAGTCGCCTGTGTTACAAAATCTATCCAGACGACATTGCTTCAGGTATCGAAAGTCGGAGAAATATTTTGAAGATGGCCCAACCCACCAAACGGATTTTGCCCCCATTGCTAGAGGAGTCGACTTTTGATAAGGTCCTAGACAAGCTTAGCGAAATTGTCGGTGAACCCAACGTCTCGCGCAATCACTTGTATGGAAATCTCGAAGGACCACAGGGGCAGAATTGCTATGACGATCTCTGGCCTCTGGGGAACCCAACCGATCATACCCCCAGCGGCGCAGTGAGACCGAAAACCGTCAACGAGATTCAGCAGGTTCTACAGATTGCAAACGAGTATAAGCTCCCATTGTGGACTGTTTCCCGCGGACGGAATCTTGGGTATGTCAACGTTTCCTTCCTGGTTTGTTTTCTCTGGGTCACTTTTCTTTTATTCTGTTCTGTCAAGCGATCGAACGCAATGCAATGGCTTCTGACAAACAACTACTAGTTATGGAGGGAGTGGCGCTATTGTCCCTGGAAGTGTTATACTTGACTTGCACCGGATGAACAAAATCATCGAAGTAAACGAGGAATTCGCCTATGCTATTGTCGAGCCTGGAGTTTCGTTCTTCGATCTCTATGAATACATCCAAGATAGAGGCTACCGGCTCTGGCCTTCATGCCCCGCGCTAGGTTGGGGTTCGATAGTTGGGAATACGCTCGACAGAGGATTTGGCTACACGCCGAACGGCGAGCATGCGGAACAACAATGTGGCATGGAAGTTGTTCTTGCCACAGGAGAGGTTCTCAGAACTGGAATGGGTGCCCTGTCCGGAAGTCCCATGTGGGCCTTGTATAAAGGGTAAGCAAGTTGTCGGGTTCCCAAACAGAAGACCACTGCCATGAAGAGATATCTTACTGTTTAATAGTGGCTATGGGCCCAGTGTAGATGGTCTCTTCTACCAGTCCAACCTAGGTAAGTAAAAGCCAGGGCAGATCTAATGGGTAGTAGCTATGCTAATAAACGAACAGGAGTTGTTACCAAGATTGGGATCCATCTAACATCAGCTCCTGCGTGCTTTATGGACTGCGTGGTCAGTGTTCCAAACGAGGAAGACATCGGCGCACTAGTACGTATCATGTCCGCTCTTGAGAGGGAAGGCATTGTTCAAAATCACGCGTCGATCGCAAACCCATACCGACAAGCTCTGTCCTCGGAAGACCCACTTGTCATTGGGAGAGCGGTGGGCCCTGGGATCAAAGGTGGCTATGCTACAAATGCCGACATGACAAAGCTTGCAAAAGAACAGGGTTGGAGTTACTGGAAAGCCCATTTTGCTATCTATGGCGCTTCGGGTGCCTTTATAGACGCTTGTTGGACCATCGTACAGGAGCGTTTTGCCGCTATCCCAGGAGCTGCGGCCACCGCCGAAAGACACGAGCACAAGCTTGGCGGTCGTTTGAATGCTGCAGATTTACCCATGGGTGAAATACCACATACTGGATACCCACGTCTTACCGCCAAGGATTTTGTTGATATTAGGGGAGCCAAGGGTGGCCATATCGCCTTTTCACCGCTCTTCCCCCCAGACGGAAAGCAGCTACAGGAGTGGTTTGCTAGGATACGGCCGTTGGTAGAGAAGGCAGGTTTTGATCTGTTTTCTGACTTCCATATCTATGGGCGGTATATTATCGGCATTGTGCTTGTGGTATATACCCCGGCTGAAGCGGCTAGGGCTAAAAGTCTGTTTGATGAGCTACTGAAAGACGGCGTGGAGAGGTCCAGCGTTTCGGAATACCGCACACATATCCACTTCATGGACGAAGTTCGGAGACATTATGATTGGGGAAATGGCATCCTCCATCGCACACTGGGTTCTATTAAGACGACGCTGGATCCCAATGGCATCTTATCCCAGGGGAAGTCAGGGATTTGGACGTCATCGAGACCCCTTACGGAAGCCATAGGGAATACCAGACTTTGACCACAGCATTAACATGAGCAGCTGGTGGCCAACTCGTAGAGGAACATCTGCTGTCGTGGGGTACGACCTTATTGGGCAACATCCAAGACAATCATCCATCCGTGCAAGAATTATTATGCCTTATCCTGTGAGGTCTAGAAGAAATCCTAGATTGCCTTGCAGACTGAGTACAACTTGCAACCTGTTACTACGTTTTGCATAATATGTGATGTTATTCAGTCCCGCTTCCGCAGCTCTCGCTGTGTCGCATCCAACTTGGGAGATGCAGGTCCGTAGCTATGCAATTGGCCCAGGAAAAGCCTCCATATCAAACCACACAAAATCCTGCCCAGGGTTTGGCAAAATCGAACTGGTCGCCGTTTGGGATGCATGGACAATCTGAAAGTCGGGCTGTTGAAGCGAAAAGGTCAAATCTTCCCATTCCCCTACTCCATTGGGAGATGTTGTGTCTCTGAAGGATTTGTAGAGGTCCAGAAAATTGTGCAAACATTCACGACAACGCGAGATAATAAGATTATTCCTGTTTAAACGGCGATGCACTTCACTCGCGTCCTTCAGATCGGAGAGAATAAGGTCGATGTCCTCAGTTGCCATTAAACCTGAGAAAGACGATTGCGTGCTTATAAGAAGCATACCAAAGTGCATCATAGAAGCGTTGAAGACTGCGAAAATTGGTTAGATGGATCTCTGGGACGTGCGAGGCGGATCGAGTTGGGCCGAAATACCAAGGAAATTCGTCATCCACCAAGCTCCCCATAGCGACGTTGGAAGAAATTGTTCGTCCACTATAATCTTTGCAAGTTCAATGCCTCTGCTGCAAGTGTGCATGCATTTTTTTATGGTCGAAAAGCCTGAATCCTTCAGGAGCGACAAGGTCTCGGTAGCGTTGGTGCCAGCTGGTTTGTATTGGAGAAACCGTAAGAGCACGGGGCGATATATAAGAGCCTGTGCGGCGTGGAAATATAGGCTTAAGCCGGTCTGGAAACGTTGCATTTGCAAAGCACGTGGGATTTCAGGGGCAGCTATAACACTGCCAGGACGAATCTCAGCAGGGACTGAACTGCGCCATTCAGACAATTTCCAAGACAAGTCAAAGGCTGAACGTAGAGTTTCAAAAACACCCATGCTGTTGTTTGCAGCCATATTGTCACCGTAGAGTTGGGCCAATATATCAGAAATGATCATGGCCAACCGACTGCATGTGATTAGTGGGATGTTTGGGTTGAAAGTAGCTGCACTCACATTTTCGCATTGTAGTATGCCAAACTAGTCATGGCAACCGTGCGGCTCTGATTAGAAGTAGGGAAAATGTCGCTCATATCTTCTGGGAGATCCTTGCTAATGAGAGACTTTGGAACAACCGGAGGCCGGCCGAGATAAACACTGACTAAACTACGAACAAGTCAATATTAGAAAGCAAGGCATGGGGTTGGGGGCATTGCTTACGTATCATTCACAACACACCAGAACCATGTTCTCTTGCATAATTCACGTTGTAATAGTGGTAAGTTCTGGGTAGCCTCGAGGGAATGGAGGCCTATTTGCATGGCTGCCTTGACAGAAAGCACATGAAAGGACCATGTCTGAGCTGAATTTGTCGAACATTGAAGATAACAAGTCAGGAGACAGAGCAGTTGCACTATATTGAAGCTATCAGATTCTTGTAGAAATGTTCAGAAGGGACGCGCCATCATACCAGTCTCTAGGTCTGAATCAATTACTGCCTCGGGCATTGCCAGGTTAAGGGCCTTTTGGAGATATTCCCAAGACAATTTGTCTTCAGCATCTGTAGGAGAGGCGAAGCTTCTCATCTGATACATCACGGCAAACATAACGAAGAGCAAAGCTCGCCACGATCGACTGGCATGGCTGGACTCATTCCTTCTAAAGTCCCTGTATTTTGCAAGGAATGTGTCTCTATATATACAAGGAAAGAAAAGGCCGATAGTGTCAAAATATTCATGAAGAAGAGAGGTGGCTTCCGGCTCAGGGGGCAAACTCTGAGCACCTGCCGCTGTCATAACACGCGGTATTAAGGAAGGGCTGGATGTTAGACTGCTTTGTTGATTGTTGTTCGCTTCAACACCTTCCGCGCGAGTGTTCGACAAATTTACTGGTGCGCCACTGAGTTTCTTTAGCACTCGAGTGAGTTCATAGACAAGTGCGACATTGGATGAGGGACCTATGACAGAAGTAAGCAAACATTATCCCCGCAAGTTGTATGTAGCATCTGCGTACCAAAATATGATGAAAACGTGGCACTATCCGAAAGTGTGATTACTCCCATACCATCAACGCCATCCGACTTGACCGGATGATGAGCAGCGCCGCCTCCTGGATTACTGGTTGGTGAGTACAGTGTAGTAGAGTTTCGTCGGTCGTAAGTTTCCAGGCTGGTGCTATCTTCATCGAGTGCCCCATCTGCACTGGTGGATGCTCGCCGAGACGCATGGGGAGATCTCGCGAAAGTCCTCAGTTGACTCTCCAATTCTTTCACCCTAGACAGCAGCCCGGACGTCTCAGATCTGTTAACATGCTAAGCATTGTCACCTGCAGGGGCGTGATGAAAGTGTTTACCTCCGTGCTATGCCACCGTCAGTGGGCTGATCGTATTCACAGGGTATGGCCAGTTGCTCGCATCGTTTGCAAGAGGGGTGGTTTCCATTGCACTATTGTTGAGAGGCGCTGTCAATGGATACTTCTCTCTGGGGGAAGCTGCTCCGACTTACGCGAGTCTTTCGGTCCCGGCACTGACGACACGCCACAGAGACACGTGCTCGCTTCTTCGGACGGCGATCTTCTTCCATCTCAGAGGGTTCACAAAATGATCTGAGTCTACAACCTGAGTCAAGATGGACAAAGGTTCGATGGAATTTTGACGGGGGGGAATCGAAGTGTGTGAGTGAGATCAGCCACCTGCCTGGCGGCTTCACATCCCCGCACGAGGGGCCTATGGGTCTTGCTACGAGCTTATGCGGAGTGGATAGACACTGAAGATGCGGAAGGGAGAGTCGCGGTCAAGACGAGCTCACGGCCGCGTCCTCTCGGAGTACATGGGTTTCAGGGATTATTACGGTATTACCAAAACCGTGAGGAAACTCGTGGGCCCTACTTCCTATCCGTCCACTCAAAGTTGCATAGTGTATCTCAGGAAGCCCACTTCCTATGCCTGCTGCAGAGAGCATGATGCCATATGGCCAAACTAGTAATTGCCAGTCCGCCTAGTAGCATCGCTGAGGCTCTGGTTTGAATATGTTGAAGGCGCAAGGTCTCAGATCTTTGGGTGTGGATCGAGGATCCCTAGCCCCCTTACTCAGCTGGTACCCGGTTATTGTGCAGTTACGCCAGCGGAGGAGGAAGGCCATACAATGATCGGGTGTGTCGGGAGGCGGAAACTGCGGTATCCGGGCAAAGCGGGGAAGGAGGGGCCAATGCCATGCTCTGTATCGATGGATCGGCGACCGGAATCTGCGTGTTACTCCACTGAAGAACAGCCAGCGGATAGAATTCTACACGGGATGCAGCATCACCCGCCAGAACCTTTGAGAGGCAGCTTTGCCCCGAACTGGCTTGGTAGGAAATATGCCAAGTACACAACAATTGTTTGAACTTCCGCCTTTCAAATAGCGAGAATGACGACCTGGTAATTGCCCAACGAATCCTTATTCAGTTCGAAAACGTTACTATCCATACCAATACTTCGTTTAGGTGTTTAGTATCTTGACTTGACCACGTTCGACTCTGCCTCCCCTATCCCGGATTTGTACGCTTAGAAATACGCACCATGAAATCAACTGGCTTTACGAACCAGTGGTTGCATGTTTTAAGCCCTTGCCCCTGACCAAGAATTTCCACATCATACTCTCGTACCACCAGGGGAATCAATTTGTTCATTTCCAACAAGGATATATTCTTTTCAACGCAGGTCCGTGAGCCCATACCAAAGGGCATATAGCTTTGCTCCATGAGCGCCTTTTCGACCTCGCTGGCATGTAACCACCGTTCCGGTCGGAATTATCCGCGTCAACACCGTAGATCTGTTTGTCGCGAAGTATGACCCAGTTGTTCACGCCGACATTGGACTGAGTCAAACATACGTAAAGACTGTTAATTCCAATCAAACTAATCAAACTAATCAAACTAAAATAAGAATGAAAGGAGAACAGCCCTTAGATCTAGCTTACCTTTGATGGAAAGAACTGGCCGGATATCACAGCACCCCCGTCAGGAACTTCACGAAACATCGGAAACCCCGTGCCAGGGTGCAAGCGAAGACATTCCTTCAAAACCGCCTGGAAGTATGGAAGTTTTTGCGTATCGCTAAACCTTGGGATACCATCAATTCCAGCAACTTCTAGCTCATCGCGAAGCCTTTGGAGAGTCTCGGGATAACTGTAGATGAAATAGAATACAGCACTGAGACTGATAGCTGTAGTGTCACTCCCAGCTCCCACGTTGGAGATAACATTGGCCATGATGTCCCATTCTGTGAATCTTCCGGGGGCAGCTTTCTTAGCTTCCAGGAGTTTATTTAGCATAGGTGAATAGAAAGCAATTTTCTCGGCGCCATAGATCGCTTTTCTCGACCCACCCATTTTAACATTTCTTTCGGCGAAGTCTGCCAAAGCAACTGTGCGTAACAGTCCCATTAGACGGAGTATTTTCATAATCAAAGGCCGGAGCATGATAAACAAACCGATATACGAAGCTGCAGAACCAGCGGCATCGAGGCTTTTGATAATATTGCTCACGTCTAGCATGTCATCAAGGAACCCAAATCGCTCTCCGAACTAAAGAGAGACAGTCAGTTGTTGACCCATGACATGGCTAGACAGCGTTACACACTGTAATATATCCTATGACATCGAAGGCGTAGCACTGGACCCAGTGTGCAAGATTGACTGCGGAGGCCGAGCTGCCTGCCTGATCAAGGTGTCTTCGGAAGAGGCTAATACAACTATCGACGAAAGGCTCGTAGCTCGTCAACGTTGTCATGGAATACATGCTCGCGACTTTACGGCGGTTGGCGGCATGCTTCTTTGGGTCTCTTTCGGAGAAAAGGTTGGTCCAAGTAAGATCTTCTTCTGTGTTCCACGCATCATACCACGATGATTTGACGTATTTCGTTCCGAGGCCATAGATAGTCTTGAGGCATGCTGGATCACTCAAGCTATAGTAGTTCGGAGCAATTCGAACTATCGTTCCTAATACTAGCTTTAGCAACATCTACCAACGAATGCAACATGGCCCGTGGGTCTGTCGGCATTGGTTCCTGCAGATTTATCTTACCCTTCTGACGGTGAAGTTTGATATTGGTATTGTGAAAGTCTCCTTTGATCATTTGACGCAAATACCATACGTTCGTCAATCGTGACCAAAGGGGCCCTGGAATTCCTCTGGTATGTGAAACGGAATCCAACATCAAGCGTACGACATAGTGAGCCAAAAGAACAAATACCGCCAAAATAACAATACTTGCGGCAAGTGACATTTTGTGTCCCGAAAAACAGGGTAAGTAAATACCTGAGAGTTATAGCAGATCATCGATATTGTGCTTTAACAAACGGATGAGCTGCAGCTGGCTAGCTCTGGCTTAAGAGCATCGCCTGTTTTTCACACGGGCTCCATATTCTACACGTGAGTTCGGGGAAGCATTAGCCGCAGACCGCGGTCGTCTGTACCTCTAACCAGGCGTATCAGACACCATGACGACCACGAATAAGGGGGCCGATGCGCGAAAAGAAGTACAGAACTTGGATTTTCGTCGTCAACCCGCACGGATGGTGGGGATGCGATAAGTTGGAAGAGGTTGTATATCATGTATTACACCCCCGTTAGCTTCCCATTGGACAACAGTAACAAGAGCATGTAAGTGGATACACTGGGCATAATCCCGAGGACTTCATGAGGACTTGTTGACTCACAGGACTTTAATACCCGCAGACACCAGCGGGGTTATGCAGAGAAAGCCAATGTCTTCCCTTCCGATCCCTCCTTTAGATACAGCGACGCGCTGAAGGATAGAGGCAATACCACCTATCATTTTGAATTATCTGAAAATTCTCACTATGACTACTCCAACTCTTAAGTACGCGTTTACGATAAACGTCAAGCTTGCCCCAGCAATCGACTTTGGAGCAACATTCAGCGGCGACAGAAAATTTATTGCAATTACTGGAGGGTCCATTGATGGACCGCGTCTGACAGGCAAAGTTTTGTCTGGTGGCGGAGACTGGAACGCTGTGCGACCCGATGGAGTCGTGTATGTCTTCGCCAAATATTCAATCCAAGCAAGCGATGGTACACCTATATCTATTACGAACGAAGGCTTTGGTCGGGCAAGTCAATCAAGTATAAAGGCGATCTTTGATGGCGACGGCGCCTCGGCCAGCGAGGGTGGCAAAACCTGGTACACAAAGACATGGCCACGATTCGAGGTCGCTCCTGGCAAGTGGGATTGGCTTAACACTTCTTGCTTCATTGGGGACTTACAACCCCCAGCATCAGCTGACCGCGTCGTCATCAAAATCTATGAAATTATCTGAAGTCGCCGGGGCTGAGTCATTCGGAACGAGCTGCAGGTCATCGCTTGGAAGGATGCCAGCTAGCAATTGCTCGTTGGGAACTTGAGGAGTGGACCACTGTGGCTTCCTTTGTTGTCACTACGTTTTATACCTTTTCAATTAGATGTAACCCTATTAGAGTGCGATTTTGGGGAATACAATTGGCAGGCCACCGGGGATGAAGCAGTAGATCGATTTCAGACAATACTCGAAGGCAAAAATACATCCGTAGACCGAGTCAGTCACTTTCTCTCGAGATGCTTTTAGCGAACCAGACTCAGTCCTTCCGTAACCATTTCTGTGGGGTCCAAGACGAACCCTCGAGATTTTCCTATCCAAAACTAGATCGGCAGTCCTCACGGGTATAATGTTCCCCGCAGAAACCGTACGCCCCCGGAAGAGGCGCGGCTCACGGGTATGTAGATGGACCGCATACCCACGCGTAGGCATCTGACTATGCAACCTCGATGGCCTCGGGGCGGACGTTCTTTGAGTGAGCTTTCCTTGCAGGGGCGGAGAATTCTGTTATCGCATCATCCTTAGCGGTGTGAGGTCATCGACTGCACTTGGCGGTGCTGTCTTATATCTTAATAGGTAACAAACTTGTTTCTCCTACTGCCCAACCTGGAAAATGCCAGATATCCTACCATTCATTTATCTCGTCAACCTCAATGATATCACGGACATAATTGCGATTTCAGAACAATGATTCCAACGTGGTAACCAAATACTAAATAACAGTAGTTACATGCGCGCGTTACTCATGGAATGATCTTTGCGCGACGGAAGCGATCGAATGCCGTCCACCAAGCTCCTCTGCCGTCCATCTCGACCTTAGCACTGCCCATCATCGCATGAGTTTTGCTCATATCTAACTGTCGATCTAAATCACATAAGGTCATCATAATACGCGCAAAGTCGCCGTAGCTCTTGTTGTTGCCAACTCTTCCCGTCTTAAGGCCCTCTTCTTTTTCCAGTTCCCTCCACTCATTGTAGTGCTCAACTAGGTACTCGTTCGGTACAGGCCCGGCAACACCATCACGAGGGCCTGTGCCCCTTAACCCGAAGTACTCGCAAATGACTGGCCACTTCTCACTCCAAGACGTCGGTCTAGCGCTGTCTGTCACATTGTACCGTTGTCCTGCAGTTTCTTGTGGGTGGAGGGATGCATATATGGCCGTCTTTGCTATGACATCCTGGCTGCTGTCCTGTGACAAACATTCCCATGATCGTTGTGTCCCTGGAAAGACCACTTCACTACCCTTGCCGTTTATCTTGGCGTAGAGAGCCAAATATGTAGCAAGTATCTGGGCCATGCAATAATAATTGTTGTGAGGTACAAAGCCGACAACCAGGTCAGGCATCAGCTCGCAGAAGGACCAACTTTTTCCCTGGGAAATCCAAGACAGCTGGTCGACTTGATGATAATAAAATATCTGCGATGCGAATGGTTCGGGCATTCGCGGTAGCGACTCTTTGAGCGGAACCTGATCGCGGAATGGGAATTGCTCCAGAAGGTAAGATCCATATGATTTGGCCCCAGTCCCAAGAACAACGAACTTGAGGTGGGACGAAACATTCTGGATGGCAAGCACGCTTCGTTTCAATAGCTCTGTATTTTTATGTACCTCCGCCTTCGGATCGGCGTCCATGATATACGCTAAATGGATTAGTGCTCGCACGGAGTTGGTTACTGAAAAGGGAATACGCACCAAAAAAGTAGACATGGGTTATTTTGTCGGCGTTTGCCACCTTCCTTTTCAACTCATCCTCTAAGGTCTCTCGTTTTGCGTCGGCGAGCAGATCGATTCCGCTGACGAGATCTAGCTTGGGTGATTTCGGCCATAATGTATCTTGCAAGCTAAGTAGTCTGTGTGTCAATGCTGTGACAGATGCAAAGGCATCCTCGGATGGATATCCTTGCAAGAGAGCGTTCACCACAGCCCAACCATTGACTCCACTGGCGCCTAGGCCCGTATATTAGTAAAGTTCGGTGGTAGTTAAGAATAGTTACTAGGGTCAGGTACTCACCAAACACTATCGCGTGGTTTTCAGACATGATTCGAATAGAATCTCGGATAGAAGCAAGGACAAGACCGGATATTGAATATGCAGGATGGCTTGCTTTTTTCACCGGCACAAACGCGTCGTTATATATCACGGCTTGTTGCACTGCATAATAACATGTCCACTCGCCTCGAGCCGCTCATTTTACTTCCATCGCAGCCATGTGACACTCCTATTGCACGCTATTCACCAAGAGGGCAATACACGGTTGCTCATATTGGCTTGCCGAACCAATCGATCCACCGGGCAACAAAATGTGATGCTCCCGGCCGACTCACAGTACGTATTTGCTGAGTCAATCACAGAGATACCGTCATTCCACTGCAGATCAGCAACTCAAGACGTTATTAACTTAACCCACTATGCTGAATAAGCGGAGCATACGCAAGGTTCCGAGCCGAATGAAGACATGCAACGCTAAATACCGGGACTTACGGTGTGGAGCTCCGGTAAGTGGACGGTACTCACCAGGTAATTACCAGGCAGCACAAACCGCTAGCAGACAGGTACAGTTCGATGAGTACGACGCTGGTAGCTGTGCACAACTTTCCAAACAACCTTATACAAACCATTGTATGGAGTTTCGCGGAATCTCGGGGGTATGCAGCTGTTGCACCTAGTAAAAGCGCACCCATATCCGTCAATATGAGACTAGGAAACCCTGCACCTTCCGGTTTGGGTAGAAGACAGGACAGCTGGCTGGCCCCGGTCCTATGCCGCAAAAGGATGGCAGACCGATGATCTTACTCACCAAATCATCTGTATCCCGCTTTTCGAACTATAAGAGCCTCCAAATTCCCCCGACAGTCAAGGACATGCGTCAGGAACAGCAGAGCAAAATCTGGAAGTGGGAGCAAGATGACACGTACCAACAGCGACGAAGCTAATGGCGGTGGGTCGACCTTCAGAAGCAATGTTATCAAAGATGGCGTTCTCCGGTACCCTCCAACATCCGTCAAGGTTGTAATTGTCGGTGGCGGGATATCGGGCTTGTTCGCTGCTCTCGAATGCTGGAGAAAGGGACATGATGTGCAGGTTGTTGAAAGGGGAGCAAACATCTCTGAGGCAGGTAAGCGTGGTTCCCATGGAGAGAATTTATTCCTGCTCTGTAATGGCCCGGCTCACCCTTGTTAGGCGACGTTGTCGGAATTGGTCCGTCTGCCTGGGTCTCGCTGCAGAAGTACCCGTCGATGTTTGAGGAGTGGAATCGTATTTCTGACGATCCCGTGTGGCTCTTTTGCGGGGAGGATGGAAGACCTGTTGCTCCTCCGTCAGAATATGAGTATAACTCGAACGGTGTCGCGCAACATGTATGCTATCCTCTTCGCATCAAGCCCCTCATGGTTCGCTCCCAGTTGGCCGAGATGTTAGCAGGCCAATGCAAGAGGCTTGGCATCCCAATACAATTCAATACTCCAATTGTTGACTACGAGGAGGATGGCCCCAGCAAGAGAGCAACAGCTATGACTACTGATGGTCAGCGCTTTAGCGGGGACGTTGTGATCGCTGCCGACGGGATTGGAACCAAGTCGCACAAGATTGTCCTCGGTGAGGAGGTCAGGGCTATCAGCACCGGATTTATTATATATCGCCTCAAGTGCCCCGTTTCGCGGCTAGCAAACGCCCCGGCATTCCAGCAGCTTTACCAGCAGATGGGGAGACCGGAAATCCGACTGGGGCCCGCTGGTCAACTTCATTACGCGCTTACGATGGCCGAAGACTATGTCTCCTTGGGATTATCAGTCAAGGTAGGCCACGGGCGCTCATTTGATAATCGCCAAATGTTAATCTATTCTACCAGGATAATGGAACCGCAACCGAGTCATGGTCCGCAACCGTGTCAAGAGACAATGTTCTGTCAGAGCATCCTGAATTCATTGATTGCCAACCAGCAATCGCTGACATTATCCGCAATGCGCCGGATAACAGCATAGTGCGCTGGCCATTGGTGATGCGCAACCCGCAGCCGAAATGGACTTCGCCTTGCGGGAGAATTGTGCAGATTGGAGACAGTGCACATAGCTTTCTTCCTACATCGGGGAATGGAGCGACGATGGCCATTGAAGATGCGCTTTCCATTGCAGAATGCCTACGGCTGGGGGCGGGTGATGTTGGAACTGCAACCCAAGTACACCAGCTTCTTAGGTGAGAGCCTGACCAGCGCTGGTTGCCTGCGGTTTTTGACCAGCCGGACGCATTGCTAATGTATTGCCACGCAGATACCAACGCGCATCCGTCGTGCAGCAGACTGGAATGAATAACCGGAGCGAGATCAACAACAAAATGTCAAACGACGTGCTGCGTCAGGGCAAATGGATCTGGACTCACAATCCTGAGCAATATGCGACCACAGAATTCTATCGGGCCCGCTCGTGCCTAGAAAGTGGTGCGGAATTCCATAATACCAACCTGCCACCAGGATACGTATGGACACCTTGGACCATTGAGGAAGAGATGGCGAAGGAGAAAGCGGGTGTACATAGCCAGGATTTGAAGAAAAACGGTTACTGGGGTGTTGTTTGATGAAGCGGTAGATGGTTGGGTGCTGGTGGATGTGACTTAGGGTTGGTGGGCTATATACTAGCAGTACCTGAACCTGAAGCTATGACTCGGGGGTTTAATTGCCGCTCAGTTGGCTAGTTAACTAGTTAACGAATACTAGTTACCCGGACTGGCCTCCCATCCGCCCGAGTTGCGTACCCAACTGGCTAAGATAACTGAAGCACTTTAAACAACAGCCATTTCATTAGAGCATTTGTCTCCAAATTTGCGACAATATGAGATATTTTTGTACTTTCAATTTGCGCTTTGAATGATAAAAGAACCCTTGAGTGTTCGTTATGCTGCAGCCGTCATTGATGTATCAAACCCATACTATAAAACATCCACGATCCGGGCCGATAATTGATCAAACCGAATTCTAGGGAAAGAAACTCAAACTCAAATGAAAACCAAGTAATCAGTTACGTTCGTCCTAAGCTACCCGTCCACCGATATTAGTAAACATGCAATTAGGGTTCAGGCTACGAAACATTACAACGAATCGATCGCTCAAGAAGACCAGGGCTCGAAGACGATAAGCGAGGCTGCAGATAAGAGCCCCAACCTAAAGGCTGCCTGTACTATGGAACGGCTGGTAGACGGGCGGCGTCCACGATGCCGTCCCGTCTCGGCATGGTATACGCAGACTACGAAACGTTTGCGGTATTTTTGCTAGTGGCTCGTGATTCAGTATGCGTAGTATTTCCCACAAGTAAAGACAGATATCCATGTTGACTGGCATAATTGAACAAAGGGACAAAAATACCATGCGATATCACTGTATGTAAGAGAACATAAAGTCATGAAATGAATAAAGTAGACAGTTTGAGCCTAAACAGGACTATGACTATTGATATTCCTATCAGTGATCAGCGAACTCGGTGAACCAAAATTATGGCTGACATGGAGATTATACCATTCAAAAGGCTGGTTATCAGATAGCACAGAAATCGTCAAGGGGATAGTGTACAAACTGGCAGAAACAAGATGATAATAGAATATAATTGTCTAGAAATAGATATCAGTAAGCTCATCATTTACAGGCAATTAGCGCTAAGCTACGAACAGCAGCCAATCAGCAGACATGAACAGTAGCGCTAAAGGAGGATATTTTGAATATCCTGCTTACCGATAAATTGTCTCTAGGCTCTTGAAAGCCAAACTTCGGATCTTCTGCCACTCTAGCACGTTCAACTAATGTGGCTAAAGTACGGCTGAACGGACGGGAAGCCCTCTTCTCCACACCCTGTGGTCGTATGTGCTTTATGCTTATAGTGACGGGTTCATATCGCATGCGTACATGTTGCACCATCTAATCAATGTCCAAAAATTATAGAAGAGGGGCGATAGGAGGTCAGGAAGTATTCACGGCTCTGCACCATATCTAGTGACTGCTAAAGCAGAGATACCGAAATTCATGATGTGGTATAGTTTGTGTGATATTCTGGTGTATCAGATCCAGAATGTGCACCGGAAATTTCAATGTGATGATGCAGGTTGGTTGACTGAGTTTTTACACGGCGTCTTCCTGAAAGGAAGGGCCCCACATACTAACAAACCTCTTTCCTTAGAGCTGAATCTCGCAGTATGTGCGCTCAGGGATCACGACCATGTCGCACCAACCAATCAGCACTGAGGTCACCACACCACAATAGAGAAAAGGCGTAACCGAACCTCAGTGTAGTCCATGAGTCGTATTAACCTCTCTTTAGCCCCACTCATTCCATGGAACTGAGTCATGGACGGATACAAGGTTTGACAGGAATTCGTATGATCAATCATTGGCATTCAACCATGCGGTTGCAAGTCTGTGCTCGAGTATCGTAATTATATATTACACAAGCAATGACCTCATATCGGTGAGTCCGACGATCAGCTGTATCAATGATACATTTCAAACTCATCTTCGCAGATCTATAAGGTGATAGGACGATGTGTTATGCCAGATTGAATGTTCATGACAGGGACATATGCGCGAAGAAAATCGCAGCCGAAAATGATCTTGTCTTGCTTCAACATAGCCCCAGCCTACAAATTTAAGATCTTTTTTAGAAGCTGACAGGTTGACAGAATGATTGGCTTTGCCACGGACGGATAATATCTGATACACTTTAGTGCCACTGCTGTTGAAGGGTGCTGTGATAGAAGAGACAGGTTGATATAATAATGGACCACAGACTCCTCAAGGGCATGGCAGGATGCAGGAAGATAGTCTATCATTATATTTAACCTACTCATTTGTTAGTATTAGTAGAGTTCGCATGATGAGTATTGGGTGTCGTTGGGACTCAACTGGCACCTTTCCTGTTTGTCATACCTGGTAAGAGAAGATCGGATTTCCGTTGCTGGAGACGGGATCCCCGTCTTTACTCTTCATAAGTACGAAACCTTCGTTATTCATTGAATCGTTTGAATTATTAGTTGTTCTCCCTGAGGTCGAGCAGTGAAATTTCGTAAGAGGCGTCTGTGCGCTGGTTTAAGAAACCATCATCTTTGAGTGGCTTACATAGGGATGATAAAGTTCAACTCACATTCCTATAAACACGACGCTTACCTGTGACCGGTTCTGCAGGTCCGTGTTTTCCGTGGTATGATATGGAGCCCTGTATCAGAGAAATATGTCCACCGCGTGCGGGAGAGAAAAAAATAGGAAGGCTTAAGCAAACAAGTATATAACATCTGTAGCTAACAATTAATACATGCCATTGGTCGACAGCTCAACAAAGATGTGAATTCGCCTGTCATGAGTCGATACACCCTCATTTCACAGCGCGTCAGTACAAGACAGCAAAGTTCGTTGCCCACACGTTCTACATGATAAGCATGTACGTAGACCTTTACACCCGACGGCACGGGTGTACTCAACGCCGGATATTAATAGAACAATCGAGGCGATTGAGACGAATAAAAAGTACCGTGGCTCCAAATCTAGTTACCTGCATCGGGGATCTACCTATCCAGTACCATATCTGCCGGTGCAGATACCATTCCTAGTAGTACAGGGATCTGAGTCTCGTGTTCGTGTCTCCCAAGAAGGAGAGATAGGATATATGACTTCGGATTTGAATGAAAGATCAGCTCAGGATGACTCTCATGTGTCCATGAGCCCCGTAAGTCTACCGAATGCATAGCAAACAGCAAATAAGAATGAGAGTACACATATCTGGTTACCGGATATCGGCTGAATAGTTTAGCTGAACCGTGCAGTTACTGTACTGGGCCATCTGCATGGATAGACTAGCAATAATGATAGAATACTTCGCTATGTATGGCATAGTCAAGATTTGGTATACATTGGATTTCACATTACATCATCTTTTGGAGGCTTTGGCTATATATGTCCCGTGGATTCCTCAACCAGTTCTGACTCAACATGGAAACCAACCCTTAGCCGGCTCAATTTTTTATTACTCTATATAGGTGATGGCAGTCGTTACTGAACAGCGGCAACAGGAATGTTGCTATTCTGTGCAAGTACCCGAAGAAGAAGTCGAAAAGCACAGATGCTTCACAGCCCTTCCGATCAGACGACACAAGAGATTCCGTGAGGTCGACGCGGTTCTCCATGACCTTATTCGGCAGTGGCATGACATTATTGGAGATGGTGCCTCTGACAACTTCAACTACACCGGTGACCCTGTATCGGGATCATGGATTTCTCTGATATTACCAGAATCAAACGATGAAACTTTCCCACACTCGGCGTGGCTTACTGAGTTTTTCTTCCTTTTCGATGGTGAGTATGGTGAACGCAACACATCATAATTTAGCAGGTGACTAATATTCTGAAGACAAGTTGGAATCAATGTCCCACCAAGAGGTATAAACCGCGCATCCCGTGATAAAAACAAACTTAACATAGCAAGCAGGTCAAGGAAAATGTCGAAGCTGTGCACAAAATATTCAGTAGCGATGATCCAGAAAGCAGCGAATCAGAAACAGCCTTTGGGAAGCTGCTAGTTCCATTTGTACGGGAGTACTTGAGATACGACTACAAGCGCGGCATTCCGGTGCTCCGCGGTTGGAAAACCTGGTTGGAACTAGATCACACTAACGAAAACGATTTCAATACACTTGATGATTACATGACTTATCGCCTTGTGGATATTGGGATGTGGTAGGTCTCGTCGATACCATGACAGATATACATGTGGCTCTCGAAATGTAACTGATCAAGGTCAAAGGGCATACCCGGCCATGGCCGTCTATCACATGCAACTTGACATCAAACCAGAGCAGATGGACTCCCTCAAACAGGTCTTCTTCCTAATGGAGAAGGCCATTATCTTCACCAATGACTATTGGAGCTGGCCAAAAGAAGCTGCCAATTTCAGGAGAGGGAGTAAAAGAGTCATGAACGCAGTCCTGGTGGTTATGAGAGAGCTACAGATAGACTATTGCGAAGATGCTCGCAAGATAGTCAAGGAGAAGGCAATTGGGTATGAGAAGGAGCTTCTACACTTGCGGAACCAGCTGTTCTCGCCGGAGTACCAGCCTCCTCTCACCAGTGACATGCGCAGTCATGTGGATGCACATTTGTGGATGGTTTCTGGGAACAACCTGTGGAGCTCCACATGCCCTCGGTACCATTCGCAGAAGGTTCATTGAAAGTTTGCATTGGCATGAAGCTACTCCTGGGCACGAAACACAGGCAGACATAGTATGTATTACAAATGGATGGAGAACCTAAAGTGACGTTGTTACTTCCATCTGGCCAGTGAAATATTCCGGTAAGCTCATCATTATCAATAAAGTCTTGTCTCTGGGCTAGGTTAAGTGGATATTACTTCATTACAGCTGGCCTCACTGTTCCGAAATAATAAGGAGGAAATATTCTTGGATTTGAAGCCTTGTCTAAACCCTCAAAATCGAATCCAATGATATGTTCAACGCTTTTCAAAGCACGAAGGCTTAGATGACCGTCCGCAGAAATGTTGGCCTTTTCTTACATTGTAAAAGCCGTTAAGGATAGTTCGGGCCCTAGATGTTGTTGTGGACATTGTGGAATATCTTTGGCTGGGTTGTAATCCATGGGAAAATGCTGAAGTATAATGCTAGCACAAACCGAACGCTGTCAGAGACGTGTTATTGTCTAAGATGGGTTTGATACAGCCTCCTTGTTCAGGACCCCTTTGATTGCTCGCAGCAGCGCATCCACATCGGCATTGGGGTATGAAAAATAGCTGGGCTTAGCAGGTTGAGGTATATTCGAGGGCCGGCTTAGGTGAAAATCGACGGTTTAATTTCAGCGTCTGATATGTTAGAATTTTGTACTTCATTGTATGGTTAGTCAGTAGTGTCTTGAGTTGGAGGGCTTTTGAGTGTGAGGGTGGTGTTAGGTAAGAAGAGAGAATCTCCAGTTGGAGATTCTCTCTTCTTAAAGCAAATTTCTCTCGTCACCGTAGCCAATGATGATACGCATGGACGGAAAGTTCACTCGCCGCTACAGCGCCTTGTTAGTGACGCCATCAAAATACCTGCTGTTGCTGTATGATAACAGCGACTATGTCATCATCATCCTCAATACTCAGTGGAAGAACTCGAGTGCAAAGACTATGGCAGTAGCATCATGCAGACAAAGTCAAGCCTTGGTTACTGCTCACGAAATGATACACTGTGGTCATGCTTACCGTAGTCACTGAAGGCAGCACTTGAGTATGAATAACCAGATGTAAGATCTACAATATCAATCACTTGGGGCGGGTAGGGAGCCTTAATATGCAATACGGTTATCATGGCTTGGTGAATTTTCTGTGGTAGGGGTTACATTATTGTAAAACGATAGCCTGCTTGACTGATGCTCTGTGATATACTATTCCAAGACTTACAATAGTTAGACAGCATAAAATCCACTTAAGCCACAGATATAACTTGTGCCCCCTGATACCTATCAAACGTGTACTGCACCATCAGCTTGGGGAACTCAAATATATCCAAGTATTTCATTAGCCAGGTTCAATCACAGCCTACCATTTATTCCACCCCCTACCTCATTCAGCGACAGTATCATCAAAGAATTACACTGATAGTCAAATGAAAGGCATACTGTAAATAATGGATGCCCTAACCGATAAACCAAGGACGATATCTCGCGTCAGTTCAGCGAGCCGACGGAGAGAGATTGGTCCTAACAATAGGCATCGAGTCCCACTGTAGACAAATGTCTGACTATTAGTACCTCTTCTGCTAGTCCACTATAGCGATTATGCGGTATTCCCTGTTTTGTTGCTCGAGATCTAAAAATAGCTATAGCGCGTCAGCAACGAGTAGCCGCTGGAACCAATCTCCGTCAACGTGCATCATCATTAGCCGTACAAGCAAGAGTAAGTCTTCGTCCCTGCCCAATCCCCATTGCTGGTTCATCCTTTCCACCTTCTACTCTGACCTTCTCGAATCCGACTTCAACTAATCACGCCATGGAATCCGAAAGGCCAAAGCACCAGACCATGAGATCAAGAATGCCGGAATCTCAGAACATGAACGCAAGCCGTCGATTATTCACTGAACTGGCTTTCTGCTATCCTTCATTTTTGGTCCCCCATCTGAGTGACGGAAGTCGGGAGTGCCTCACATGCATCTTTATGGGCATGTTATTGATACTTATGTTTATTTGGGGCCTGACAAAAATATTGTATGTACCTCACTCCCATAACAAACTGGGCTTGTTGAGAGGTATGGACGGCTAACATAATTGGGCATGTCAAATCAGTGCTCCCCTCATTAATGAACCCAACTGCGTTTTTTACAATCAGAATGATGGTGGTCAACTTCTAAAAGCTCTATATGAGCGTCGAGGCCATTTCAAGATTATATTCGGATAAGTCTCGATTAGTCCGGATCCTGGGACCAACAACATCCAAGCCCAAGGGATGAGGAAACTCATTCTGCCGCAGTCTTTTGCTTTATGTTATCCCGTGATAACTAGAAATGTTGAAGTGATATATCTATATCTTTGGGCATAAGGTCAGGGTCGTCAGATATTCAGCCTTTTCTGGTTGTTCAGATGTTTCTCTTTTCTTTTCTTTCTTTTTCTTCTTTTGCTTCTACTGTCGATGTGATACCATTCTCACGACCTCCCACGGACGCACGGTGTTCCGGCGCTCCTGAGATTTTCTTTATTTTGGTCCGATCCTCTACGCACCGATGGATGTATCAAAGGTATCCCAGAATATCTTCATCTCATTATGTGATATCGATGAACCCGTCCTTGTCGTCCCTTTCTCCTTTTCTCAATGTAAACATAGCTAGATAAAATGGTAATACATGGTATTGACCGAAATCCTTTACTTCATGGGGAAGGCTAATACAAACCTTGTCATTTCTTTAGAGCGGGTGAATCTACCATTTAGTGTTCTACACTCGAAGACTACCCCAGTCACTAGACAAACTCTATGTCCATCAACGGATCAAAAGCTAATGCACGTCCTATGTGTACTTCTCAACCTTTGCGGGATCAGCAACGATAATTCAAGCGACATTGTCCGATAGCAAGACACTTTGGCTATATGACAAAAACATTTCGTATCAAAATCTCACGGATTCAAAACACGACAACATCACAGGAACCCCACAATTCCATTTTCCGTATTGGGACAAAGCATGTCAACCCTCATATCCTTTAGTTAAGATCTGCAGCTGATTACGATCTTCATCATAGCCCATGAAAAAAATGCCCGAATTGCCAAATTTGTCGTAGATGGTAAATTTACCCTCCCACCAATGATGCTCTTTCCATGGATTTGCCCCTTCGAACCGCATACGGGTACAGCACATGGCGTTGGGTCTTTGATTTATCGTAATTTCAGTTGTCATAAGTCCCTTTCCCACAGTAAGCGTCTCCTTGGAGCCCATCGGCCAATAATAGAAGATGTTGCAAGGCTCGTGCACCGAAAAAAAGCCGGTAGAATATTTCAGGTATGGATCAGTGCCACCATCATAACCATACAGTTCAACCTTTCGAAAATCGTGTATTGTGCTGGTGAGATAGTAATTGTCTTGATCCCAGTACCAGTGATAGTTCGGAGAATAAAAATTGCCATCGGCGGTATCCTCTCGTTCAAGATTCAAGTCATCTCTTGTATATTTCACTGGGTCTATACTCCGGACAGTGACTTTGGAATCAAAGCCTGCACTCGCTGTATGTACAACAGTACCATCAGGCTGTTTAATGCTGGCTCCAATCCGTTTGTTTTCCATCTTTGTCGTTGTCACCCAGTAGCGCTTTCTTTGAGGGTCCCCATCCGCAAGGGATAAGTCCGTTTGGGGCTCTTTTCTCGAGGTTGGCAATGCGTGGTCGAATTCGTTTTCGGTGGCTGAGTAACTCCATGACCCCGATAATTCCGTGGCTGGAGTCTCATCGTCGTGGTCAATCAATTTGATTTTCTCGAGGTCTGAATCCTTCAGCTCATAGGTTGCAGCCGATTCAGGATCAATGGCTTTAATAGTAACAATAACAGGGACCTGCATGTGGCCATTGGCATAAAGAGTATCCGTGACAGCATCTGCTGTGGTAGTCTGGACCTGAAGGAAAGAAACTTCCCAGGACGCATCGGAAGTTGAGGACATGGTGTAGAGATGACTTAAAAATGATGAAATAGATGGTACTGGTGAGAACGGGCTCTGATGATGCGAAGATGGATAAGTGTTCTTTGAGAAGGCTTTTATAGTTTCAGGAATCATACGACTTGAAGGATGCGTATCGTCTCGGTTGTCAGCTCGAGTCAACATTTGCTTTGCTGCGCTCAGCTCCGAATAGTATATGTCTTTCGGGATTTGGCCCAGTCGATATAACTGGACCTTCATGTTTTAGCTCCGTCGCAAGTGGAGCCCGCCAAGCCGAAACCATTAAAGACTATCTTCACTTCCCCTCAGCAAGCTCAGCTGCGCCCGGAACACACATGCATGTCGATGCCCTGAACCTTTGCCACACCTATTCCCCATGCCTCATTGGTGAGCGCGCCCGAGCAATGTCGACGGCAAAAAGGAGATTCTTTGCCACGGTCAAGGTCTCAGTTTCATTACTCATCTCCGATACACGGGCAATGTTCATTTATTACCATCATACTGTATAGTGATTCCGTTCGCACAGATAATTGTCTATTATCCATATAGCGTATAGTATCCGTCTAAATTTTTGATGTTATTATGTAGGCTGCTAACCGCTCAGCCACCAAGTTTTACACAGGTTCAGCTAGCAGGGTTAACAGCGGCACCTACTACATACCTAGCTTAATACAGCCTGTGACCCAAACACCAATATAGTACGGTAGACACGATCAAATCAGCGGATCAACCTTCCAACCACCTCATTATGATCAACGGCCACAATTTAAAATATTCATATTTTGATCTAAAACCTTTGACATTACAAATGTATATATAGAAATGGGACTTTGAGTCACTTGCATATCCTGTTTGTACCGCTTGAATCGAGCCAAATCATCAACTCAGGCAAGGTTCGCTCCTGTCAATATGTGTATCCAACAGATCAAGTCTAGTTACACCGGGTTGTCATACTTTTATGGCATGTTATGTCTCATTCATGTTTTGGGAATACGTACTGTGATCCAATCTATTTTCCAGGGTATCGTGTACATATAAATGATGGGCATACTTTTCATAGATACGTCTCCTAGAGCTTTATGTGCTAGATAAATTGGTACAAAACAAGAACGGCATCATAAAGAACCAGCCACTGATGAGTTCTAGTCATCAAAGTGATTGCAACAGTCTCAGTAGGGTCGAATCTGAAATTCCATAAGAAGCCGAGACCGAAGATGCCCCATAGTTGATTTCGTCAGTACACCAATGGCGAGGGCCTCGCTAATTGTGTGGTCGATTTTGCGACCGCCTACCACAGGGAACGCATAGGGTGATTGCTAGCTTGATCTACTTGGAGCTGCGAAGCTACATTACTTGGGGTCTTTCTATTATTTAGCCATAATACAAGCTATATTAGATAGACAAATATTATTTTTAAGAAGAGGTATTCGACGATTCGGAGTCCTAGTCCATGTCTTTATCCAGAACATTACAATATCACTCCGTGACCTTCTACAGTAAATGTTGGCTGAATATAGGTAACACGACTTGCATTATAAACTGCTTTACCGACTAAATGGTCCAAGGCTGAGCAGTAGAGACCTAGATTCTGAATGAATCTATCGTTGGCAACGCCAGAGTCTAACAACGCAAGCTTTGCTGCTGCTCCAACCCGGCTCCGTTTGTCTGACTGGGGGGACTTCCCCAATCCCGCAACACCATCATGGAGACACATTCATGCCCGAATCAACGAAAAAATGATATTAAACTGACTTCATCGTGGACTTCGATTAGTACGGGGCTCTGATTTTGCTGTACATGCAGTTTCTACTTAATGTACCAGCGCACGAAGCACTTTGAACATATTCTGTGACAACCTGGATACTAATCAGAGTGATGTGACGAATACTATAGTAGAAACTACAAGTAAGCGTATGAACCGAGACAAAGGCCATATACCGCCCACCCCTCGGGACACACGGACGCTCAGGTGAGCTAATGTAACTCTCATATCAGCATTACTTTTAACTCATTAGCGCTTCACCCCGGTTTCCATTCCCTACTAGAGTAGGAAGATTTATGACCAACAGGGCATTGTTGCGCCACCCCAGACATCATGTGAGCTGGTGGGCGGCAGGGGGGAAGGCGTAGATCCATAATTCTTAGTGGTGGATTTGAATTTCGAAGAGAGGGTAGACTGGACTACATGGCCTGTCACTTTCGAAATCATACATTGTGGCTGGCTGTCCCTTTTTGGGCAAGGGTGGGTAGCAACCGAAGGTACCAGTGTGGCTGAGTAGAACTTTTGGTGCTCACACGGGTGGTGCACGTCTTACTTAAGTTCCTGGTACCGTCATCATTCGTGATTGTCGGTCACCGTTCGCCTATAAAATAAGACCGATTATCCTTACCCTGCAATTCTTTTACTGTTTTCCTAACAGACACTCCCAGCAGACCTGACCATGGAAGCGTGCAGTTCATCAATACCGAATTTGGTCTTCAGGTGCCTTTCAGCGGCAATGCCCTATTTGAAAGACGAGGACTGGCGTGTTTTTACATACGTCCTCTTCTTTGCAGCCCTGTTCGCGTCTTTTATACTATTCATATACAAACTGAAGTATGCTCCCATTCCTATTGCGACATGGGACTTATGGCTAATGGTATTGATTGTACTCATATAGTCACTAGGCGCAGTCTGAAATGCGTCATTTGCCAAACCAGCAATGTCGGTACACTTCTTAGAGTACTGTTACTCAGTATCATGGTCGTGCAATCCTATTTCATCTTGTGGACTTTCAACCACTCGTTAGCTTTCTTGGACTGACGGGGCGTTCACTGTTGCTACGAACTTCATACCTTCACACAGGATTTTGCAATAGTTTTATTGCTAACTTGATCTGCCCTTTCAATACTTTTGTCTTTCCAGTGTTTTCTTGAATAATTCATCTGTCCGGGAAGTCGAATATGCTTCATACTCTTTGAGCTCGTTGTTGGAGTTGTTTCTTTGTCAATGAATCATCACGCATCCTCAATAGATGGCACAACTGCCCCAATACTATCAGGCCAGTAGTGCCACGGGCCAGTTACGAAAGTACGAAGTTTGTCCATCTTTCCAACAGATGTTCTTAGATCTTATGGCAGCAAGTTGCAACCAGCAGCTAAGGATTGTCTACGATAACAGATAGATGCTCCTTGACAGTGAAATTAGTAGATGGGAGTGTAATATAATAACCAGTACAGACATGCTACCTGAAACATGGTCGACGGAACTACTTTTAGGCTTGGCATGATTTTGGACAAGGTCCCCCAAGCTACCGATCCAAATTGAGATCAGGCAATCCAACCACGCCTGAGGCCGGCAGCCTTCCTGATGGGGTCCCTACTTCCTCCGCAGTGGCTGTCTAAGCGCGCGCTCTATCCAAGGCTAGAGGACTATCCACCATGATACTTCATCCTCCGAATCCGGCATCCCACCCTACATCGTCCCAGCTCTTCTTTCATCAATAGAAAGAAGATCCCATGGGATGACCAGGAAGAAAGACATGCCCACGATAAGTGGATACTTCGACGGCTGATAAACTAACAATTTCGACCTAGTTGACAAGTGTTTTGGTCATACCTTGTCCAGACAGAGGACGAACACGTCAGGATAGACGACCCAAACACGCTCCACTGAAGTGGGCGAGGCAGCACACCCCAAGGAGAAAGAACAACAACATAGGAAGCAGGAAGTGGTAAATCGGAAAGAAGACAGAGGAGAAGATGTCGCTGGCAATTAGCTGTCCAGTTGCGACATGTTTTATTTCTCGATTCTATTTGAGTGGCGTGGTTAGCTGCGGTGGCAGCATGCGCTCTTGGGGGTAATTTTCCGAATTTGAGGAATTCGCCGGGGCTAAGCCATCCTCCCGCTTCAAAGATAGGGCACTTTAAGGCTAGGATCTTACATAGTAGGGGTCGATCAGGTGTGGGAATACTATTTACTGTATACTGACCCGCACAACGAGGTAATAGCGAGTTAACGGCTGGCACCTCCTAAAGCGAAAAAGTCTTTCAAAATAACGACTTGAGCATAGTTCGGACCGATCCAAGTAGGACAAACAGCTCACCAAGCACCCATAAAGAAGCCCTCCAGAGAAACGTATTGTCGTCAGTCATGAGCTTTTCTTTTCATTCTTATCCGAGATCCTCTACCCTAGGATACCCTAGACCCTGTCGAAGACGACTTGGACACGATATCCTTGTTGAAGGGCCCCTTCGATGCCTTGCATCAGTCCACTCATATCGCCACTGGTGTACGCAATGTAGATAGACGCGGGAGTTAGTGGACTAGGTAGACGAACGAAGTTAGTCTCAGACACCGTGTCGTCGCACGTTATGATAGGAACGGAATTAGTACATAATATAGCCACCGGCCAGAAGGGTACAAAATGCGAGAAGGCCCACTCCGAACAAGGCAGCGCAGAGCATAATTTTAATGGGGAGTTCCATTGTAGGCGCCAATGGGTAAGGATCGTAAGAGTATACCTTGGGGGGTTCCGATCTTGGTATTTCTTGCTGTATTGTTTTGGTGCGAAATAAATCGTACAAGGCTTTGGTGTTAGACAACAGAAGGCTTCAAGGAGATAGGGAGAAGTGAGTAGGGGGAAGTTGAAAGGTGGAAGCGAGGAGTAGAAAGGGGAAGGGAGAAGGGAGAATGTGCCAGGTTCCTGGAATCACCGGCAGCGCCACCGCAAGTGGTCATGATGGTGTCGATGGAAAAGCGGATCAGCAAAAAATTATGTCAATATTACTGTTCGATGTGAGTCATTGTTCTCAAAATGCTAGTCTTGTTATCATCGTTCCGTAAGCTGTGGGTGTATGCGATGTTCGTAACCGCGCTTTGCAATTGTGGACTTTTCTTATACCCTTTCGCGGCGCACATGAACACTGTCGGATACCATGGAACTGGCATGAGAAGCAGATGTCCAATATACTGAATCTGGCTGTACAGTCGCTAGCTAATACCACATACCTAACATACCTCTTAAAGGCGAGAGCAAAGTGCGCCCTATCATTGTGTGTGAGTGTGCGTATGCCTTTATCTATCTTCTTGATACTTTTAATCCTTGAGATAGGCGTCAAAGTGACGCTGTGTATCTTACACGTTATATATCTTGTGTTGCAATCCTTCAATATCTCATGAATCACCGCGTGTTTGATGTTCTCAGTACGATAAGCCTTAAAACCTTAAAAGAGATATACATTGTACCGAATTGAATGAAATCTAAACTCCCACTATGCCTGCATCAATGAAAGCGGTTATGTCCTCTCCCAACATGACGGTGTGCATGTCTACTCTTCACTGGAAGTGTAGCATCACGACGGGAATTCGTCTTCTTCGCAACGCTAGATCCAACCCAAGCATTCCAGTTGGACAAGTCACTCACACACGTTGCGTTGATCGACTGACCAGCCACACTGGCCAGCGTCTCCCCATCCCGGGTGATACTAACCACCACCTTCCCAGTCGCACTACCATACTCCACGGCACCGTGGTAGAGTCCTGCGCCGCTGTTTCGGCCGTGTTTGGCCCAAGTAGCGCCCAACGACGTGCCACCAACAGTGACAGTGACATTCGCATGCGAGTGAAGCATCGCTGAGTAGAAGATCTTGTTCTCGGCCACTTCAGCGGGCGGATATAGCGTCTGTCCCTCACTGGCTGTGTTACCGGTAGTACCTCCTGTGCCGCAGGACTCCGACGGGTTCGGTCGGTACCAGGTGACGATGCCTTCGTCGCCGAGAGTTGCGTTTCCTTTCACGTAAGTGTCGATCGCAAAAGGAAGAAGGTCTCTCCATCCATCATGGGGCATGTTTTCGATGTAGTTCAGCGGTGCACCACCAGTCGTCATGAGACTAATTGCATCTTCACGGATGGGACCGATGTAGTGGCTTTCGCCGTAGTCGTTCCAGGTAAGGATCTCCACCCACTCCGGCTGCAGATCCCAGATCTGCTCCCACCGATCGTGCCACAGGCTATCGCCGCGCCATAGCCAGTTCTTGCTGTATGAGGCGAGGTTGGTGTAGAACCACGGAGAGGCAGGCATCATGTAAGGGATGTCGAGATCGAGGTAACTGAGATCAGTAGCATTGCTCATGTTGTTCGGACCGGAAGGCCAAGCACCCCAGCTAAAAAGGCCGTCGACGATACCTCCACCGCCAGCCTCATAGGCGCCCTCTGCGCCGAGAGAAGACCAGTCCGGGACGAAGAAGCAGTCTACCTGAGATTTGATGGACTTCCAGTCCGTCGCGTAGGCGGTACCCTCAAAAGTAGAGACGAACGCCTTGCCGTTGTACTTGTAGTGGGCGGAGTTGGAGGCGTACTTGTTAAGGTAAGTGAGGATGTCAGATTCTGGCCAGGCACCGGTGCCTCCTTCGTAGTCGAAGGAAAAGAAAAGCTTGAAGTCGACTTTGTTGGCTGCTTCGAACGCGAGAGCAGCCTGCGTTGCGGTGGACGAGTCACCGTAACCCATGTTCAGGGCAAATGCGTCGATATGGGCCTCCTGGGCCAGTGTCATGTCATTTTCCCAGTCTGTAAGTGTGTAGTTCCATGCATTGCCGACGATGAAGTGGGCGAACACGGCGGCGCCCAGCGCCTGCTTAGCCCATAGGAGCCCGAAAAGGGCAATGAACAAGAATTTCATCATCGTGAGGGCGTCGAGCCTATCTGCACGAGTGGAATACAATTGAAGAATGGAGTATAAACTGTAGTAGTTCGATAAAGGAGTGACTGTGGGCGAAGAGCCCGGGTGGGTGGTGAAGGAAAGTGGGCGTGATGCTGGGACTGGTTTGGAGGCATTCGAGTCTTTATAAACGGCTGCCTTATGCGAGCCAATCAATACTCCGAACCTGGCGATGCAGGGTTGTAACCAATAGGAGCATTTTCTCTATCCCATCTGCAATATCGGGATAGACTAATGCAAGCCGTCAGGTCGGTTGTGGCATGTTACAGGCTGGTTGCCATAGGGCGGGGCGTTTGCTAGATCCATTTCTGAGTGTACATCCATCGCGTGGGTCGATGTGAGGGTAATCAGGAACATTTCTTGCAGTTATGAGTCATTGCGTCGCATGCGAGAAAGCCTCGTGGAAAATTAAAAGGCGTGAGTGTGTAATGGGCATTTTGGACCCCAACTTTGCTGCTTAAGATTGAAACCATGGCGAAGGGAGAATAGTTCATTTCTCGGCCAAAAAGTAGACAAAGGATCGGAAACAAAGAACAGAAGCTTAGCAGGACGAGGTGGTCAGTGCAATTTAATCGGAATGATCTCATTTACGGTTCGCCAATGAAAGCCGTTAGCTTAGATTCTGAATGGATCCGAAGGTGCAACGGCGCAAGGCTGTTCACACCAATGGGTAGCGGTTATGCTTAGCGCTGACTCGGTGTTGGTGGGGGCGCTGAGACACAAACACCAATGCTGATGCTGCGATAGCCCTGCACCCACGCGGTTACTTGCATCAATAAATCACCATCCGGGCACACACCAATAAAAACGAACCGCAGCCTGGGTGTATGGGGCCGAAAATTCTACGATGAAACGAAGTTATCCAGGGGCTGGTGCAAACTGAAACAAGTTCACCAAGTCTCAACTCACCAACAGCTGACCTGTCAGAAAAATGGCTCCACCACCACACTTACCAGTTCATGTCGCACAGCGCTTCTGACCGAGGGTTTCAAAAGGATGCAAGGTTTCTGTTAAAAGTCCGACATGAGCTCCTACTCACTTTCCTTCCAGAAGGCATCAGAGAGACAACTCCGTCAAATATGCGAGTTATGTCCACCAGGATCTACAGCTCAATATTAACACAACTTAATATAAGCCTGAATCCCAACACTTCGCCCGAAAAATCGATTTCTTGTCTCCATATCTCTCTCCGCTAGTCGCTGCTAATTGGTTTGCCACCTCCCTGCGAATCTCCTTCATTTACCCACAGGAACGTCTTCCTGGCAGCGTACTTGGGATCCAACATCGTCCTTGCTCGACGTCTACTCTAAACCTACCCTGCACTCTCTCACCGGGTCGGCCTTCTGCGTAGTGTCCAGGGGTACCCAGTTACACCAACCCATACGTCCCTCTCATTTGCAGCGGCTGACCTTGGATCTATCTAGTTAGATTTATCTTTCGACATTCATTTCCGCCTAATTACGAATCCCATTAGGAATTATGGCAAAAGTACGCAGAGAAACACGCAAGGAGCTGGGTTTGTCCGCCTCGTAGTCCTTTGGTGCATGTTGACGAGATACTTGATTGAACTGTAACCTACTCCACAGCAATAATACTAATGCAAGTCCTTATCTCGGGCCTTTGGATTCATAAAATCCAGAAATGTGAGTGTGATACGCCTAGTATCACCGACAGCGGTCGATAACATTCGTACATGGGCCCTGGACTCCCACACTTCCAGCGTTCTCAGATGCTAAGCATTCCTCGCGAGCTTTCCCATTTCTCTGGCTTGATCGATCGCATGTCTTCCTTCTGATTGCATTTCGGTCATAAACAGGTGGAGGCGACCAAGCAAACTCGCGGTCGCAAGAAGCGCTTGGTAAATCATCCACCCTTAGACTGGATACGATGACATGAGACTAAGAGGGCTTGTCAGCCATCATGCCTCCTTTGTGGATTTTTTTGTAAGAGTCCTGGTCTAATTACCGGGTAAACAATTCCTGGTAGGCAGATATGATCGGTCACAGTTGTCATACAAGCTGCAATTCTCTTTATTAGAGTTCTAGGACCAGCTCACGCAACCAGCTTTCAAGGAATGCGTCTGCGACTCAGACGATACTTACACCGTAAAGCCCTGGCAAAAATTCTTTAGGTGTGTGGTTATCTTATACGTTCGCTCAAAATTAATCATGGAAGAACAATGCCAGACTATGCGAGTTCGCAAACACAATCTACAGCACTTCCTACCGATAAACAGGGTCCATGATGTTTGAGGTAAATTCTTCGCCCATTAAAGATGTCTCTCATTCAATTTACTGACACGTTGACCCATTCTGAAAAGATGCTCGGCCAATCCCCACAATCAGCTATCAAACTATCTACTCCCGATGTGTACACATCCTCACCGTTCACCCCGCTCGCCAACCCTTCTAGGTACAGATCACTCTGTTTCATGGCCTCCCAGAATTCTGACTCTCGGATACTCCCGTTCACCATGGGGCAGCGGGTCGAAGGTGTGGACGAAGTAGCAGCCACATCCCGGCCAGTTTCCTCTCTCTCAAGAGCGTTTCCCCTACGGCTTGTTGGCGCTAGGGATGAAGAGTCCCCGCTGGTCGGAGCATATGTGGACAGTACGATATCCAACACCGACTTAAACATAAAAAATACATCAGGGGTCTCTCCAGCCTTTGCGACGGAAAGTCTCGACATTCTATGAGAAAGACTCTCGAGATAGATCAATATGCCTGATCGTGTCTTGATTTGGAAGTCGGTCCATATAAGGCTCATAGAAGCAAGAGATAGAAAACAGATGTCGGAGGCTGCGCTGATGGCAAGGATTAGTTGGCACCAATCTCGAACAGAGAAGAATATGTATTGATCCGGTGGGATACAAAGGAAGTACTCAAAAAATAACCGGATTTCAGTTGCGCAGGAGGTGCCTTGATCGACTAAGCCTTCGAAGTTGGGTATGGTGCTCGGTCTAGGATCGAGAATTCGGAAAGGTAGAAGAGCGATATGCACTCTGAGTGATGATAGTAGAAGACGTACAGGGGCAGTGTGTATGTTAGCGTCTTGCCTCTGTGGCTTGTTAATTTACTTACTGGTGCTGGGACCATGTACTCGTTCAAATATTTGTAGTTCTAGGCGGAGAGATTCCATTTTCTCTTCGACTCTCCGTTGTTTGGTGATTGGGCATTTCAGAGGGCCACATTCTATGTGGCAGCGCACTGTCTCCTCAAATAGGACGTGAAGTTTTGAGAGTTGAAACTGTTCGTCATACGGTTGGTTTAACCGCTGTTTGGCATCCACTGCTTCTTTGAGATACTTATATGCGACGTCATCACCACGCCGTCGGAAGCCAATGGATAACCTGTTCATCCAATTAGACACTTATCCCAGACTACCTGACACAGACTCACAGAGATGAAAGACTAAAACACCCAAGGCAGATGTCTCGAGCAGCTTGATCGTGCATGTTTTCCGTAAGCTTCAAGTCAGATATCATAGTCACAAGTATCTGCATGAACTGCGAGCCCTGGCGACTAAGCGGTCGGATATGTAACGGACGCCTGAGTAAATAGTCAATACCATTCACCAAACAGGACCATCTATCATACCACGCCATATAAACCAGTAGACCTTGAACATAATCCATGCTCTTTTCACCATAGAATATAACTCTTTCACTTAGCACACGGCGGAATCGTTCATCCAACCTCTTCTGCAGAAGCGGCTTCCGCGTCAAGGATACAGTCAGAATAGCCAGTAATAAGAAGGGTTGAGATGGTGCCATTAACGCCGCTGTGGTCCCCTCGGGCACTTCGATGAACGGGAAGTATGCTCTTTGCTGTCTGAACTGCAGTAGTAGCTGTTCGGCATCATTCATATTCAGGCTGATCTTGCTGGACCTAGAATTACAATCCACAGTATCACCGACGCTGGATTGGTTATCTATTAGGGTACGAGGATCTTCGCCTAGATTCCGGCCTTGCAATACACCGCGATGCAGTTGGCGCAGCTGCATTACCTCGTCTTCTTCTGCTTTCGGCTGGCTTCGAAATAGTCCTGAGACAACATCATCGCCATGGTGTGTAGAAGCCTTCACAACTCGATCATTGGATCGGTTTGCACTTGTGTCCGCGGTTAGCTAATGGCTTGAAGATAAGTTACAAGATATTACTCACGTTGATGAAGGGAAACTTCCGTTGACTGTACATGTGTATCCAAGCTTTGCGCATCTACACAATTCAACACGGTTTAGCACGAACACATTACTCAAGAATTAGTACATACCTTCGACAGGCGTCTATCCCGCCGCCTTTCTCGTTAGGTATACACCTGATTTTCCGCGTTCTACATGCATCACAAGCTTTGGAGCTCCGCGGACGTGGGCACATAAACTTATAATCGTCTGCCATTACTGTTACCCCCAAAATCAAGTCATGAATGGATTAGAGAACGCGATGATGATGACGGTCAGATAGGGCGAAGGAGTATATGAAAATGCGGAGGGAAAGCCGAGCCGAGCCGACGGGCGGATGGCAAGTGTAGCCGGACCTCCCGATTAGGATTAGCGCTGATACTATCTGCTTGCTATGGCAATCAGTATATCCCGCCATCAGACAGTACTCTGCTCTAATATAGTCTCTATACTTGAGTCTTTGAAACATACATCATCCGAAAGCACCACAAGTGACCTACAGCGAGTCAGCAATTAGCTTCTGTACTATTGTGTTCCTTTTCCAGTAATACATTTTGAAATGTTCGAAAGACATGCCAAGTAGGCTGGAAGAATATATAATATCATTAGTCACTACTCAAGCATCAGGGCAACGAATACGTAGTAGGCTGCTGGTGGAAGTTGCCGGGAGTTGTGGCCAGTTGCATAGTTAACAGTTTCCAGTGATCTATTTACAAAGAATCACATTACTATTTCTCATCCATATTGAGTGAGTATTCACTGTCACCTCACTGCCAATTCACTGTTACTTCACTCTCTTCTTATATATATCATATCTTTCTCTCTTCTCACCCTCTCACTCTTTCTCTTCTCTACATTACTCTCTCACTCTTTCTCTTTCTCCCTATCTCTCTTGTTTCTGTCTTTCCCCCCCTATTGAAACAAAATGGCCGAAGCGGCGATAGATTGGACCAGAGGTGAGCTGGAAGGCCTTTGCAGACGACGCAAGGAGACAGTACTAATCTCGAACAAATACTCTCCGTTGCCACCTCAGACCTCACTTCTCATCCTCATAATTCACATTCCTGCTCGGAAAATACCCTGTCCGAAGGACATGTTCCACCAGAGTCCCTTCCCCACCCCAAACCTCCCTCCCGAACGCAGCAATCATATCCAGGCCGTTCAACAACGTCCCCGTAGTCCACATCTTTCCATCCCTCACCCATCTCTTCTCCACCCAGTTCGTGCCCGGAGCTATCTCACGAAACAATGGCAGAAACGAAAGTGGACCTGTCGCCGTCTTGCCTTCCAAGATGCCCGTCGCTAGGAGGGCGTCCGACGCACCGCAAACAGACAAGAATGCGGAACATTCGGCATAGCACTTCCGGAGGAAATCTTTCTCTGTAGTGGTGGCTTGGTAGCCCATTTGACCGGCGCCGATGAGCACGATGTCGAGGGGTGGGCAGGTGGCGAAGGAGTCCTGTGGGAGTTAATGATGGGATTTCGGTGTGGAGCATGTATTGGGGGAGATAATACCGTGGGGATGACTTTGAGGTTTCCGCTCAGGGAGCCCGGGGTCGCGCCATCTTCTGTGACCCAGTGGGTGACGAAGTCTAGGGCTTGGGATCTGAGGTCGTCGGAGATGGCGAATGGTGGGAGGCTTTTGATGAAGGAGGTGCTGAAGTTGTGGAAGAAGCCAACGGGTGCAATGTCAAGGTGTTCAGTTACACTGTATCGTGAATAGTCAGATGGTTATTTGGGTAGGTTTTGCTGAGCGTGAGACTCACGTATTCAACAGGACAACGCCAACATGGACTGGGCGTCCGGGGTTGCGAAGGTCGAAGGGAGTAGACATGTCGGAGTCGTTTGTCGCTCTAGAACTCGGTCGGTAAAGCTGTTATGATGACTTTGTTGCTCTGGCCTTGTTGCTCTGGAATAGTCACACTGTCAGAGGTCTTACATGGGCTTTATAGACAAGCTGATGCTATCTGTATACCTCGTTTCTGAGCATATGATTTGTCGGATGAACTTGGCATGCGGGACGGCTCGAACTGCCATCCACCGTTCCGTCCTCGGTTCCCCATACCCTCCGGAGAGTGGTAATCCTTAACCTGGAATTCGGACTATGACGAACACATAACTTATGGTTTTTCACGTCTTCTTGTGAAATGTATGATGAGAACAATTGTCTTTTCTCTGTTGATTAGTTGTTATGTCAATATAATATTAGTACAAATGAAAGTATATACAGGAGTCTGGGAGCACGATCATATTGCTTCATCCACTCCCTCCGATATCTTGATTGTTGTCTGAATATTGACCTGATAAAGTGCCTGCCATGACCCAGCACCCAAGGTCATAGTATCCTGATTCCTATCCGAATGACTCAGACGAGATGTGACGGTGGTTACTAGACGACTGTTCGACTTTCCTGGAGCAAACTCCCCACCCCAATTGCTTGGGTTATGTAACCTTTCAGCATCCGTGGATAGGTTCGACAGAGGATGCTCCTCTTCGCCTTGCTTTTTGCCACGCGTGTTACCACCATAGTATGATCGAGTTTCGAAGACCCAGAGGAATAACGGGCGAAGGGTGGCGAGGCTCCCTGCGGTAATGCCGATTCCGATCTCGATGATGGACCAAAAGTCGATTTGGTAGGTTGCGTCTGCAGGGTTTAGGGATGTGGTGACGGGAGGGAAGGTCTGGGAAAGCTCACATAGAAGGTTGGTGTCATGGTAAGTATGCAGATATGGGATTCGGATGATCACGGCGACACTCTCTCTAGAACAGGCTCAGCATCTTTCCTTTCCAAGTTGTCAAAGATATAGTGCACGTACAGGGCTCCTAGGCTGAGGACTCCAGCTAATGCAATCTTTGTCCGGCGGTCCATTTGCAGGTGCCAGATCAGAACGGCAGGCATGATTCCGAGAGTCACATCGGACAGCACAATCAGGAAACTATAGAGATACCCAACATCCAACAGTATCTGCCGACGTATGCATGTTCCTTCATGTTTTCCATTCACATGCGACCAGAAATAAGAGACTGGTTGGCAGCCGGCGAGGAACACTAACCAGATCATTATTCCAGCGATTATTACAACGCCAGTCACCGTCCACAAAACAATGCGGTGAGCTTTGTGCACAGCTAGTCTGAGTAGGGCAATAGCGATTGATATTTTTGTGATAGCGGCAGACCAACTATAGAGCATTTGACATAACCACCACCACTGATAATGGTTAGGTATATCGAAATGGTTATGGGTAGACGCGCGTGTTGGTAGAAAAGAAAAGAGACCTACCAGAAGTGCCTGCTCCATTGTATTATAATCAGTAAAGTCCTCGTTCTTATGGCCAACCCCTCGCTTCGATGCGACCATCCAACATGCATCCAGCGCTATGAACAAAGCCTAATTGAACATCAGCTGCTGTCGTGTTTGCGAGACGATCAGAAATCCCACCAATGCGATAACCATGAGAGCGTCATCCCACCCAAAAGCTCGAACTGTATAAATACGAACAAAAGTGCGCAACGCGACCGCCATAATACTAACGCTCATCATTACCGCCGCACAGATAAAGATGGCCAGACTATGGCCGACAAGAGGCATCGAGGAGCCCATGTTGGTAGGGAGTGACTTGGTGATTGAAACCCATTGATCGCATGCCGGCTGCTGTGCAAAAATCTGGCAGGTGAGCTCCAGCGCGCTTTTATTTACATTGTCATCCGTGCGGCCCCTCAACTGAACCAATTAATGTGAAGTCTCCTAAGTGGGCAGACTAGTAGTGCTTGCGCAAACAAAAAGTCGAACATGATCGTCAACGGAAAAAAAGTTGATCGACCTACAAGGAGCAGAAAGACCCATATTTTTGGAAGAATGACAGGGGGTGAGCCAAGCGGAGCAGATCCCAGCAGCGGGACCCATCCATGTTGCGGATCGATCTGACTCTGACAGGCTCATGCATCTATCCAACTGCAGTCGAATAGCTATGCACTTGTACCTTGAAGCTGATTCATGAGTCGCATGTATTACTTGTCCCACAGCCTCGGGATTTCTCGTTCATCTCCCAATTACTGTGGATAAAAAGGCAACAAGGGTGAAGCTTTAATTGCCAAAGCCATCCGCTCCCCTTTGAAACGCTCGGCTGAAGTAATGTGTGAGACATGAATCCTTCAGTGGGTGTTTACCAGCCGCCAGCTGAAGCGATCAACGGAAGCTAAGCTACACCGCTCAGGGTTTAAGCATCTAGAGCTTCGAGTTATCCACTGAACACCGAATCGTGGTCACCTTTGGCTTGCAAAGAAAGAATCCAATTGGCGAACCTGGCCAGCTCATGAGCGTGGCACAAATTGGCTCCTTGAGTGAAACCTAGCAGATTTAAGCTAGTCCAGCTTACAACGTGGATAGAATGAGGGATAAGTGGACAGGATCAGGCGGGTCTCCCTCTTCCCAGAGCCCCGGCGCAAACGGTTGTTTCAAGTTGATAACCCAAACTCAAAATTCTCCGGAATCAACTTTGCCGTTATTTACCCGGCAGTTAATCTATATCTTATATTAAACCATTCGTGGACATGAAATAGACTGGTCGAGGGGAATCATCTCTCGGTCTTTGCTCAATTACAGTGGTGCTTGGCTACAGGTGGCTATTGGAGGGCGATGACGTCTGTTTAAGGAAATATCGATCTTCTTCAGCGGAAGTCACTGTCTTGCATGGGGTAGATCCACTTGGCTGGTACTTCAGTGATGTCGTTAAGCTTAAAGCTGCTATGATTACCGGGCAATAAACCTGGGTCATGAACTTGCAGCAATCCACACTTTCTCCCACAGGAAGACAACGTTCTCCCCAGATGCACGGCACATATTGCCCCATATCATGGTGCAGACTCTCACTCGGCCCGGAAAGGCGTCTCCCGAATTTGGAGGCCCGGGTGTGACGGAATGGGACAGCTCAAGCTGAAAGCCTCTGATTGCGCAGACAGATTAGAGTAACAGGAGCCGAGGCTGGGGATTCAAAGCGTGCATAATCGGATACATCTTCATTCCATATTTTGAGCATACAAGTTGGTACTCACGATATCATTGTTTCCCAACTTAATCGCCTAGCTGCCTTCCTAATGGGGAAATTTATGTAGCGGAATCAACCTTAATCACCTGCGATTGTCGACAGGTCATATTTTCATCCAAATTCAATCGCAAATTTGGGTCAACTCAGGACTTGGCGTGTTGTCGAAGAGTAACCTCTCACGTGTCGGTTACCTGCCCAAGACAATGTGTGAGATCGTCAATCTCCTCTAGCCAGGAAGCAATTCGGCCATCGACTTGGCATATGCATGTCTGATAGCTGTGATATCGCTAGTTGTGTAAGCGGAAGTAGGAAACGGAATTTAGGTGTTAACACGAGACCCGTCTTGCCCCTTTTTCATCTGTCTGACCGCTTGCCCATCCAATTATTCTGCCACTAGACGTTGTTCTCCGCCAACAGTCCCCCAATGTGTATTGATTTTCATCGGAGTTACTATATATATACAAGGCGTAAATTTATATCTACTATGTAACTTACATATATTTTGAGAACCCACTGAGAAATTGCCATAAGGACTTATGATTTTTAAACCTTGAAGATCTAATAAATGAGCAGTGCCTGTTCGAGGTTTCTATAACGGGCGGGTACTTAAGTGAGGGATGGGGTAAAAGTTCTTCGGTAGCGGTTATATATAAGTGCCTATAGCTACTTATGAACGTATGCTTTTCACTATGCTCTGCAATATCGTGGACATATATTTCTACTAGATCTGGCAAACGTGGTTATTGGTGGCTTGTACTTCCTTTATTTTACATGAGTGAACCCTACTCCAGACGAGTCAAACAGAAGTATTGTCTATTTGTTATACCCTGATGTTCAGAATTCTTCTAGGGTTGTCCGAGGACATGTCCATCGGATGTCCACCGGAGCGTACCCGGACATCCTTACCTCCGGATTTCAGGACTCGGAGGATAGACGAGTACCTCCCCACCAAAAGTGCCGTAACAGAGCATAACTATTGTGAATGTTAAATACCATCTCCCAAGCACTTCACTGCCATGACGGTTCACCAGCAACAAAAGCGTTCAAAATTCATTGAAAATGACAGGCACCACGCCCACACATGTCACCGCCCAGAGACTTCAGGGTAAGACAGCTCTAATCACAGGCGGAGCACAGGGATTCGGCAAAGCAATTGTGATCAAGTTTATTGCCGAAGGTGCCCGGGTTCTAGTTCTCGATATTATCGAGCCTCCGGAAGAGTTCCAAGGTGACTTATCGAACAACATAACCTATGTTCGAGGAGATGTGACCTCTCTGGACGATTGGCAGAAAGCTCTCGAACAAGCTTTATCTGTTTATGGACACTTGGATATAGTTGTCAACAATGCTGGTGTATTACACAAGGCACAGCCGTCCATTGAGCTCAGTGACGAGGAATGGGAGCGAGTCTTCCGCGTCAACGTGAAGCAAATCCACCTCAGCACCAAGACGATCATTCCCTACTTTTTGAAAGAGAATAGGGCTGGGCTTTTCATCAACACCTCCAGTGCTAGTGGTGCTCGACCCCGACCCAATTTAGTGTGGTATGGAGCAAGCAAAGGCGCGGTAAATACGGTCAGGATTTCCTACATCTCCGGCAATGAGATAAGGCAGAAAATGGCTAATAGGCATGATTCGGATATTATAGGCTACAAAGGGACTTGCCATCGAATGGGCACCGCATAACATTCGCGTGAATGCCGTATGCCCATCTGTTGGGGATACAGCCATGATGCCGCTTTTCCTGGGTCACAACTCTAGTGAAGAGGCACATGCGAAAATGCTAAGCAGCATACCGCTGGGTCGTGTATGCCAACCCAGTGATGTGGCCAACACGGTAGCCTTTTTGGCAAGTGATGAGGCGGCTTATCTGACGGGGGTATGCTTGGAGGTTGATGGCGGCCGTGGGATATAGGCCACAGCCTTACTAGGCCTGTTTGACATTTAACACGACTTCTTTAGTAAATAGCAAAATGTTCATTGAAGCCGTAGAAGGCTCTGTGTTTGCTAAATTATAGCTCCTTGGAGCATCTATTGATATCGTTTTTACCTTCTTCAAGTTGTTCATATCTCTTCGCTTTTAGATGTCTCCTCCCATCCCCCCCGCCAGCCATTACTGCAAGCTGGTTTCTGTGAAAGCCTTCGACTGTAGGAGAATTACGCAAGCTAAAGTAGTTTGTGATAATCTTGGCTGCTAATCATGTATGAAAAAAATTAAATGTTCCGTTGGAAACCGTAGCAGCAACGAGAAGCCATCCGTAACAACCGCCCATGGATACTTATTCGCTCGTAAATATTTATTCAATGGATTTTGAACAGATTGCAGGAATCAATACACTTTTCTACAAATATCTTAGTATAATGCTCATACAAATCGAGACTGAGTTAGAGATCAACGCCTGGAAAGAGAGGAGTAATCTGAAATATCGATGCGACGGACAATGAGAGCATTGGTTGCGGGCGACATTGCTTGGTACTTCAAGAACAGGTACGCACAGTAATCCCCTGCCAAATTCCATGACGTAGTAATGAGAGGAGTGCAACAAATGGTTTGCAATATAACGGTACACACAGTGATTGTCTTACTTGCAGCTTTGCGTTCGCACGAGACTCTGAATGTCAACCCGAGGTTGAGCCGAAGCCGCTAAAACCTCCACCGGACTCGGACATCACCATACATTCTAGCTCCCACCGGACAAGTGCAACCAACGAGAACGTTCCAACTGTCTCGTACCACATCCGATTAACAATATAAACAAGGTGTTTTTCAGGGTCCAGTTTACAAATTGCAGAGTATATAAAGGGTGAGGCTTGACATATCTTGCTGTCCTTAGTTCCCTCATCCCACTATAAACATATCCGATCCCTTCTCTACACCATCATTCAAACCACCAACATGACATCCGCATCGACCACCGACCGACCCAAAGCGACAGCCGTTCCCTACCAGGGAGCCCCCCTCCCGAATGTCCCAGAAGACCTCGTCGTACCAAATATCGTGAACCTCGACTTCGAAGAAAGACTATGGGTTCCCCAAGCGCCAGACGTCTGGTTCCGTCCAATCCTATTCAACGTCACACAAGGCTACTTCGTCAATCTACTTCGTGTTCGTCGCTCCGGCATCTTGTCGCGCCACCGCCATACGGGACCCGTCCACGCAACTGTTCTAAAAGGGAAATGGCACTATCTTGAGCATCCGTGGTGGGCAACCGAGGGTAGTCATGCTTTCGAGCCTCCGGGCGACATTCACACGCTGGAGGTCCCGGATGGGGTCGAAGAAATGGTTACTTTGTTTCATGTTACCGGTGCATACATTTACGTTGATCCGGTGGGAAACCCGCTGGGCGTGGAGGATGTGTTTTCGAAGCTGGCTAGTGCGAGGGCGCATTATGAGAAGGTCGGGCTTGGGGCGGAGTATGTCGATCAATTTGTTCGTTGAGAACTTTTGTATATGTGTCATTGTTACAGCATTTGTATATACGTTGATAAGCCGATATCTGTTGGAAATGTAAAGCTCAGGCGCAGAGGATTGAAAGGAATATCATCAAAAAAATATAACAAAGTTCTGTCACTGAAAGAGATCTGTCTGATTCCATACCCAGCTTTGGCCAATGAGCGAGTTGTGTAGGGTGTTTAGATCGTGGCTGGCGGGGTCGGCTACTGATGCCGTCAAAGTCGTAGGTTGGAATGCGTTGTCTGGCTCGATGAAGTCGGTCGCCAACGTCTGTTGTCCGGGATCAGCGAAGCTCGAGCTAGTCGTGTCCATAGCACGACTGCTTGCATGCGCCATTGTATCGCAATTTTCCCACATTACTGTAGACTTAATTAGTACTCTAGAATCGTGCGGTTCAGTGCGGGATACTGCTGATACATATGACAAACGTGAGACGGCTCATTGCTTGGGGCAGGAAAACAGACCTTGTTGTACAGCCTCGAGTGCCCTGTCAATTTCAGGGTAACAGGGTAGAGTAGTAACATCCTGACCAACGTCAGGGTCAATCACGGTGCGCGCTTCTGGGGTATTCTGAGAGACATTCAGGGCACCTTGGTTTCTGGACAGAAGTTGGGTGTTCTCTTGACTTCCGAATGGTTGATTGAATGAGTCGCTCGCGTGGGGATTCAGCTGATTGGTATCTTGGTACGTCTCGTGGTGATAATCGTTTGTTGAGGTTGGCAAGCTGTTTTTCGGACTGGGACTGTTCATATGAAGAGGTGAGTTATCAAGTAAAGATTGCATCTCCCGTTTGAATATGAGTCGGAACAGTCCTTCTAGAACCCTGACCGTTTGTGAAGATACAACAGATGATGCCGCAAGTGTCTTTTGTAGAGCTATTGAATTCGCAACACCTCTTTTAGCATCCAAAGATTGTTCGGAGCCCGGGTCAGACAGAGCCACCATGCCCAAAGTGACTCCGGCGGTGAAATTCTGAATGGCGATATACGCTGCTGCATGTGTACTTTGGGCCGCAAGGAGAACCTTAGAATACCGCGGCAATATGCTACAGGTGCGCCTAGCACAATGCTTGCACTGTTCAAAGCTAGTCGGGCGCGCATCGGAGTTGCGCCAACCTGGTAAAAGTGGCAGACAGCGGGTATATCGAACAAACGGACGGTGCAGCACGATCTGGATATTGTCATATGCTAATTGGAGAACTAGTGCCTGCAGCTGAAACAGTTGACAGACCTCAGTTTCGGCACTCGTCAAATGTGATGTGTCCAGGCGGGCATGACGCTCAATCCTTAACTCTACAGGCAGTCCATCGAACCATTCAACCAGTTTCGTATTGATTTCTGCAGCCTGCATCATCACGGCCTCCAGGTTTGATGCGTTGAGATCATAGATATCGCTAATGATGGGGCCAGCAATTGAATAGAGTCTAAATTTGTGTCGTTGGTAAGTTCCCAAAGTAGACGCCACTTGGGAGTTCGCAGAACGATCGGCAGCTAAGCTCATCAACGGGTGGACTGTTGATATATCATCCATGTCCCGTGGCATGCTCACGGAGCAATGCGCGTCATTGATCAATGATGGCCTGCCATAGGTAATCGATGCAAACCTTTTGGGATATTAGCCAAGAAACATGTTCACTAGACCAGGTTATCGTTACCTCTCGAGAGCATATAAGGCCCACCAAGTTCGCTTGCGGATTTCCAAAACGATATCAGTTGCAGGACCCCAGAGGCTCTCCTTATGAAGTCCCTGGGCCTGGGCACTCCGGATTCCTGCGCCCAATATGGGCATTGCCAAGTTCGGTTTACCGTTGTATAGATGGTAAGTGCTCAGCAGAATGCACAGCTGTACACATTCGACACCCCCGGTGTCTAGCACATCAAAGAATTGCGACCGAATATGACTCAACATGGTCTCCTGCAAAGAGGTAACGTCGTTTCTGGATATATCAATTCTTGATATTTGCTCGTCAGAAGCATATCTGGCGCCCAGAGCGAGGACCATCAGAATTAGAACTGCCGTACCTCTCTGCCGAGGGCTGACAGACTGACTGTCAAGCATTTGACTATACTCATGTTCAAACGACGGAGCGTGAAATATCAACATAAACCAGTGTACAGACTTCCAATACGACTGGAGCAGAAAGTCACACACCGACCGGGATGGAAGGACTAAACCAGGGAAGTAGGCGGCAAAACTAGTGTTTTCTTCTCCAATCCTATTGCCGGTAATTCGACTGCTCAGAAAAGGACCACCGGGGAGGGCAGAGGTATCACTGTGAGCAGGAGATGGTTCTGCTCCATGATCATGAATGTGAAAGAGCTAGTATTCAGGTTAATGTATGTATCCCACAATGTTAGGCTATGTAATGGTAGGTGTGTACCTGATCCGTCAACTCTACCGCAGATGATTGGGCGTACCTGTGCGGTTCCGGTAGTAATCTCGACCCCTCATCAGCTCCTCCATGGAAGCTCGTGCTGAGTCGGACTGCATTTCTTGGAGTATCCGGGCTGCGAAGGCTTGGACTTGATGATCTGGACACATCATGCTGTATGCGACGTGTGTTTCTGCGCCGCTCCCCTGTATTATTGGCAGATCGTTTAGACTTTCTACAGTTGAATCAGCCTTCCGTATCATTTGGCCTGCGCTAGAAGTATCGGCGAAGAATATCATACCGCAAAGGTGTCGGCGTGGTCTCACATGCAAAGTTAGACCTTACACACAGAGAGCACGGCTTTTCAAAGTCACACTAAACCTTATAAGCAAGGGATGTCTCATTCTTTGGGAGCACCCATTGGGTATTGACCTTCAGCTTCTGTCTACGACATCGATCGCAGGCATATCGACGGCTGCGCGATGGTTTAAACTGGGTATGTCTTGTAGAAAGGAGATCCTTATCTTGCATTTCTCGTCGAGAGGCTCCAGGCTCCAAAAGAATATGATCCGGCATAGCGGAGAGTTTCATGAGGCCCTGCAAGGCGGAATATCTGATGGGTTGTATCCATCCAGATTATTGCCGTCATACCGGAGGTTCAATGTTCCGGATTATTCAGCATCGCGACTGAGGATCAAGTAACCATGAAGGTGTACCATGAGGCCACCATCATGAGAGGAAAACCACACATTTGAAATGTGTGTTTTATGAGTACAAAGTTTTCATTCGTCCATTTGCTGCGAACAAATATAAGGGTCTGATCCTGCTTGATCACTGTCATGCGCAAAGGAAACCTGTGCTCGATGGTTTCGAGGCGCATACTATCCTTCCAAAATTGCTGCAAGTTTCTTCAATTTGTACTAGTTGCCTACACATACATATTACGAAGTGTATGTTGCTAGAGGAAGAAAAGATAAAAAAAATCTAGACTGATATGTTGATCGTTTCATGAACCTTCGTTGTCTGAACAAATGCAATGCTTTGCCGTAGTCCGGTGGACCACTCGCCTCCACCGGAGTGGGTGTGTCCATGACGAAACCTCAACATTTGTAGCTCTAGTAATTTTGAGAACAAAATTCTATACTTGATTTTTTCAGGTACTGAGGGGTAAGCCGGATGGGTCATGTTACTCGCCCATCTCCTTTGGAGTCTACCTTGCTTATCCGTGGTGATTCGCTCAACCATCGACAGCGACGCTCACCCTCAGATCCTACCCTCTCCATGTGCTCATGCCGATGCTTTGATTGACTCACTGCTCCAATTCTCTCAGTCCGCCTCTGAGCTTTCACGGCGCTGCAAAGTCACCCTTCTACGCACCCTTCCGGTGCCTCTTGAATGTGCTTTTAGCAATTAGAAGGAGCAGAGTGGACTAGCAGTGCTGCGGGACCCTTTTGTACTAGCGACTCCAAGGCAAAAAAGGACCTAGTGCAATTCGATTCAAATCAAGTTCGTTCTTTTACACCTATCTGCAATATATTTCTACCATCCTCACACACACTGATTCCCTGCTTGTAGGTGGACGTCCGAATACGATGATTGAGACCGGAATGATGGCCATCCCCGGGGGCATCCAGTTTCCGACCTGGCAATAGCCGAGCAATTAAGAGGATACTCTAGAGCTCCCAGCCCTCTGTGATTCTATCCCAATCCCGGCATTCCCTTGGCGGCCTTGCCAGACCCCAACCAGCCCATCTGGCGGGAGACCAGAAAGCTCGTGAATTTGCCTTGCAGGTGAGGAGGAATCCAACATAATACCTACGTAACAACACAGACTTAGTAAGTCTGACAAAGTGCCGGACTGCTGGACTCACAAACTTCCCGTGGTTGAATCCCACACAAGGTTCTTAGCTTGTTCAGGGTAAGGTAAGTGTCCCCAGTTGTCAAGCTTGCTGTTCCGATACATCAGTCAAAATGAGCGAACAGGAAAGGCATTAGGATGACAAACTTGATAGTGTCTTTGAATGCTTGACGCACCGCATCCCGCTCTTTCCGACTCAACCCCCAGAATGGTGCAGAGCCGATATCATTACCCAGTTGGAGTCCTGGTACCACTGCCCACACGACCCAAATGACGAATCCACCGGGAACAAAGCCAGTATTATCCTGCTTGTCTTCTTTGCTGTCCAGCAGACGGGGGGTGATGGTTGATCCCTTCTGGGTCAAGGTGCGTAGGTACACTAGTTCCGGTGGACTAAAGGATTCTGCTTGCTTGGCTCGTATGACAGAAGGCTCGGCTTCCGTTCCTTCAATGGGGATCTGTTTATAGTAACGCATATGGCCCTCAACAGGCCCATTCGGTCCACGTGCTTCGCAGATGAGACGAGCACAGGCAAAGGAGGGGTCATGTCTGTCCCGCAGATCGTCCTCGTCAAGCTGGAAGCAGTGCTCACTAGCTTTCTCGTGGACTAACCACTTAGCTTTCATCAGCTGGATAATTGTCCCCGGGCCGACCTCGCCATGAGCAAACCAGCGCGAAGGCATGATAGTATGAGAAGGAGCAGTGGTCGATGTCGGAGTGAAAAAGGCTGCGGACTAGAGGAAAGCTAAAATCGGTGAAAACTACTATGTGCGGGGAACTACGGATGTTGATAGGGGCACGAGCAGCGGCGACCTTATTCCAGCTAATCAGGTATTAGCTTGGCTTTTGGTCAATAATTGGTCATGTGAGATTGACTTCAATATTAATTATCGGTAACTATTACACAATGATCTATTCCTGACGAGGCGGCACAGGCGACGCGTGGGGAGGCGCATCAATAAGAGCCGAAGCCTTGGTCAACCAGACATCGGCAGCCGTGTTGCGCGAAGAGTAAGAGTCACGGAAAATGAAGTTCATCGGGAACCCGACATCGAACGAAGATGCACTATCAATCTCATCGAGATCCTCATTGGAGAGGCTCACGCTCAACGCCTCCACGTTGGCTTGGAGATGCTCAATCTTGCGTTGACCGATGATAGGGAAGACGTTAGGTGTCTTGTGCATGACGTAAGCGAGGGCCTGTTTATCATTCTCATTAGTTTGCTTCCACGGCATGATATTGATGGGATTGGTATCTCACAATAGCATGCAAAGTCGTGTTCTTCCTCTTCGCAACCTTCTCCAACGCATCCGAGACCTTGATATCAGTCTCGCTCAATTCAGCGCCGCGTGCGCTGCCAGAACCGGCGTCGCTCTTACGCGCCTCGGCAGACTTGAATTTGCCTGCCCCGAGCGGCGCCCAGGGAGCAATCGCCATTCCTTGGTCTCTGCACATGGGAATCACTTCTCGCTCGAGGTCTCTGAATCCGGCGTTCCATCTGCCTTGGTACACGGAGAAAGGACGGAGGCCGTGGGCCCGAGCATAGTCGTTGGCCTTGACGACAACCCACGCCGGGGTGTCGGAGACACCGAGGTAGAGAACCTTGCCCGATGCGACCAGATTGTTAAGTCCGTGCATGACCTCTTCCACGGAGGATGTAAAGTCCCACCAGTGCAGATACAGGAGGTCAATGTAGTCAGTCTGGAGCTTCTTATGACTGTGCTCGACGGAGACCCGCATGCTCTTCATGGAGTTGCCGACGAAGTTGGATTGGAGAGGCTCGGTGTCGCGGTGGGCGGTTCGGAAGCCTGTTGTATATTTGGTTGCGATGCTAATAATATCAGTTAGTTGTTCAAAGTAAGGTATGAGAAGATCCTGCTACATACACCATCTGGTCGCGGTTCCCGCGAGCAGCCATCCACTCTCCGATCCATTTCTCGGATTCTTCGAACTGATAGTTGTTGGCCCTTTAGTGGATATGATCAGCATCTTACAGCGTTGTAACTTGTAGTAGTGACATACGTGTCGATGAAGTTGCCTCCGAGTCTGTAAAATTCATCTAGCAGGGCAAAGGTCTGCTCCTTGTTGCATTCTCCCATGAATTCCTTCCTGGAAAACGGCAAAGAACCTGGTTAGTTGACCAGTCACACCAAGACAGTACAGATGTCATACCATGAGTCTCCAAAGTTCATAGCTCCCAGACACAATGGGGAGACTTTAACACCAGCAGAGGGTGCCAATACACGGTGGTAGCCGAGACGGCTCGCGGGCTTGGGGGCGGGGGCGAAGAGAGACATGATGATAGTTGATGAGCGGATAACGACGTTTGTGCTTTCGGTGATGGCTGAGGAAGACTTGGTCTATATATGTCTCCGGAATTGACGGCGATAGACTTAAACTCCGATTACCTCCAGGCCCGAAGTTGTAGGAGGCATGGGGATACGGGTGATTATGACGCGGAGTCTCCACCAGATGCCGTTTTGGTAAATCGGAGCTTGATGTCATCGGGTATACCATCGAACTCGTATCCCCGATCCATTGACTGTGAACAATGTGTAGTCAATGAAACTTCAACTTGGACTCGCAGTCACATCAATGCATCTGAGCACCAGGGTAGACGATTCAGTTGACTTCGGGAATACGAAGCTGCTTCATGTGCCTCGGGTGTCATCCGATGTGGCATCACACTTGTATCCCCGTTAATTCCGTGAGGGGGAATAAGTGCTGACCGACCCACAGCGGGGAGATCCACCCCTCTAAAGCTGCAAGTTGCTGCTGACACTCACTTGTAATTGGCCTCACCAGAAACCTTCAGCAAGGTATGCTATATGGTTGGTGGCATCTCGCCAACCTGCTGTGTTACAGGAGGCCCAGCCGTGACCCGAGCGGATGGCGACGGAAGGTAATCATCCAGGGTCCCCCTGTTGTCCGGATCGAAAGATCAGCAACAAAGACGCGACATAATTGATGGTTGAATCTGCAAATCTCGTGTAAAGGAAAGATTGTAATTACAAGTGTTATATTTGAGACGGTGGAGGTAAGCCCCTGGGCTTACATCTGGGGTAAGATACACACACTACAATCTCGAGGATCCTTCTTTCAGGGCCAGCCATTGACTGCCAGTTGAGATACCAGTGCAAGTCGTTTGATAGGAAGGTAAAACGCAGAATATGCACAACCATATCGAGCATTACCGCCACCTCACTGTCAGTCGACTTACTGATGCGGTTTACGTGCTTCTCTCGTTTCGCGTTATTCCCGAGCTGGATGGGAACAAGGATCGAGGGGGTTTCCACTTCGCATTGAGGGTCGGAATCAACTGTACGTGGAGAATTCTTCCTCTCAATTACCCCGGATGATCGCAGCCCCATGGGGTCTGCCTTATCCAGGACATGCGGTCTGACTGGCATCCATCCCCACCAATTGTGGCTTTCCGGTTGAGGAATCACTCGCAGGTGCGACCGGGGGTTCGGGTACTATCAGAAAGAGATATACACGGTATTGCTAGAAGTCTACCCGGCTTCCCTTGGTCAAGCTGATGACATGCCTGGTCCACACCCAAAAACCCCTAACTTGTGCTGTATTGCTGGGGAAGTTCATTTGCAGTGTTGCCGCATCTTGATCTTCAGGCCTCGCAGCAAGCTGTCTCAGGCCGCACACGGCTGCCGCGACAACTTCTAGCCGGGTTTCGCAGCGCTGCTACTCCTTGACGCATTCTCTGAGTCAAGAAATCAATTCGCGTGAAGTTGTGTGCCGATCCTTCATTTGAGTATTATTAGACAGATTTAGGCCCGGGATTGAGTGCTACAATTGTCGACCCGACACTGTCCGGCGATAGAGGTATATACTGTGGAGAAATTTCTGACATCTTCGCCCAATAGCCTCTCGTTTCTTGCATCGAACTTGCACCATGTCATGTACGGGATTGACCCAAAATGACCGAGTCCAGTCGGAAAAGACGGCAATACTACTTGGTGTGACCCACTGTACTATCGTAATCATCTAGTAGACTACAGACTCAGGCTACTAGGCGACAAAGAGACAGTTCCAGTACTGTGCGGCACTACAGGAGCTTCAATAGCCTAACACCTTGGCAACCCGCGGAAACAGTGAAAGCGTTTTCTGATGGTTGATGCGCGCCATCTCGGCATCAGTGAATTCGCCGTTGCCCTGAATGGCAGGGAGCGCGGCCTCGCTCTGTGAAAGGGGGACATACGGGTCTGAGACATTATAAGATTACTGATCGATTGGACGCAAAACTGCAGGAAAAAGAGGGTGACTCACAATCGGTTCCAATCAGAATCTGTTCCACCCCAATGAAGCTTTTCATGGCAGCGAGTTGAATTGCCGAGGTGGCAGAGGCCGTGTCAAAGTAATAACCTGCAAGCTCCGCCAAGGATTTGGTCATATTTAGGGATCCCAGCAACGACATGGACGCCATTCCGGCAATACGGCTGGCCAGATAGGGCATTGCGCCGCCGCCGTGGGCAAATATCATCTTGACATCGGGGTTCTTAGCTCGCTGGCCAGACAACAACAGATTCTCCATCGCCCGCACGCTGTCGAATGGGTACTCTGTCAAAGGGAACGGGTAGCCCAAGCTCACGGACTGACATCCCGGAGCCGCCGGATGGACAAACACGGTGGCCTGTTGCTCATTCAAGACCGAAAAGACGGGACCAAGAGTCGAGTTGCCAAGGTAGGTACCGTTGGCATTGGTGTACATGCCCACACCAGGGAACTTGAGTGTATCAAGGCAAAACTAACAGATCTATTAGCCAGGATTGTACCACTGGTGGGCAATCAGCCTACCTCCAGTTCGGCTACGGATTCTTCTACATGTGGAAGGGGCAACAGACAAAGCGCCCCCAGTCGAGTCGGATGAGCCTGGGTGTAATTATGCATGGCAAGATTAACGGTGCGGGCGAGCGCATGTGCCTCCTTAGGATCATTGAGGAAGTAGACCCCGGGAGCACTCACGCTAATGGTCGAAAAGTTGATGCCCAAGGTGTCCATCGTGGCCAGGTGTGATTCCAGCGTCCAGTCGGGCACTGGGAAATCGTCAGTATACAGCGTTCCATTTTTCACAGGGTAGCCAGCAGCAATCAGGGCCTCTCTCCAAACCGGAGGAATGACATGAGAGTGAACATCGATCCGGTAGCCTGTGCTGATGTTGTTCGCCCGAAGGTTATGCCCTGCGACCACCCATGCCGACAACACGCCAAGTAACAGAGATCTGATGCCCAGCATGAAGGGCAGAAGTAAAGACAGGGATATGAAGACGAATATTTGATAAAAGAAAGACCGTCTACGATTTCAGGGGATCTTAAAGGACGGATAGCCGAAATCTCGGACGAAGTTTAGTTTCCGGATGAAAATTTATGCCCTACGCTAGGCTGCCAAGTCAGCCGGTTGCCGACTATCGAGAAGCCAATCGGCCGCCGGCATTGTTAGCGGTTTGACACATATTGGACCGGGCGTTGATCGGCTGATCTCGCCAGTGACATAGACCAATGCTTAAACAACGTTGGCCGGATATAGGCATGGGTCCTGCCAAGGCCCTCAGTCGGATATTCCAATCCCGAACCTATCTGTTCAGCTTTTATGACGGAATACGTTAGTTAAGTAGCGTTGATTACGGTTCTTTGGATATTGGCCAAGAAGACGAGTATTATGGTGGTAATGAGCCATCGGATATCCCTGTCGCCAAGGGCCCTAGGGCAGCTTCTACTTGATGTTTAGTGGGATCAGACAGTCAAGCCTCTTTTTCGGCCGCGCGCAGTGTGTGCCCAGCAATAAAGTCTCGTTCTCATCTCACGATGAGCCCATTTGGGCTGGGCTCTACGGCCTCACCATGCAGCAAAGCTTTCCAGTACGCTCGGAGGCAAGTGCCTGAAGCTCGTGCACGGTGCTCATACTGATTGCCGGCTTAGAGTGAGGACCGTGGGCCCTTGATTGTCATCATCAATGGTACCATGACCGGGTTCACAGCGGCCATCGTTGTGCTGCGATTGTAAAGCGGCTAGGCTTGGATGACTGGACAATGATGCTTGCCACGCTCACGGCCATTTTGAATGTTGCCATTGCAGGTCTTGGTATATACATATAGTCCAGATAGCAGTATTGAAACTGATGTCGGATATCCTGCTAGAACCAAATATGGCACAGGGAAACATGATGGCATTCTTCCGAATGCCGATGCGTTACCAGCAGCCAAGGTGCGCCCGCTTGCTCAGATCTATTTTCACCCTTCCCAATGACAGCCTAGTTTCTGACCAACGGCGTGATTGCCTGTAGATTCGCTACGTCACTCACATAATATACACCCTCATTACTGGCCTGATCAAGACGTCAATCTGCCTATTATACCTGCGCCTCTTCCCGAATCTTCGCAACATCACTCTAGGCACCATCGCTTTCATCGCCGCCATGAGCATCGCCATTATCATTGCCACCATCTTCCAGTGCTCTCCAGTGGATGCGGCTTACAACCCCCAAAAATACGACCACTATACGTGTTTCGCATCTATTCCATTTTGGTATACCACAGCCGCACTATCACTGGCGACGGATTTGTGGATCCTAGTTTTACCGATTCGGACAATTTTAGGTGGGAGGGGGCGCCTGGCTTGAGAGGGCTGTACAGCAGATACTTACGAGAGTAGGCCTACAAATCGGACAGATGAAACGCGCGGTCGTCATCGGGCTATTATCCTTGGGAACATTGTAAGGGTACCCCTGGAACGAGTTATAGAACATATGCGACTAACGGGTTGCCCCTAAGTGCCAGCATTGCCAGCATTGTTCGAATGGTTTACATCGTCAAGCTTTACGAGAGCACCGATTCAAGCTGGAGCACATTCGGCGTGTCCGTGTCGTCAGGCATCGAAGTAGCTATCGCTATCGTTGCCGCCAGTTTGCCCAGCACCAAGCCAGTCATCGATTTGATCTTCCCAAAACTGTTCTCTACCACTGCCAAGTCCCATACTACTGGCGGAAGGTTGTATCCCATTCAGGCCTCAGGCCGCAGTCATCGCCAGCATGATGAGATCTCACTTGTTCATTTGACTATGGAATGTGATTCCGGGAAGGATAACTCTACGACCGCAGTGTCTCATGCTTAATGCAACTAGATAGACACCTATTAATGTTTCAGTCCCCCAAATATCTGACAAAAAAAGACACCAGGCTGTTAGGATAAATATTATAAAAGGAATATAAACTAATACATACGACCACGGGGTGTGGGAAACAGGGCTTCCCGTCAGATCAGCCGTTCTTAAGCCACGTATTGCGCTCAATAAATAGTAAATGAGCCTTTCTGCCCTCTGAACCACCATGGCAGTGTTAGGGTGAGTGCTGGTGAGAGGGGTGAGGACTCTATACATCTAATCACCACGGGTGATATGGGCTCACCGAGGGGTAATCAATACTCACCACCTATGAAATACAAGATTTTTGTCGGAGACTAAGATAATAGGCATCCAGATGTTAATAAATAGGCCGTGAGCTCTTGTTACCAAGTCATCATTATCATAGGTTTCTTTCTATCACTTTTCTTTCTATCTTAATCTTCCAGGAGCAACATGTGACTATCACATGACCATGTACACTTACGGCGGGCAATAGCGGCCATAGGGCAAACGATTCTGATGGCTAAGTACGCTCACTGCTGCTCTCACCGCATACTATATTAAGCATATTAGTAGATGATGCTGATTATTTCTCTATATATAATATTTTATATAATAAGAATATCCATTCTTCCTGGCCGCCTAATTCTGCCTGGTACGGTCACTGATAAGAGTGCAGTAACACGTATACCCTCTGCAGTGATTCCAGTGGTCCATCCCACGCCCTGCTGCGTAGTAAATTTGTTAGTCCTAGCTTTGTCAAGAAGAGAAGTATCGCTCTTCTCGTAAGAGTGCTCGGTATTAATAGCCTGAATGAGTTGTTCGTGCTTTGGACTCTTTGGCACGATGTCATAGAGAAAATCCTTGGGGTGGCTGATAAGCGATGGTGTGACATCTAGTTCAACCGGTATCTCGAATCCTTGGGTATCCACAGCATTTTTGATACGAAACGCAGCAAGTGTCTGGGCGATGGTTATGAAGATGCTCGATTCGGTGATGTATCTGCCTGGGCATTTTCTGCGGCCAAACCCAAAAATCACGGCCCTGGGATCTGGTTCATCGCGAGGCTTTAAGAACCGATCTGGATTAAAGACTGCTGGATTTGTGTAGACTTCAGGATCATGGCAAAACCACCATGTTGCAGGCAATAAGTATGCCCCTTTTGGTATGAAATATCCGTTATAGACCATATCCTCCTCTAACACGTGCGGAAACCCCATCGGCACAACCACAGACCATCGATAAACCTCTTTAATTACAGCCTCAAGGTATGGCAGTTTATCGCGATCCTCGAATCCGGGAAGGCTGTTGCACTCGGTCACCATGTCGATCTCTTCTTGTGCTTTTCGCTGGACGTCAGGGAACATAACCATGGCTAAGATAAAGCTTTTTAGCGCTGAGACGGTAGTATCGGAGCCCGCGTAGTATAGTCGCTGCCGACCACTTTACAGCTTCCTCTTCTGGCGGACTCAAGGTTGAAAGTCCAGTACCAGAACTGCTTCTTTCCTCAAGGATCCGCGAAATGTAAGATGGTCGGTGACTCCCAATTTTCATCTGGTTGCGAACAAACGAGTAGGGGATATCTGCCACTTCCTGGCTGAAGCTATTCCATTGTCGTGCTGTTTCTTTAAATGCAGTGCCGGGGAAACCATCTGGTAGGCACTGTACAGCCGGTATGATATCAATAAGCCAAGCCATGGGCATAAACGCATCCGAGATATTGCGCGTCACGCGCTCCACAAGGTCAACCAAGGGGTCTTCTTCATTGGTCTGGATGCAATACCCATATGTTAATCTGAGGATAGTCGCACCTGTCGCCCTGCAAACTAATATTCTAGCAGGCAAAACTGCTGGCTTGTTTCAATGGTTGTACTTACGTTCTGAGATGTTGCATGAGACCTTTCGGCTTCTCCAAAGATCGGACAAGAAATCGACCAGCTTCTGCTTCCATCATATCATGATATGGCTCGGCGTCAGATTTGGTGCCGAGTTGTCTATTAATAAGTTTGCGCTGACGGCGGTACGTTTCATCGTACTTTCGGACCGCAAGAAGGTTTTCATGGCCACACAGCTTATGTCCAAACTCCATTTTGCGGCCGCGATGAAGTCCTGTTTGATTTCTGCTTGAGTAAATCGAGCGCGGCTTTTTTGTCATGAATAATGACCAGCGTTTGGCCCATCACTGTGACGGAATCAATCCCACCGTAAGTGTCTTTGTGCTTAAGCCAATGCTGAAACTCCGGTTTCCCTTTAGGCGGCAAGTCGAAAATATTTCCGATCAGTGGGAGACCATTGGGACCTGAAAGATATCGTTTCTTAAGGGTGTTTCGAAAGCATAGCCGGTACATGAAAAGCCATGTCAAAGCTATGGTTGCAGAAAACAAAAGTATTACACTCATCGCGTGCGACTTCACGGACTAACTGAAGCGACTCTTGGTAGATTATGATAGACTTCTGACGTTTTTCTTTGATTTCGCCGAATAAATGTATCTGATGAATATGGTGGGAGCGGCAAAGAAAATGAAAAGGAAACAAAGACTCAATGCTGGACCTGAAAGCGCTTCTTGGGCGAGCTTATTTACCTTTTTTTCTTTCATTTTTGGGGAGCCACGGCCTAGCCCAATCGGGCCTGGGGAAAATAGCATTTGCGAGAATTCTGTCCCGAATAAATACGAATTATGCGTGGCAATTATTATAAACACAGCAGGGGTTCAGTTTGGCGGTCTGTGTGATGCATATCATACTATTTTCATTGGTTGCTGAATGATCAGCAAGAGATACCATAGTTGCATTTGGCACCTTAATCTTTCTGGCTGGCTAAACAGCAATACATAACTTGTCACATCTATAGCCCCGTGACTTGATTTAACCAAACGTAGCATAATTCAAATAGAGAATGATGTACGTTTTTATCCCTAAGATAGTGGTATGAATCATCACATACAACCATATATACTAGCAGTAATGATGCCCATCAGTGCGAAACTTATATGGTCCAGGCCAAAATCTAATTTGTTATCTCGCCTTAGTCTCGCCGGTGACGTGTACCAAACTCGCTCCTATAATGGTCAGGGTAGTCTGACTGATGGCATGCTCAATTCGGGACCAGTGTCTGGCGTTAGTGGTAGCACTTAACCAGTAACCCCCTAAAGAGTCCTTCCTAATAACAATCATAAAATTGTCTAAAGAGACTCCACGAAGGGAAAACTGAACATAAGAATATACTGGTTTATTAGACAGGGTTGTAGTGCCCTGATGGATAACTGGTGTGGAGAAGTCGAGAGATTCTGGCCTTTTCGCAGAGAAGGCTGGGGAAAAATCGCTATAACCGATACACAAATTAGTACAAACCACGGGGCATCACTGTGCCTGAAAAGTGGGTGATGAAGTGCATGCAGCATTAGGGATGGCCGGTCCAATAGCGAAAATACCTCACGCCAGAAGAACAAGGGGAAGGGTGTCGAAACTAATGGTGGTTGGGAAGGCTGCAATGCTAAGGGGGAAGCAGGCGCGGGCGCATGAACACCCTTCTTGAATAGGAACACTAAACCATATTTAACAATGTGTACCTACCTTATCTATCTGTAAGGCTGACTGAGTGACTGACTTTGCCGCCACTGAGCCGGATTTTAATACTTACCATATAATTGCTTGTGCATCCAGTCCAAATAATCCATTTTCAAGGACAATTCTCATCATAGGAGGCCCCGAAAGTTACATTAATGAAATAGCATTATTTCATTGGCATTTGGCGCTGAAGAGATAAATAACATGTGTGAGGTATTATGTATTACTGAGAAATATCAGCTTTAGTAGCCTGTTTAGTTGAGTATTGGTCCTAAACTAAACAGCATCGTTTCATTGGCATTTAACGCTGAAGAGGGAAATAACATGCGCGGGGTGATTATGTATGTACTGACAAATATCAGCTTTAGTGGCCCACTCACTTAAGCGTCAGTCCCTAAACCAAATAGCATCCCCACCTGGATAAGAAATCCGATACCTGAGCTAGAAAGGTCTATAAAGCAGTTATTCGTACCTAGCTAGGTAGTAGAGAACAACGATTGACTGACATACCCGTCCTCGTCCTATATTCTCTGGCCGCTTTCAATTTGCGACCTATTTATTGAAGGTGCGCGTTGGAAATCAGGATCAGAATATGTCAACCCTCGAGCAGTGCATGTCCTCCCTTGGACCAGACGAATCGCATCGACTGGGACTCTACCGCTGTCACATAGAATCTTTTTACGCAACCCGCCTCGAATGTATCACAGCGGGATCACACGTCCAAGGATGTGTCTATTGCCACCAACAGAAAAGCTGATGTAGGCAGGTATGGACAAGTATCGTGAAATGGATCCAGCTTCTTAACAGACGCTCGGTCCTTCCTGAAACTATGTCCGACTTCGCAAGCTACTTGGGAATTGCTTCGGCCCTCAATCTACGCTACAAGGAAGCCCGCACAGCGATTGACCGCCTCGGATGCCCCGTCGATGACACCCTCGGTAGACTACGAAGAAGCTTTCCATCTCTGAAGTTTAGAGGAAACTCAACAATCCAGGCTTTGCTCCATGGAGCCACATCTGAGATGTAGTTTCATAGTGAGAAACTGTGCGCGTTCCGGCCATTGAATGAAACCACTGCTGTCGATGCGATTCGAGAGCTATATACCACCCTGGCAGTTGTTCTCACTAATAGCCCGGGGCCAGATCCAACTCGGCCGCTTCCGCTTAGTAGACATTCAAGCAGCCTGCGGGTCTCTGGCGATGTCACCTTCGCCTGCGTCATGTATGCCAGCTGTTGGTTCGGAGATTACGTCCCTTCCTCGATTCCTCTTGTGCTTGAGATATGGTGTGCATGGTTTCCTACACGTCAGTCAGACGCCGATGTGTGTTTTGTACCTGCGAACCATCAGTATGTCGGCACTGGCCAGCATGATGCCCGCTACGAGTTGGAGGGCCATAATGCACGCGGGTTGTCAACTTCACGCTTCGAAGCCTCCTACCCAGAGTCCGTCGCCACCGTGCACTTAATATCAACTCGTTTCGTGACATCATGGTTTTACGAAGCGGGATGTTGGTCTCAGACTGCGTAGACCACGACAACCGGGACATTGTAGCCTTTCTACAGAAGGCTGCACAACTTCCCGCGTTGATCATCCCCTCAGAGGCTATCGACCTGTGGTCCGGACAGCCGCTCGCCGAGCTCGACCGACTTGGCTTATACATACGACAGGTGAAGCACCTCACTGTCTGCACTCCAAGTCCTCGCAGAATGACCATAATATACACCTTTTTGTACTCTTTAACAAGCTCGCGGCAAAATGCTCATGTGCGTGGGCGAATAACACCTGATTCAAAGAAGAGCGTCAGCTGCTGTCCTGCCCCTTTTTGCAGCCAAAACGCCCCACCGCGTGAGCTTGATAGAGACTTGCCGTTATCACACAGTTCAGCATGGAACCCGCTGAGGCTCGTGTTGCAGGCAGCCCTTCAAGAAGGACTGGCCGCCGAGGAATGGCAGGTGAGTATAGACGCCCGAGTACGTCTATGCGATGAGTGGTCCCGCGGGTTGCAGCCTCAGTTCGGACAGTATAACCCTGTCGCAGCGGCGGTCGACGTGGCACCGCTTTGTATTCGAATTATGTTACGTCTAGCTCAAGAGATTTAGATTCCAGCTCCTCAGTTTACCAACACATTGTTTCAACATTGTTGAAAAGAGTACTCACCGCAAGACTAGTTGCTGGGATACAAATTTGGGTTTTATACTTCGTATGTACATAGCCAAGTAAATGTTCAAGCAGTTCCTGTAGCTCAAATAGAAGAGGCAGGCTCGTAGCTAGCCTTTCTATGACCCTTATCAAGTATAAAACACAAACTATTGAAAGTTTTCTTCTGTTCAAACAGATGACTTAGGATTAGTTCACAGAAACTACTTTCACACGGACGTACTCACATTTTTAGTTTGCCCGGCGTAGGCTGACATCTTACTACTTTAAAAGTTCTCTATATAATATTGATTATTTGTGGCACAAAATCTTCATTTTCTCAAGTGGTCGTGGTGTTGAAAATCGGGCGGCAGGTGGTAAAGTACGTTAGTAATTAGCGCAACGGAGCTTCTTTTCCAACGGCGTTATGCAAGCTGATTGGACTGCAGATTATTTGTGATCATACTACAGAGTATGCAGATCTCATATAGTAGTTCAGCAAAAGGCGCGGGCTGCTGTTCGTCCCCACGGATGCAGGCAATGTGAGCTGTCTATTCTCGCCCAATCTTCCCAACCAGTCACTATACGGATTCGAATCTACACTGAAACATTCCATACGGGCAGCAATGTAGCCTTCACTCCGGTCTTATTTTTTCTATGTTTTTTCTTTTTTTATTTTCTTTTCTCCCTTCGTGGATTTTAACTCCGTGAAATTTGGTGAGGTTGATTTACCCCTCATTCTATCTATTTTGACTGAACGATAGAATGGCCATGTATAGTTTTCGCAGATCGACCAAAGCCATGCCGCTCCTAATCACGACTCAAGCCGCGGCCGGAGTGACAGTGGGGGTAACCTTCATGACATGCGGCATTCTGTTTGCGACGGTCACCTTCCGTCTCGACCGTGACCCCCAACTGATCCAGGTGCTGAGCGACCTTGCCTGGCTGTACTTTACCATGTTGATTCCAATGTTGATCCTGCAAGTCCTCCTCGTTGCCCAGGTCATTCGCTCTGATCGCCGTGTGCAGCCGGTCGTGCCCTCGTGGCTTGCATTGACCAATGAATTTCTTCCATCTGGGTGGTTTGGTGTCTTGGGGACTCATTGTCTGCATCACGGTCCTTTTCCATGGAGTGGAGGGATCCCGTTCTGGCTCACAGCGGCTACCTATTTCGTCCATATGACGCTCGGCACGGCTTTCTTTTGGATCGCGGCCGGAGAGATAGAGGGACAATGAACACCACCGGGAATGCTGGCGTCACCCCCTCTTTGCTGCTTTCTGAGTATGACTCAATTTGCAAATGCCGATGGTGGGATACTCTCCTAGACAGGTCCCGATGGTTTTTCAGGGAGTCTGGATTGGCCCAGCACCAATCCCTGGCTGATGACCGGCCTGACCCGATGATTCTGCGCTGGGTAGGCTGGCTCACACTGGTCTGCACGGTGGCGTGGGCGCCTGGTCTCGGGGCGAATTTGGTCCACGACGGCCCAATGGCGTAGAATGGGGGCATCACCTTTTGGGTTCCGATGGTGGCGTTTTTTATTTAGCAGACGGTTTGGGCTGGTATATCTGGAAGGCGTCGGAAAAGCCCGATACGGTCAGCCAGGAGGAGCGGTCGAGTGAGGATGCTTGGTACTAGGATTTCGTTCTCTTTCTATCAGCTGAACTTGGAGAATGCTATATGAATTCAATTATGCCTGATACAATTAGGAATAGTCTACAAGGTGAGGAGGTTGTTGGAAGATTGCGTGCTTGAATTGCTGATAAGCATCGGCAATGTGATTAGGGAAGGAGAAACTGTTGGTGTAAAGTATCAGAGTCACTAGTTACAGAAAGCCTGGCCCCACCTCACATAATATCCAATTGACCAAAAATATATCTGGGCACAAATTTGCAACCCTTGTTAGTATTTCTACTTTAATAGGAGATGTTTTCTGCCGCGCCAAGCCACCTGCTCAAGGTAATTAGCACTGATGTCATCACTGAAATTATTACCCACAGTAACTCCATCTCCACGGCTTTTTTCAGGGAAGAAGAATGCCCCCTCACCTGGTTTAACCATCTGAAATCATAACTATGGAAATCAGAATCATGCTGACCCACCCATGGGGCCCACAGTTCGGTGGCTAGCTGAAGTTGAATCACGCGGGCTAGATACTGTGGAGTAAGATAAGTAAAATACCATCAAAAGTAAAACAGATCCATTAGCTCCTACATTATATGAAATCCACTTCAGCTCCAATGAAAACATATGTCGAATTAGCACCGCATAAGGACGGTGTCACATGAAACTTGCTCATTGAATGTCCGGATTATGTAGGTAAGTGAAGACTCGATAGCTAGTCATTATGCGATGATTTAATCATGCAGCTTCACTTACATGGTTCATGGTACACGGCTTTGCCGAAAAAAGAAAAAAAAAGGCGATAGGAACTTGGCTAGACAACAGGACAGCCTCCTAGTGTCAGCGTCAAAATGAAATATGACTGTTCCCGTGCTGCATGTACTAACCATCTGCATTAAATGTAGATTATTGATCTTAATTTACACAATTGCAATTATTCAATCGACTCTATCTAGTGTATATCCAGCCAGGAAATGTTCTACAGATGTGGCAATAATAAGACAAACAGACGAATAATCATGAACAACACAGGAAGGACTTATCAGAAGACGTTGCTGTAGTACTCTGTGATACCATTTCGACTTATGATTGAGGACTCAGACGTACGCACTACTACTGCTCACAGAGCCGACTTTAGATTAATGATGGGAAGGATTGGCACGCTATTACAAATTAATCTCGGTTTCTATATTACATGCCATCTACTAGGTTTTGGTTCCTAATAAGTATCATAGTGGATACGCCGTGATTATAACATGACGGCTAACCAGCCACTTTGCATGATAGGCTCTAGGAGCGGGCCGTGGCTGAAGAGCTGAGCATTAGTATTCTGCTTATCTTACTCTGCACTATCTAGCCCGCGTGATTCAACTTCAGCTAGCCACCGAACCATGGGCCCCATGGATAGGTCAGTATGATTTCTGACTTCCATAGGTATGATTTCAGATGGTTAAACCAGGTGAGGAGATATTCTTTCTCTCTGAGTAGGGCCGTAGGGATGGTGCTACTCTTGGCAACAATTTCAGTTCAACATCAGGTGGATTATTAAGCATTACTTCCCCTCTTCAACTAGTTAGCTTAGATCCTGTGCAATTGCTACTTGGATTTTAGTAATACTATAGATGACCTCATGCATAGCACACACGGATGAATTGACCATGTTCCACTGAGTAAATGATATTGAAAGATTTTTGGTCGGACGGTATTTCTGTACGAATTTTACAAGAATTTTACCTCATTCAGGATTGCCGTTCGCGCTTGCTGATTGGACCCTTGAGTGAGGGTTTTAGCTTTTTTTTTGGTTATATTTGCTTTTTATCCCAATCCCTCTTCATTTCTTCTAAATCTAGAAAGCCCATTCGCCACCCGTTTCTGATGATGTAAAGATTAGAAAGTAAGAAAACAGATCGATCAAAAAATGAGACTCTTGTGCCTTTGCTATGCGTCCCTAGGGGCTCCTCGGGCCATACGAACAGACGACTACCTAGTTCGATTACTACTATCGAGCATGGAACAGGAATTATGCCCTTTATACAGGCTTGGTTGTGACTCTACAACAATATTTTGGGCTACTTCAAGTTACAGTGACCGCTAATGAAGAATAACATCATAAACCAGAAAGACTCAGGCCGCGGCCAAGGACGAGAGCTAAAGGTATATCTTCTTTGTCTACTTTTTGTGACAGTCCCAATCGCCGCAGCTTTCCTCGATTGTCAGTTGAAATAAATATCATTCAATTTTGCAAATATTACTTTCTCAAGCTGTGACAATTCCCGTGCCTCACGAAAATTCCTCCCCCCCCCCCAACCAAAAGCATTATTTGCTTTATAATTCTCGTGGATTCAATTTGCATACCTGTATTCTCTCTTCGTTAGGACTCAGACGCAATGAATCCCCACATGGTCCGCCTGGACGGAGTTAGTGGTAGTGATCCTACATCTATTTCACCCTCCCCAGACTCCGCAGTTGACCAAAAGCTTTTGAAAGCGGTCTGCAGAGTCCTTGAAGAGGTACAGTCGGATATTTTTGAACTCAATGGCGAGGGTTTGCATCGGATGACAAGGCTCTCGTTTCTATGAGCATCTATCGTCGTGGGAATAGGCTGTCTAGTAAATAGTAGAGAAATTTATTAAGACCATCCCATACACTATAGTTCATAGGTTATGTATTCACGCCCTGCCATAGCTAAGCAAGATACTCTCACCAAGTTTTGTCGCAACTAAAGCTCCAAGAGCGAATCACATATGCGATGCTCTTGCCGGGAACCGAGTATCCACTTACATTCTGGTGCTCTGGGGAGGCTGAAGTTGTGGCTTATTCTTGAATTTGAACGTCGACCTTTTCCCCAGACCTGTCTTCCCCTCTACAATAATGTACCATTGAAGTCGGCGTTGTAGCTACTTGCATCAGCAATCATTGACTGATTGTAAGCAAAGAGGAAGAGGTAACATACCTTGATATGGCCCTCATCAAGCCAAGGCACCAAGCGGCATAGATATATAAGCCCGACAAACACCCCATAAAGTAAGCTCAGCACAAGCGACCACGCCCTCGTTGTTCCCTCGAATCCAAGTTGATTCGACAGCTCACTCCCATTCAGCCAGTACGTATTAGCCATAAGAAGTGACCGTGGCACATAAGGTAGGGCGTCATCCAGGGCTCGGAAAATATTCCTCGCCAACAGACCACTTTTCTCCGTAGGATGCAGTTCAGCCACTAGATACGACTCTAGCATGACCTTTGCCGAGTGCGGAGTCTTGAATGGCTCAGAAGGCGTCCCCATGTAATGCGCAACTAACCTCCACATGGCGATACAGTCGGACACTTCCTGGTTTGACGGGTAGATTCCCTGCGCCGGAAGGCCTATGAGGAGGATCACGGCTGAGAGATCGAGTACTGTGACGATGGAATCGATATCGTTTATTGGGATGCCGTGTTCCTTTACATTATAGGTGGACTGCGACGAGTCCCTTTGAATAAGAGCCATGAATTGGGTGCGGACTATCGCGTGGAGAAATCGGACTCGTAGACAAGCGATTTGGCCCGTTCCGCCGGGCTGTAGTGCGGATAGGGATTGAGTTACTTCGAGGATAAATTGGGCGGTTTCGAGGATTCGGCGACGAGCTGTCTGTCTTCCGAGGCCGGATGTACGTGCGAGTGTTTCGGCTCCACGGCCGGGGCCCCTATTTGATATCAAGATCATGCGATACGATTGAAGGAATGGTACTTACATCGCACCGATGAGGCCTTGGAAGGCTAGCTTTGCTGTATCAGTAAATGTACGTTTCTCTATACTAGCAAGGTGGCCTACAGAATTCAAAGCAAGTATATCATATCGATAAAGGACCTTCTGACCTCTTTCTATTTGCGCCCAGTCAACCCAGTCCGGAATGGAATGTACTTGACCCCATAGCTTGCGTAGTTTCTTGTCTTGGGTATAGTTGTCTCGCAAGAGAGTGTATAGATCTGGGTTCAGCGGGGCTTGTTCAGTAGGGCCATGACTGGGCTTGGAGACAATTTGCTTCAATCTGAGATAGCACTCTTCACCAAGCACATCGTACGAATATCTCATAGACTGTAGCCCCTCTGCTGGAATATGATCTGATGTCCATTTGAACGAGTGGTTCCAGATCTTGTATGTCTTCTCAGACATGATGTGCAACATTCACATCTCAGAGATAGGGAATACCTCTTACCAACCTATATTAGATGGAGAATATGGAATTCCAAATGAATGATTATGACCGCAAACCTGATTATTTTGTAGTATATGCCATGTACATTCTTATTGGCCAGATAGAAATCTTCGCTGGCGGTGTGACATCTTTCAGCTGAGTATTCTGCACTATATAATTTCAAGGCATGCAAGGTATCAATAGTTTATATTGCTTCTTTTACCCCTCTTCTTCAGTCCGTCTTGTCTCATGCTTCTTTTCCCTTTCTTCTTGTTTTCTCTAGTTATCTCTTTCTTCTTACTACCTTGGGCTTGCCATTACTTGAACTTTTAGATATTCTAGATATACGAGTTGGCAGAATTAACGTGGAGTTTTGAGTGTGTTGAGAATGAAGGAGCTGATCGTTTCTCTCGAGTAGTTATACAGCAACACCCACCTTGACACACCCACGACCCGGAACTTCCTCTCAACATGAGCGGCCATCATGCGTAAATCTAGAATCCTAGTTGTGTAACATTATAAATCCTAATCCGTAACCCCCACCGCAATCCTTCCCAATGGATGTTTGTATTGGCTAAGGAAATTACTATTATGGAACTGCCACGTATATAACTGAACAATAGTGGAGTGAGCCTAATGGAAGCAGCCTTGGGAAACTACTCATCACGCGCTGAATGGGCCTTACCGACACTTTTAGGCGTCGGTCAGCTTGTGAGGGGTAGGTAGGGATTAGCCAGAAGTAGACAGAGAAGGATTACCTTAGTCTGGCGTTTCCTCATATTCTAAAAAACATATAAGTCTTCCAGGATGTCCTCTAACCTGGTAGTATAGTCCCTTCTTGTTATCCATTAAGTCAAAGCCTATACTTTTCAAGCCAAAGCAAAATGGACACCCACAACGAGAGAGTTCATCAAGTCTCACAAAAAGTTAAAGCCTTTTACGAAACCAAACAACCCTTCTCCATCTACCATGGCTCAACAAACAGCACGCGAGCCTCAAACAAGACAAAACATAACACCGTCGACATCAGCCATCTGAACAAAGTGCCCGCTGTAAACCGAGAAACGAAGACTGTCATTGTCGAACCAAATGTCCCTATGGACGTTCTCGTTGGCGCAACCCTACCTCATGGTCTTATCCCACCAGTCGTGATGGAGTTCCCGGGTATAACAGCTGGAGGTGGATACTCGGGGACATCGGGTGAAAGCAGCTCGTATGAATATGGATTCTTTGAGAGGACGGTGAATTGGGTTGAGATTATTCTCGGGAATGGGGAGGTAGTGCGTGCTTCGGCTGATGAGAATGAGGATTTGTTTTATGGTGCTGGCTCCTGTTTTGGGACGTTGGGAATAACCACTTTACTGGAGATCAGACTTATTGAAGTCCCGCCTAGCCCCGTTGTGGAACTGACGTACTTTCCTTTTTCAAATGGTGTGCAACAGGGGGTCAAGCTCATTCAGGACCTCAGCTCAAACAGTTCATACAAATACATCGATGGCATCGTCTTCAGCAAAACCGCCGGCGTTATCTGCGCTGGAAAAATATCATCAGCCGAGAAAACCCCCTATCAACTTCGGACATTCAGCCGTCCAACAGATCCCTGGTTCTACATGCGTGTTGAAGCCGCCGCTCGCGCTTCAAACTGGGGCCAGGAAAGCCCAATCACAGACGCCGTCCCGCTTGTCGATTACTTCTTCCGGTATGATCGTGGCGGATTCTGGGTTGGTAAATACGCGTTCGAGTACCTCCTCCTCCCGCAGACAAAGTTTATGAGATGGGTAATGGACGGGATAACGCATACACGAACACTTTACCACGCTACACATAAGAGTGGTTTATTTCGTGAATATACCATCCAGGACGTTGCAGTTCCGTATGCAGGCGCGAGGGATCTGATGGAATTTGTGGATTCATCGTTTGGGCAGTATCCTATCTGGCTGTGTCCTGTGCGGCAGACGTTCCCGAATACACCAGCCCAGGTGGAGCAGCAACAAGTAAAGATGCTCTCTGAACGAGACAATATCCAGGAAAAGCTGCTTAACTTCGGCATCTGGGGTCCCGGCCCCAAAGGCAAAGGACCCTTCCTCACCTTCAATCGTAGCCTTGAGAGTCTCGTTCACAAGCTAGGTGGTAAGAAGTGGTTATATGCGCGGACGTACTACACAGAAGAGGAATTCTGGAAAATCTACGATAAGGAGAAGTTGGATTCGCTGAGGGAGAAATATCATGCGACTAATTTGCCGGATATATATCAGAAGGTGAAGCCGATGGTGGAGGATAGTGTGGGAGGAAGTGGGAGTGAAAGTGCGAGTTTAGGCAAGGGAAGAAAGTCTTGGGGGGAGTGGTTGGCAGAGAGGGTTTGGCATCAGTGGCCTTTGGGTGGGTTGTATGGGCTTTATCATTTATTGTGGAATAGGGATTATTTGTTGCAATAGACAGGTCTTTCATAGAAACTTTAAGCCATTAATTTATTTCATTCTCAACAGCAGGCAAGTCAATGTGTTCAAATGTCGTATATTATTTACCTCACACATGAAATGAGCTTGGCCTGCCAATATATTTGCAAAAGTCCTAGATTAACATCAAGTAGTGTGTGGACGTAGGGTGCTTGGTAGTTATTTCCATATATTACCCCTCAGGTACAGAATAGCTGATTCTATAGAATGACTCGCTGTTAAGAAAAAGGCTTCTAATCATATCATACCATAGTATCTGGAGCTAGGCGTATTCATAGTTATAAACATAGACTCAAGTGCTTAATTATAATTAGACTGCCAGCTCGACATCTCCGTGAATGATTATTCTATCACTTTTGATGGTGAGAAGGCTTGTAAATACAGTCTAGCAGTAATAATCATGTCTCATATAGTATAAAATATGCTATGTCTTGTATGTCATGATTGCTTGATTCTGCAAGAGATAGATGACAGATAAGAGGATACTCTTCGTAACCTCATACCTCAAAATGGCGTTAGCGTGGATGTGCGAATACAGTACTTTTAACATTAGATTCAGTACTAACCATCGCATATATAAGAGTATCGTCAAAAATCAAACCACCAGCTAGGAATAATTTGATCTATATATATTATTACCTCAAGGGTAATAGTGCCACAGACTTGCTGCTGGAGACTGTAGTACTCTATAAATGCAGTACCATCACCCTACTAAAGATCCAAAGCTCATAAAACGTGGCCTATATAATATACTGGAAAGGTCCATACTTCTTCCTTCTCGTTTGCTCTATCTTAATCACTACTAGTAGTTTAGAATGAGAATATAGGACTCCTTAAAATTACAGTAACAGTACATCAACAATTTCATAGTTTAATACCCATTAACCTATATATAGGCCCTTTCACGAACCTGCTATCATCAAATACTATAAGGATTTCAGTGCGTCGAAATAATCTTATCCGAAAGTCTCCATATCTTTAGCTCATTATGTTTAATGCACAGAAGGTATGCTGGAAAATACGCAGTCACTTAGGGACAAGGATTAAGCAGCGCACCGCTAGTAGGCCAGGTGATCATGAAGCCTCCTGAGCGAGATCTAATGAGGGGATAGACAGCTAAGAGCGAATAAACAGTAGTCTCAAAATAAAGACACCAAAGTGACAGACACCCAATTGACAGACACCCTACTATAGCTGTTTGTAGCATGAGACTCTACAACAAAGCCAATCCATTCAGAGCTGGTACAGCTGATGATATGAAATTGGTTACTGGGAATAATGCTACTATCAAGTAATAACATATATTTCATTATTTTCGTCATAGCCTACTAACTGTATAAAGATACATTGAATATATAGGATATACTGCTTAATTGAAAAGGTCTGCTTCTTTATTCTGGAGCAAAAACTCGCTTATATTTATACCCAGATCGATAAATATGTGGTGACTTGTTCCTATGATTAAAGCCATAAAAATATAGGAAAATGATATTAATTTCATAACAATAAGCATAGAAATAAGCAGTAAAATGCTGCAATGAACATAGTGAAAATGTAACGGGAATGGAGACGATAATAGAAAGAATTACTGTGTGTTGTAAACCGATTATATATTAAGTGAACAGAGATCTATTTGAATCAGTAATAATACTGTTAGAAGCAGGTAGTATCATATGGCAGTGGTGGATATCTCTTTTTCTATTTCTGAACTGGTTGAATTGGAAATCTCGGCCCTCTGACAGTACTATCTTTGCTAGTGCTGTATTGATAAATCCAATGGCTTAATCCCGGGAATCAAAGCATAATGATAATTTATCACAGTCTGTTTAATTAATAACTAAATATCACACTTAGCTGGCGAGCTCTTGTTTATGGATTAATTCTCTCTGTATTATAAGATTCAGCAGGGGTAGTGGTACATATTAGTGACTTGGATGTGGCAGGATACAGTATCTATATTTTAATTATATTCTTGATATTACTCTCTCCAGTGCTGAAAACCCAATTCAGAGTTATGTGAAGTAAGATACTACAGGTCTTATTCACTACTTTGAAGTTAGATACCATGCTATTCTCTGCTGTGAGGTAGTTGGCAATACATCAGATGCCTTGTATTATATTTTGTTGTCATTGCTGTATTAGTACTTGAAGAGCTTGAGGATAGTACAGAACAAGAATATAGATAAATATAAATATGATAATAATGATCAGGATGAAAGTAAAGGAAAATAATTCCTTATAACAGATGAATACTTCTGGAATAGTATAATAGATCAATATACTAGCCGTCAGGTGGCATGAGAAGGTTAAAACTATAAAATGGACTAACTAGGAAAATGAAAGACGCTGTGCGGCAGGTTTAAGAGAAAATACTTATTTCTAACTATATCTGGGATCCTCTGGCAGAAAATCAATAGCGCGTAGGACAGGAACTATGTGTGATATACCCAGCTTATGGTTCTATATTAAAAGTCTGTTAATTTATAAAATCCTTCATTATCTTCCTCTGCTGACCTTAGATATTCATAAGATACTGATTTTATTTATCAGAGAAGAATAGTGTCTCGTACTCCAAAAAGTCTATTTTACAGATCATGTATTATTCACTACTTGATTTGCTTTTTTGGACCTTATAAAATACTTCTGTAACCTGAAGGTATATCAACTGAATGACTAGATTAAGATTATTTAAGATTTGCGTCTATTACAGGGGATGTAGGGATTGGATGTACATGATTAAATATTATTTGAGCCATGGAGATATTCATATTTCTCTGTTATAATTATTTTGATGTCACGGAATGTGGTGTTTTCACTGACTGACTGAATAATAAATATTAATACAGGCTCCAGTCAAGTATAGAACTTAGAGATTCTACAATTAATTCTGCGACTTGTCTCATTGTCCTTAATCTTGATTAACTTGAGATTTAGATCAACCGGCTTCACTACCAATATTTTATTGATATATTCAACCTCACTATGGCGTCTTCTTCATGTGAATCTAAGTAATTTTAAACTAGCTCTTGGTTTTATATCATCTTGTTTACCTTATCAGGGCCCGGTGAAATCTGATAGAAAACTGATTTCTACCCATTACAGACTTGACCAGCTGCGATAATCAAGCACTTCTTGCTAGTATTATACCAGCTGTTGTTTTTAGTTCCCTGACAAGGATGGTGGGAAATTTGTAAACCAGATGGATCGAAAGTCAGTCAAAATATTGGCTGCCTGTGCTGCAATATTACTAAACACCAAAGCAGACGGGAAGCCGATTAACATAGGAAGAGTACAAATTCTGATTCATCCTCTAACAGTGTATTCTCATTTGAAAAGTCTGGATAATAAATAACAGCCCCAGAATACAGGGTCTCTGGGGGTGCTTTTGACTGGGTTATTATTATCTTAAGATAATATAGTTATGGGCTCAAGCGGAAAGGAGATAAAAAGAGACTGAGTAGACTAGAAGAAGATTAACAGGAAAGTACTGTAGCAGAACATATCATTTATCAATTTCTCCTGCATAGGCTGATCTGTTATTAAACAAAAAAGTCTTTGTGATCCACTGTTGCTCCACCATATTCTTACTTCATTGACAACTTGACTAAGAGGGATTTTCAGCCCTTGGTCTAATATTCTAGTCTAGTCAAGGCAGATGGCTGCTGGACAGTTCCGGTGCCATCTGCATGCGGGCAAAGACAATAGTTATACATGGAGTGGGATGAAATGGTGATTCCTTAGGGTCTAGAGTAATTTCTAACAGGATACAGGATCTAGATAGCTACAATAGTCTGTCTACCCATACTTCACGTGAACAGGGAAATGAGCATGGTTTTGAATGTGAGGATGGCTACATATTATCAAAGGATCATTGCCTGAGAAACTTGTTCCATGTACATAATAAGAAGCTGAATGGTTTTTGAAAACCATGCCAGCAGGATTTATAGTAGAAAAACTATTATATTAAAGATTAAAAGACCCAACTATTGAATCTGTTAATAGAGCGCAAAGACTAAAAAGCTTGTGTATCTACTATCTGCCCATAGACATATTTATGTTGTGATTGTAATGGTGTACTCATCTACTAGTGACCTACCCAGGTCCAGTATCTTCTCGTTGAACTCCTGTTCATGGAGAAGATTGCTGTTGACTTTTATCTTGTATACTATACTGGTGACTTCTAGTTTCTTCACATCATCAGCTTTCCAATTAGAAGCCAAAATGACGGTTTGTAATCCCAGTACTAAAAGAAACTGTCAATGTTCACTTCTATTACTTTATTCAAGATTGCAGGAGATCTGTTATACTTAATTGGATAAAGCATTGAAGTAGTGTTGTTGCTTTGCACGGACAATACTAGAGTAGATTATTATAGTTCGTTCAGCTTGTCCTGGCTCAGAAAAAGTGTCTCAGCAATATATTTAGAAATGACTTATAATTGGGCTACTGAAATCTCAGCCAGCTCGGTGTCATGGCCAGCTCAGTATCAGATTATTTTATCAGAAATATGTTTGGAGATATCATAACATACTGATCTAGTAAATACATAGAAAGATACCCCAGTTTTGCACCTAGTTATATAAACTACTAGGCAGGAATCAGGGCCTAGACAACTTTACTAGTAGGCTTGATGCAAACCAAGCACATTAAGGACCGTTAGCAATCTGTCATCCCTTGTCCTCCATTACTCACATGCTCCACTACTGACGGTCCCCATTGCCATGGTTTTCCATTCATGGTCAGAATAACAGGCAAGGCCTTGTCGGTGAGTCTTATATCGTGATCAGTACTCGGTGCCAAATATAGCGGTCTGAATCTGGCATCCGGCATGCCTAGCTAGCCCCTTACAGCCTACGTTTGTCCAGATAATCGATCAGCGAAATAGCATATTGAAGTGTTATAAAGCCTATCTCACTTCCTGTTTCTAAAGGTGTTTGAGCTCTGCACAACTGAGTGCCTTGTATTGGCACTCAAACGATCGCCAGTCAGTCGAAGTCCACAACCACCTTACCAAAGTGGCTTCCCTTCTGAAAATAATCAAATGCCTCCTTAAGCTCACAGAACTTGAATGAATGACCATCAATCTGTGGCTGAAGGTGGCTTACTTCAATGGCAGCATTCATATCCTCTTGAAGCTGTCGACTACCAACCAAAATTCTTCGAACGGTCGCTAGCACGGAGCTATGAGAGGTGCCCGCCCCCGCTTCAGATCCTCCTCTTCGTCCAATGGTTGCGATACATCCATCGTTAGCAACTGCTTGGGAAGATTGAGCCATAGTATTGGCAATCTCGACCACAAAATCAGCTCCTCTCTTTCGGTGCGATTGGCGTTTGGCCGTCTGGCCCCATTCGCTATCCTCGGCATAATTTATTATCACATCTGCGCCTAATTCTCGCAACTTTGCACCCTTCTCCACACTACTAGTTGTCGAGATGACTTGTGCGCCCCCGAGCTTTGCGAACTGGAGAGCAAATATGCTAACACCGCCGCTGCCTTACGCCAGAACCACATCACCCGGCTTCAACTTTTTAGGACCACCATAAAGGGCATTCCACGCTGTCAGTGCAGCACACGGTAGAGTTGCAGCTTCAAGGTAAGACAGGGTGGATGGAATCTCCACGCAACCATGCTCGTTGAAGACAGCGTACTCGCGAAATACCCCGTCATAGGTTCCGCCCAGCTGATTTTGAATGTCTGAATCCTTCACTGAACCATAGAGGTGTGTCAAATGAAAGATAGGTGAAACCCGTTGTCCAGTAGTAAATCTGGTCACCTTTGGGCCAACTTTGACAATTTCGCCCGCAGCATCAGAGCTTTATTACCAGTCAGTACTCACTTACTCACAACCAAAATAGTACAAAGCCTGAGTACTCACCCAGGAATTACTCCCTCCTTAGTGTTGACATAATATTGTCCCTGCCGTTCAATGTTATTTCGTTGCTTCGATTCTCGAAATACCCAACAAATCGAAAGCATGATACGATCTCACATTTGCAATCATGATGTCTCTGAAGTTGAGTGAAGCTGCGTGGAACTTTACCAGAACCTCGTAGTCACTTGGCTCGGGATCCGGAACATCTTGGCGCTGGAGGGAATCCGTCCCGCAAGTTCCGCTCAGCACCCACTGCTTCATTGTCGGTTGACCGTTAGACCGATTCATCATAGGGAAGAGCGGAAGTGAACAATTTAAGATTAAATTCGAATTTGTTTTCGTTCTATTAGCTTGGATAACGGTTCTCCTTGTAAAGTCAAATTAGCCCATTGAGACAGACGCAAAACGAACTGCTTTATAGTTAACTGTTCGGGAGGGGATTTGTAATATGAATACCCCACCCTCATGGCGGGAAGGTTCCCTAATACAGTATCCCGACGGAGGCCTTATCTGGATTTGTAGCTTCCGTCTCTGAAGGCAACAACCTTATGTCACCATCAATTACATCGAGTCAGTTGCTATAGAACATGTTGGAACGTAATCTCAGTAGATCATTCAATAGCCATAGACATGCAATCCTGAAGACTTGTATTTTAACTGCTTCTCTGAGTTATCTAGATAGGAAGAATCAAGCGTTTCCTACAACTTCAATATTGACCTAAAATGTTGTTCCAACAGGATATATGAACAATCACCCTATGTTATCAGGTATCAATATCTCTAGATATTTTATTAGTGGCTAGAAGACTGCATTTGCGAGGTTGGAGGAGTGAAAATGATCGGCCCTATAGCGGCACTGTATTTACCCAAAGAATATGCTTGTGGCAGCTGGCAGAAGGATAGTTTGGGTGAATTTTGATATTGCTACAATATTTAGCAGCATGGACTCTCGCGAGAAGGTATGTTGCGATTATGAAATCGAACTCCTCGAAACTTTTGAAAATCTTCTGGTTTGCATAACTTCCTTTAACTCGATCCTGATAATAGTAGCCGACAAAATGAAACATCAGAGTGATGACAAGTGACAGATCCTTTCGCCCAACACAAAGTATTACTAAGTTATATGCCACTACCACGAGCAAACCGAATTGGCACAATGTAATAATAAGGTGTAAAGGGAATTATGCAGACACAACGATCGTAAACATGATAGCAGATCATATCTTCTCTATAGGAATGCCTGAATGTCGGAGATGGCCTTCGGCGCTATCTTTTTTTGCACCTGCTTCACACACGCACCGCCGAAGGAACGCATGAAACCCTTAGTCGGAATTCTTTTCCTATACTGACCAAGTTTTCTTTATATATACCTTCATCTCAGCACTGAATTCTTTCATAGAATTAAATCAGACAAATACAACGCAAGATACAGCAACTTGACTCCTAACTCCGTGCGTGAGGTCACAATTAAATACAAATTTACCTTCAGTGATAATGTTCTGATCATGTATATGAGCTTACACATAGTGCTAGAATTTCGCTGATCATCAGTATGCCCTTCTTGGAACAGTTGTTTGACATTATTGCACTTCTCGCTGGGAAACAGCATGTGCATATGCCCACCATAATTGAACCCACTCGATCATGGCTTGGATTTCTCGAATGTTTGTGAGAGTATTGCTTGACTCGCCCATATCATTGTCCAATATGTTCAAATAAACAACTAATTGCTCCTTCTGCGACAGGCGTGGAGCACACGGACATCTATGGGATTATTCCGTCATCGGTAGACAAAAACGCGAATCTGAACCGAGAACTTCTGAGACAATTACCAAGGTGTAGCTCCTCAACTATACCATATTGGTTTCTTTTTCTACGTCGAAGTAATCGTGGAATTTTTTGTTACCGGATGACGTTCATAGGGTGACTTCGGCCCAGTGGTAGAGCGGATCCGCAAAAGTCATCCAGGAGATAAAGGGAAGTCTGCTATGTGTGTCTCGGTGGAAGATATGAGAGAAAGGACGAAAATCAATTCGGCAAGATATTATATACGTAGTATTCACTAATCCTAGTGGTTATGGAGTTCACCAAGAAGATCAACCTTTAAAAACCCTCGATGTTAGGGTTGCTGTCCTCATTATCCAGCCGTGCCATAAGCTTTGGCTCATCCGGGCGCCCCTCGTCAATGTATTCAAGTATTTCGCCTGCAAAGTCAGCTTTCGCGGCGTAGCCGTGGCCAAGTGACACGAGAGATCCTTGTAGTGTGAACTGGTGAGGCTCTGCGTAACACGCTGAAATGGGCATATCATACCATTTGAGACTCCGAAGTAACAGCTCATATCGATCGTTTCATCTTGCGTCCAAATGTTATCAAATATAAGGCCCTTGTAGTGGGGATACTTTTATTCTCCAGCCTTCCCCCTTAATACGATGGCCTAGAGACTCGAACAGTATGCTCAAGTAATGAAAGCTCGCTGTGTGGATACCATGAGTCTCCCGATGAGTATCCTCATGCCGACTAGTGCTTCAGCCCCACCGCTTATCTATCAGTGAGATCAAGTCTCCATGCAGGATGTATTCTCTTCTCAACCAGAACTAAGTACATACGACCATAGGATGTGGAAAACAGGGTTTCCCGTCCGCTCAGCCGTACTTAAGCCACACGCCGGGAGGTTAGTAGTTGGGTGGGTGACCACCAGCGAATCCCTTCTGTTGTATGTATTTTGTTTATTACTTTTACTTTTTATTGTTACTTTTGATTTTCTGTGGGCGAAGCCTATTTTGGTTATTTGATTAGACAGAATTGTGCCCGTTGTCATGATTATACATTTATCGGTAGTCATCTACGAGCAACTAACCCTCCATACAGCGACGTATATGAATATCCGGGCGGAAAGAAGGAGACTTCACCCGTACCAACTCATCATTGTATGTACAAAAATGAGATTAACATCCACCCCTCCTCCCCCAAACAATTTTCATTACATACACCCCAACTCAAACCAAACCGGCATCTCCAACGGCCCAGGACTCTCCACATCCGCAGCCGTACACTCCTCCGTAACAGGCTGTCTAAACAACAAATCACTCTCATCGCCACAGCCCGTTCCAGAACTATTATACATTTCGAACGTAAGTGTCGTGTCACTGTCGTTGCAGGTATATGCGGCGTCAATATTGAACATCTGGAATGAGCCCGCGTAGTTGTAGTACCCGCCGTTGCAGTCGCCCAGGCTGGGGTAAACCAGTGAGAAGGAGATATCGGTGCAGTTGGTGTCTTTGTAGACGAAGAGGGCGGGGTATTTGTAGGAGTAGGCTGTTGTTGGTGGGGTGGATAGGAGGAGGAGGGTAGTTACAGTAGAGAGGGAGAGCTGCGGTGTTGGGTGGCTTTATGTCAGGTACAAGCGTTGGTGAGGATGTGGAGGTGGGAATGTACCTTGGAGATGGCGGAGCGGCTGGACATGATGGGCGTCGTAGGCGGGGTGATATGATGAGGGTGTGGAGAAAGAGTGCGATGGGGTGAGATTCGAGAAAGCTAGTAGGAGGTGTGATGCTGCTACTTATATACACTTTCTACTCAGAAAGATAGTGGTTCAGCTTGTGGTGAAAATATTGTCTAGCAGAGCAGATTAAATGTGGTGTTTTAACCACTCTTCGTGTTTCTGCACGATTAATGCCAGTAAGATTGAGTGGCTTGCAACTAGGTATGCATGTCTGGGGGAAAGTAAGACAGGTGCAATCACAGCGAGGTGAAATGCATGATAGGGTAGGCACTTTCATGCTAATGATAGTTTCCCAAAGTTCCAATTGGTAGTCTAATGGGAGAAAAAGAAATATGCAGTTAGCCATGCTGCTCGCTGTGGATGTGGTGGCCGTACGCATGTCAGATTAGGCGTCCCGTCATGTTTCGCTCGATACTCGGGATCTTACTTCTGTTATGTTTTTCTTTCTTGTCCTTGCTGGATCTGTTACCAGTTCTGTGTTTGTATAGACTAATGGGTATCTGAGTCACGTAGATGATGCGTCCAACAACCTATTAGAAAAATTGCGGACTATCATTCATGGTAGTGTATATACATAGCATTGAGTCATATCAACACCCAACGATGACATCTAACATCACTCATGGCTCGTCGCAGGAATGAAACAAATCAACAAACTACTAACAAAGATTCTTTTGTCGACACAGAGTCAACACCATCTCCCACGATACATTTACAACAAAGCCACGACAGCAGCGAAGATGGCGAAAACCGAGCCGGCAGCAGGCATAGCCATGGTAGAGCCAGCGCTGGCGGCAGCGGAGGACGATGCCGAGCTGGATGAGGAAGAGGTAGTGATGTTGGTATCATAACCAACGACACCGGTGGTGTTGACGCCAGACACGTAGGTAGTGCCGTTACGGCTGTAGGGAATGTTCACATCCAGGCCGTACGAAGCATCGTACGGGAAGGGCGCAGTGTAATTGTAGGTCGGGTTCTGGCCCTTGTAGGCGTCAATGACGGACTGCAGGATACCGTTTCCGGCAGAGCAGGTGTCGTTGGTAGTCGGGATGGGCCAGTTAGCACGGTACTTGGAGTAGCCCCATTGCTCCAGGGGACCGGGCAGAGACTGGTTGATGTAGAGATGGGTAGGGTCCACGTCCCAGTTGGTGTAGCCGATCTTGTCAGCCACGAAGCTGAAGATGTTGGCACCACAGTCCCAGCGACCCAGAGAAGGAAGACCCCAGTTTGCCTCGACGGTGGCCAGAGTGGAGTAGTGAGTGTAGACAGTCTCATCCTTGGTGCCGATGAGGTGCTCAGGAACAGCACCACCGAGAAGAATGCTGAAGACGCGGTTGCGGTCGTTGTAGATCTCCGACTCGGGGACACCGTAGGTCTCGGTCTCATCAAAGGTCAACAGCAGCAGGGTGTTGTCCCAGAAGTAGGTGTTGTTCATAAGAGGCTCAACGAAGCTGCGCAGCCACTTGGAACCGAAGGTGATATTGGTATCGTGAGCATCGTTGGTCATGTCTTACTAGGTTAGTATGGGCAGTGTGTAGAGGTATTGGGAGAACGCACTAGGAGTGATAAACGCCCACTGAGGGAGCACTTTGTTCTTCATGTCCTCTTCGAAGCTAGTAAAGTTCTTGATGAGGCGCAAAGCAGTGTCATTGCTAGAGATCTTGTCAAACATGACCAACGGGTCGTGCTTGCGCATGTAGTCATTCGCGCCGGTTTTCTGGTTCGAGTAGTTGTACCCTTGAAACCCGGGATAGGGCAAGTGCTCCTGGTAGTGTGCCCAGGAGATACCCTTGGGATTGAGTAGATCCGCCAGTGTCGAGACATTGGAAGGAATGTCATGGAAGTTGTCTGCCGGGGATGATTAGCATTGGGTCGGCTTCCGGGATGAATTAGCCCTACCGTTGTCCATGCCATAGTTGTCTCCGCTCACAGAGGCACAGTAATTGGGCTGCGAGGTGTGGCCGACACCGTAGTAGTTGACCAGAGTAATACCCTTGCTAGCCAACCACTGCTGGTTGCTGTCATTGGCAGCATTGACATAGTCCTATGGCAAAGTATGAGTACTGCGACATGCCGTTGGACAACACTTGGATACTTACGACATTCTCCAACCAGATCTGGTAGAAACGGTCGAAAGACTTGCCAGTGACATTGGAAGTCCAGGTCTGGGGCAATGTGGTCGCCTGAGCCCTCTGGATAGCGGCAAGCGGAGGCTCCGAGGTGGTGATGGTGGCACCGGCGGCCAGCCCGGCCAGAGTGAGGAGCGCAGTCACAGAAGCCATTGGGAGAGGTGCTCAACGACAGTGAGAAAATGTGCCTGGACTTCTATAGCAAATTTCAGGGCATACCGTCCTTTTATCCTGCAGTGCCTCGTGCACACTGGGCGGCATATCGGCCGATGCGACCGTGGCGGAATACTATCTAGTAAGGTCCCTACTTACTCCTACCAGGGACGGACTAGCAGTACCTTAACCCCGCCGGCCAGTCAGAAATGGGGTTGACTTCACGTTCCTGCCGGCAGGAAGAGCGAGTGACAATCGAAGGATAACCAAGCGGGGACTTCATCCATTGATCCACTCCGACTGGATCGCGGTGGAGTCTCTCTCCACCCACTTTCAAGGCTTCAATTTCGGGGTTTTCAGCAACACCCCTTCCTCCCTACCCAATTGCAATGGCTGTCTCCTGCGCGTGCTTGCTGGACCTCGAACGACTTGCACAATCACACCATCTGTTCAGCCCTGAATGAGACAGCCTTGTGGTATTCGCCCTTAACCAAGCTCACCAAGCTTCACGGATGGGTGGATGTGGCCCGGCTTATCCCACGTGCCCGCCACTCTCATCTGGCGGAGATAAACGCGCAAAGTTGGAAGACTGATACCCTCATCCAACCCGGTCGCAACCCGGCGGACTCCGGAGAAGTTGTTAGTCAAGGAGACAAGTATCAAAGGGCTCAATCCTTTCCGCTGCTGCTCTATTCCAAGTGGTTCGAAGATATGCACATGTGACCACTTTCTGCACCAACATCTCGGCATCTACTCCATTCCCGAGAAGGTAGCAAAGACTGCCTTGAGCACCATTCAATAATTGGATGTACAAGACCGTCCTATAGTAGTGCAGACACACAGTGGAACGCTGATTAGCTTCAGCTTGCATACAATTGGACAAGCCTTTGTCCATGCGCTTTTTCAAGACATTCGAATCCCACCCAGGTCCACCATGTTCACAAAATCACCGGGCTTAAACGGAGCCCGAGCAAAAGCGGCTAGGGCAAGTTAGCTCTAGCATATCGCAGATCGAACTCAAGGCATGCTGTCGCGTGCGCACTCCCTATTGGGGATTGCCCCTCGTGCCATCTGTTCGTATGACAAATGGATATGGAAACAAAGATATCTCTTCAAGGTGGGTCTCAGAGAGCTCGTCTGTTATGCTTCGAAGAAGACTAACGTTGCATCCAGGTAACCGTTCATTCTGCCCTTCGAGATAGTGATCTTATCGCAGTTGCAAATCGCGTATCATTATCATCAACAGTATCTATGCCGAGACCATAGCATCTTTAGCCTCGTTGTTCCTGTTGGTTGTACCTGCCACCCCCACTTTAGACTATGTCTGCCTGAGGCGGGAACTGTTAATGCCTCAGGCACTCACACAGCGCGCACTTTGCACAAGATATTCACGAAAGTGTTTGACATTATTCGGACTCAAGTGATAAATCTAGTAATGAATACTGTGATTTGAATAGAATACCTAGGATATGTCAAGCTACTGGTACTGCTGGTATCAGTTATTCTTCAAACGATCCTTCCGGGTCCTCGTGGAGGTCATGTATCTGTCTTCTACGCGCCTGCTTTAGAAGGCAAGGTCCCTTCGATATAAAGTAAGGTTTACTTTTCGTACAGAAAGAGACCCTACTTCCTACTACTTAGGTATAAATCCAACCCGAGGCGGTGCGTAGGGGGTTCTATGGCTGGCCGGTGTAGCAGTAGGGTTTCCTCGGCACATTATCACAAAATCAACCCCGCTCTTCGAAACATCGCAAAACTCTCCAACCAGCCCTCTACCGGATCCTGATCCCCCTCGAAGCCAGTCTCCTGGAGCCTTTCCACACTCAACTGCCGATCGAAAGTCAACCAATACCCGACACTATCCAACTGGCGATACCCCACTCCGACCCCGCTAGTAACAGCTCTCGGACACCCATTTCTGGTAAAGATGTCCCGATATTTAGTTATATACTCCCCAGGTGCGAGGGTTGAAGCCCGCTCAGGGACTTCCCCAACTTTCAATGTATTATGTTCCGTCTCAGGAGCAGATTCAATAGGTGGCACGCCCACAAGATCAAACCATTCCGCCAACCGAGGCCAGAGCGATCCGTATGTACACGGTGTCGCCCGGTCAGCGACATTGAATAACCGACCATCCCCGCACGTCTCTGGATGTAACGACGCGAAAATCATGAAGCGCGCCAGTCGATTGCTAGATACGGGGCTGAATAGTGACGTAGCTCCAGCTGTGGATCCGGGGAAAGGGACCTGAACAGATGCCTTGGTGGTTTCCTCTTTTCCCTGGGTATGTGGTCCAATGTTGTGGTTGTAGGCATACAGGGATAGATATTGTGCCCAGTGCAACGCTAAGCTAAATTGTGATCCATTCGGGGTGAACCCAACCTGTTATTACGGTTAGTCGTTCCATTCGTAATGGAAGTTGGAAGGAAGAACTGACAATTGCGTCCGGACACACTTCGCACCAGGTCCATTTCCTTCCTTGACTGGATGTACGGAGGATCTCGCGATATGCTGGATAGACCACTGTCTTGGCATAGTCTGATGGAAGGCTGTTCACCAATTCTTCGCGTAGAGGTGGAGTGAACGTTCCGCCGGCGGAATAGATGCCGTATCCCTGGCCAATGTCTGGTCAGGGGTGATTCCTCTGCACACTCCAAGGATAATATGTACTCACCCTAGTTCCACCCACAAATGTAACGAACTGTAAATCCGGACTGATCAAGTTATGCGCATCAATGACATTCTGCAGCATACGTCGATTTGTCGCTACTTCTTCCAAGTCGTCGTCCATGGCGGCGAAGGCTACTCACGTTCAGAAAACTTCACATAACCACCATGATGAGATATAACTATACCCAAGTAATAGACATGAGTCACGCCCTCGCTATCCTCAACAACCTCCCTCAACCACTCCACCAGTCTATCCGGATCCCAGCTGCGAAGATCAACGCCCGAAGCCAATTGCAGCTGAGGCCGATTAGGACCTGCCTCTGGCCAGTATGTCTCCGAAGGATCGAGGGGTCTGTTTGTCACAGCTGTGACCTTTAGAAATGTCCCAGCGGCAGGATATGGGCCTAGAAGCTGGTTTATTAGCGCCCAGCCGATTAAGCCTGATGCGCCGTAGACGATTGCATGGTTGGGAGAGTTTGATAGCATTCTGGAGTGATTGAATGCCTCTTCTGATAAATTGTATTTGTATACCTTGCAAAGCAGGGGACAGTAGTTCGAGACTTATATAGAATCTTGCGTCGGGGTCCCAGAATGATCGCGGACGGTCGGGATCCCAGATAGGTTTAGCCTGTCCGGGACATGAGTGTATGGCACGTCATTGTGTGGGAAGTATAGAGTTCGATTGCAAATCTATTCTCAAACCCGTTTCTGCGGGCGCTGTTGGAGATTGTAAGATGGTCCGATTTTACGCGTAAGGTTGATATTTTCGTTGTATGCTACGGTCTATGGATTGCTAGGTTCGGAACCTTTTAGATCCCGGAAACATATTGGTAATTGCACACAAACTATCTGGCAGGAGGAACTCACACTAACCAACAGTTTAAGCAGTCCTCTCAGTGAAGAACGCAAAGCACTTCATCTCAATACTCTCCCGTGGAGGGCCATTGATATATTCTGGGTCCACAAATGCAGAGTGAAGCAGTGTCACACTAGATGCAGCATCACTGCCTAGCTGCTTAAAGATGAGCGGCTCATCCGGCTGCTGCTCGCTAAGATAATACCAGTCATGCTTTTCGTTGTAGACAGGCAAGCCAAACTCGACTACATGGTCGGAAATGATTCTGCGATCTGGAACGATGTCTGAAGCAGGGTCAACAGATCGCCAATCACACACCGCAAGAGGATCTCTTCGAACTGTCTTGATTGGCCTCCATGCGTTGACAACGACAAAGGGATGGCTAAGAAGCCGCTCAATTTCATCTTCGGTAAGGACATCCTTTAGAACAGTCCGGCAAGATGCACGCGTCATGTCTGAATGCACACCATGCGAAGGAGAATTCGGGGTGCTCATTTGGTTCGCGACTTCGTTACCCTCAAATCTAGTGCGAGTGAGATATACAACAACTTCGGATGCGCCGGTTCTGCAAATATGGTCAGAGAAATTAAGTCCATTTTGTCGGCTTATTCTTTGGCGTGGGTGAAACACTTACAGTCGCTTGACCAGCTCTTCTGTAGCGGGCTGAATTATTTGTTTTATCTGAGCGGCGTCATGCCAATCCGTAACCCCCTCAATCACATGTTTAACGTATTGAAAGCCTTGAACATCCAAGGTGAATTCGTGCTCTTTACCACGAATATCCTTGATTACAACGTCTCTCACATCGTTGATACCCTCACGTTTGGCAAAGCGCCGCTGAGCCTCGGGTACATCGGCATCGATTGGTTTTAACCCTTCACGGCCAGGCGGGATTATATAGTTTAGTGTTGTAGGGACATCGCGTCCCTTCCCGACCGAGGATTGGCCATTGGAAATGGATACAGTCATATTGGTGAAGATCAAAAGCAACAAAACCAAAAATAGGGAGAATTATTTTGGTGAGAAAATCTTGGAAGTTCGGACAGAAAGATGTCGGATGGAGGATACTTATGCAGTTCTCTTATGCATCAGCGGATAAAGTCAAATGAAAGGGGGCTCGGGTTCGTATTCGGACACTTTGCCGATTCGGGGTACATGTCTTATTCGTATTCGGCTTCGGATTAAGGATCGACAATTGGCACCAGAGATGCGCTCTTGAAGACAGCCAGCTGCAAATATGCAGGGTCCACATCCTCCTTTTCCCTGAAGTAATTGGTTATCTATATTTACAAGACCATGCAAGCCTAATCAGGGTTCTCAGCAGAAATGAGTCCTTCTCCTGAGATCCTGACCTGAGCCCATAACCAGCCCAAACACATAAAGATATTGAAACCACATGATTCCATTCGAACTATCTCTTCACTGAACACCCCTTTCCCGAAGCTCAAACAGAACAAAAATCATGACCACAAAAACTATTGTTATCATCGGATGCGGAGGCATGGGCTTAGCCATCGCTCGGCGCCTCGGTGCTGGCCGTCGACTATGTATCGCCGACTCCTCCAATGAAGTCCTCTCCGCCGCACAGGATACCTTGACAGACGACGGTTACATGATAGAAACATTTCAGGTAGATTTTTCTGACTATGCATCCGTCAGCGGCTTCGCACAGGCGGCTGCATCGCAAGGACCTATCGAAGCAGTCATCCATACAGCCGGCTTGTCACCATCCGCAGGTAGTGCGCAAAAAATCCTTGAAGTCGACCTCCTCGGCACCGCCAACGCTATTGAGGCATTCTTGGAAGTGGCGCAGTCCGGAATGAGCATGGTCTGTATAGCCAGTATGGCTGGTCACATGGGATCAGGCTTGTCATCGGAGCTCGAGCGTCATCTTGCGACAGCGCCCAGGGAACAATTGCTAGACCATCCCGCTTTGAACATTGATCCCAGCGACCACCATGGACCTGCACGGGCGTATGGTCTTTCGAAACGCGGAAATATACTTCGTGTTCAAGCTGCCGCGAAAATTTGGGGGCGTGTTGGGGGAAGAGTGAATTCTGTTAGCCCCGGAGTAATTTCTACAAAGACCGGCAGACAGGAGATCAATGATCCAGCTGGTAAATTTATTGCCATGAGCCCAGTGGGTCGTGTGGGCACGCCGCAGGATATTGTGAATGCTGTGGCATTCTTGGCGAGTTCGCAGTCGTCTTTTATTACGGGCAATGATATACTAGTGGATGGTGGGGTCGTGTCCTCATTGAAGTGGGATAGTCCATAAGAGTATCTGGTACTACCATCAGAGAGGCTTTCCTGTCGGTACCTGTATATTGCAAGTAGGTATGGTTATTGTTTAGCCTTATATGACCCTGTCTAATGCGCACCAAACCACCCTGTCCGAACACTGGGTGCTGGCTAGTAAGCAAGGAGTTAAAGGTGGATACTGGCCACACTTGAAAGACAGTGATATTATGGCCGAAGGCTATTCTAAATCTTTCCCCACTGGAAACTCTACATATGAACGGAACGTAGACGTTTCTGGATGGTGATTTGACGAATATAGCTTATATTCAAATATTGGTCTGGGCCCAGTTATGTGTCAAAAGAGTGTATCCATACAACGATGCATCGTGCTCGTAAGATCCTCCAAAGCAATGAAAAGCAGGAAAAAGTTCCAACCACGTTCAATGTAGGTCTCATGTTACTTGATGGTCATATCCAATCGGATACATTTGTACGCATCGAGTCATCATCTCGACTAGACCTGGACGGTCAGGCAGTTGAGAAGACCCTAAAGGTAATGCATGAGTACGTGCTATTCATAAACCATCCTGCAATACTACTTACAATTCCATTAGTGGTGCAGCAGGCAGCCTGGTTGTTGCAATTTCCAACAAGCGCTAATGAAATCTTAGCAAGACGGACAGTGGACAGGGTAGTGCGATAACTTACGAACGCAAAGTGCGGGAAGCACGTTCACATTCAAGATGCCGTTAGTCAAGCTAGTGCAGCATGAGTTGGCTTGGGATGTAGTGCACTGTGAGGCATCACTAGTGGCTGGTACAGCGCTGGCAAGACCGATGGTCGCAAGGACGACAAGAATTTGTGAGAAGTTCATTGCGGCTGATTGGATTCTTTGTCTGATAGTAATGTGGTAGAAGATGCAGAAAATTTCTTGTGATGATAGACTGAATTCAATGGAAAGTTCGCGTTCTTTGATGATTTATATATCCCTTTCAACCATGAACATTGTCCGAATTTAGATACGTCACTTGGCCCGGTATATCAGGTGTTTCTCCTAGTTTTGTCGATATAATTGCATATTTGAGACATTTTATCGATGTAGTAGTATTATAGACCATCTAGACTGTCATGGCAAGCGCCATGTGGAGGGAAATCCGCAACAAATCAGCTCGGTGCAGCGCTCCCGGGGTTTCTTCTCAACTGACCCTTCTTCAACTCCACTGCCGGCGAATTTTGCAACTAGGAACAAGGCCTAGATTGCTCTGAAGAGCCATCATGCAGGATGACTCCCAAAATTCTATTTGCAAATCCTACCCTGTGCTACCATCCAAATCTTAATCTACTGCAGCCGAATATCGACTAGCTCATTCCCCATTATGTTTCGGGGGTACCTAAAGGATAAAGATTTACTTACAACAAGCGTGAATTAAACTGAGTAAAATAATATTGGAAGCCTTCAGTAATGACGAATGACGTAGTAAGGATTCACATTCCAAAAAGGAAGCTGATGTCATATATGGCAAGTCTTCATCATTCCGTTCCGCTTCATAAAACCTTTGCTACTGGCCCATAGACAGTTCATTTACCTCGTCAAATACACAGTCCCACTATACTCTCCATGTGAGTCATGTCGAAACGATTTTGGGCAAAAGCATTATGCGAGAACAAGATAAACAAATTACCATGCAGCCCAACCCCACTGTTGAAGAGCGGGGTGCGTCGTACCCCTTGCAGAAGGCCATAGAGGGTTATAACGAGCGATAGGATACGCCCGCTCATGGCGCGGATACTGAATGCCTTATCTCTGAGGCTTGTAATGTTAGCCCGTTTATAGATATGATTGCTGTTAACCAACGTCCTGGTCGTTGGTTCTGTTCATGTGTGCAGCGCATACAATATACTCCTATACGGATAGGGGATAGCTTACGTTACTACTCTGTGTAAGCATGTCCTTCCTCCTACCTTCTGGTATAATGTCTGACTGATTTTCTCCTTGGGTGGTTCTGATCATTTCCACGTTGAAGTGTCACCTATGAGTCTATGAAGAGTTAATCATAGCCCCTCGCATCTCAACCTTCAAATTCTATTTCTTCAGCATCGTATGACTTTCTTAATCTGGTGGCGTCGGGTACTTTTTCCTTAATACGTAGCATTCCGCATTCGCATTCAACCCTTGTTTCAAGCAACAGACAGATGTAACTATCAGCATCATGCAAGGGACACTCATGCTTTGGATAGCGGGTGAGAATGTGCCAAACAATCATGTTGTACCGCTTACGGACTAGAGCACTGACATTCCTTGGACACAAATGACCCCTAAATCGCTGCGTTAGGACGAAATGGACCTTGCCCAAGAGGCGTTCCCAATCATATGACGGAACCGATCTGCAGCATTCAAATTATTTCTGAAGTGGGAATATCCCAACCATAATGCCACCACCCTTACTAAAAGCGGCCTTTGTTATTTCATGTAGATACTGACTTGCAGAAGCCCATGATACATCCTCTAGGAGAAGCGCTGGGTGTCTTGCGGGAGGACTCTTCGAAAGGAAAGATCTACAAAGTTCCATAAAGTAAGCAATGAAAAGGGATCCCCAGATGTGAGATAAGCATCGGGGAGTGATATTTCCATAATCCACTGGAATAAATTCAGAAAGAACAGTTGTGGCTGTGGCAAAGCTAGGACGGGCAAAGAGGCTGTCTCATCTTCTGCCGATCAGGATGAGTTGGCACAGAGAACGGAAGCTCGGACACGGATACGGAGTACGACCAGCTAAAAGGCCGATCGTGCTGCGGCGCCTGGTGGAGACTATGTATGGTGAGGATGCGCTGGATCGTGAGGGCCAGAACCTTTTTTTCATTGCTCGGTTTCGGTTTCGTTTCCCTTTCTAGCGTTCCTTTCGCGTCCCTTTTCCTTTCCCTTTCCTTCTTTTTTTCGTCTTTTTTTGGAGGGGGTCGTATATCTATCTACCTTTTTTTCATATTCTGGAAACAAGAAGAAAAAAAGTACTGGTGATTTTATATGGTTACAATTGCCTGAAGACTAAGAGGAACGGAGAAGGGATTTAGAGAGAAGGATCATGGATTTTGCAGAAGAGCAGGGTCTAGGGGAGACACCTTGCATGAATCAATTAACCGGATAGGGGTAGGATGTAAGCACTAGTGTGGAGGAGTTGTAGGGGTTGGTCAATGAGGGATTGGGTATGATACCTTGGGTTTAAGAAGACTATAGTGAACAAGGGGCTTGTATGCAAATTGATTGGTGGTGCTATGACCTCGCTTGTTCCTAGAGAGAGCATTGCATCCAGTAGCTTAGGGATTAGGATGGAGATCTTGTTCTATTGGACTTGTCTTGGGATGGTTGGCAAGGCCTTTAATATCATGATCCTTCCGTTCAAGCATAGGCGTACATCGTATCAATCCCTTCCTAGCGTGATGATGTTCCACTGCCCATGCAGCAGTTGGATAATCAGCCTAGACAGGCTCTATCAAAGCTCTTTCGAAGTTTGGTGCATGTGTTGCGATTCACGGAGGGATTTCGGGTTCAATGCTTTGTAGCGCTTGAATGAAGGCACTCAGTGCCTGTCTCGGTGGGTCTTAGGAAAGACGAGGGGCATGATGACATCCAGATGGTTGCATAGATGACTGGACCGCGCATGACTGTGTCAGTTAATTAAATTGACACGCGGCTTTGTCGATCAGGCCACCCATGGTGGATCTCCGAAGGTGTGAAAGATATGCTGCTAATGGCGGGAGAGCGTAAACTCATTCCGGCTGAGCAGCCTTACTGAAACACGAGGTAGCGTTTGCCTTTTTTCACTTGTCCGTGTCCACCCACTACCAGCCGACCGACATTCTCAGTCTACACTGCATCGATATCCTCCCCTATAATTCCGTCCGTACGGTCCAGAATCGCAGTGTCTTCCGTCCTAAAGCCACTCATGTTAGTCGCGAAATCCCACTAATCAGAAAGTAACTCACTCTGCGTTTCCCAGCAGCGGCATCTGAGCTCTCACATCCTTTCGCTCCGCCAGTTGCACCCCAATTCTCAGCATTGCAAATGCATCAAATGACTCCGTCCAGGTGGGATGCAATCCCGCATAGAAGGCCATAATCACCAGTCCGACAAGATGCAGGCCTATTATGGTCGACAGAAATGCGATTGCCCATGGTCGTATCGCGAAGATCTCGACAGAGGTTCCGTCATCCTTGAAGAGGATTCGGCGGTAGGCCTGCTCAGTTGAGGCACGGCCTAGGTTGGCCTTATTGGCAAAGAAGGCGCCCTGGGTAAAGACAGACGTTGTTGGGGGTTGTCGTAGTTTGCAAAGAGCTGACCAAGCCAGGCAGCCAGGTCGTTGAAGTAAGTGGAGTTGGTGTCTGATGCACAGGGCTTGAGAGTCGCGTATCGCCAGGAGGTAGTATCTTCAGTATTAGTATTTGAGAGGTAAGTAAACGGAATAGGCTCGGAGCACTCGTCCAACGACAAGGAAGTAATGTTCGGTAGAGTCGGTGTCGAATTAGCACGATTGGCGAAGAACGTGGACGGGCCGAAGAGGGCCTTGGTGGCTGTGAGCAAAGGCCCAAGAGCTGGTGAGCTGACAGGCGTGGGGTCGGGATAACCATATCTAAGCCATGTGAGAAGATTATCACAGCAAAGCTGGGAAGCGCTACTGCCCCACCAGTCAGGCTTTCTCCACACTAGACCTCCCTTAGGCCACACCTTGCCACTTGAACAGAACAACCTTGTCTTGTAAACTAGGTGGCAGGGTATGGCATAAACAAGCCTAGTATGGAGGCAGCCTAGCTGGTGTCTCGGTAGCGCCTCTCATAAAAAAAGTGAGTTCTTACCCTAGAACATGTGAGTTATCTAAGGCTCGCACATCCATACTCTCCTCCTGGTCAACGATAAAATTCTCTGGATCAAAACTAGTTGCAAGATTGAACGTCTCCAACAAGGGACCCGTTTGGTAGTTGTTCATGTAGTTAGGGAGCATGAAGTACCCCGCGGTCGTATTCGCACGAATGTGCTGTGTCCAGCTGGCTATCCGAGATCCGTTGGTGAGGAAGCTCATGGCGATTGAATTGAAGTAAATGTATGCTTCTTCCGCAATGTCCTGGCGGTTCCGAGTGAGATTCCATGGAAAACTCTGCGAGTCTCCCAGCGCGCACACCTTTACCTCCATCATACCATCTGCGGAGATTGGGACGTTATAGGAAGCATCCAGACCTGACAGGTTCGCAAGCGTTGATGCGGAGAAAGACCCTGGTCCACCGCAGCTGTCGGGATAGCTCTTTTCCGATACCTCTTCTGAGGCGACGGACGTATTGAACCGAAAGGCATGATCGCTTATTATTCCCGTTGTGACCGAGTTGACGGGGATGGAGACAAATGAACTGTTACCGCGGAGGGGATAGAACTGCGTAGCAATTCCGCCTTGGTTCGAGTTACTCACGCAGGAATATGCCCAGCTCATGGATGAATTGCAGACTGAATCGGGTGTCCGCCAGATATTTGGCTGAGAGTCGTACTGAGTAGCGTAGTTGATCAATGATCTCGTATCCCCAACCGTCTCGATGGACTTCACTTGAGACAATCCGGTGATGTCGGCGTCAGAAACCAGCGGCGTGACCTTGGAGGGTAAACTCTCAACCAATATGGTCACCTCTGACACGAGCAACTGCTGCAACGGCCAATTTAGACCACCTAAATGATTTGATCAGCTGAGCCTACACACACCCTCACATGCCATACCTAAAGCGCAGACGAGGAATGCATAATATAGGAGCGGACTGCCCAGTCGCCGCCGACCTCCAGCAGAAAACAGGCGGGCAAGGATGAAGGGATTCCACCATCCTCGATCAGCTACCGCTAGCAATTTCCGGAGGCTGAATGCCCGCTTATTGCCAGCGGCCTGGCCGTACACTATGGCGGCGCGGGCGGCAATAAATGAAGAGAATGGAATGGTCAGCACCGCCATGACTGAGTTAACGACCCGGGCGGCCAATCTCCAGCGACGTGTAGCAGCGATGACGGCTGCGGTGAGAGTTACTTTTGTCGCTTCTCTCTGGCTGCAGGAGAATGTCGCATTTGCGTCAGAGTCGGTGACCCCCAGGACCGTCTGGGACGCGCAGGTCAGCTGCCGCGCGCTTTCCCATGTTGGCGTTGAATGATGATAGAGGAGAGGCCGGTGGGTGAGGATGCACGTCACGGTCCATGAGAAGATGAGTAGAGAACAATAAATCAAGACAATCGGGATTAGATGCTTCAAGCTGCGGGATAAGGAACGAGACGTTCTGTGCGAGTAATCGGCTGACTTGTCGTCATCGTTTAGTGTATGAAATGGAATATATTTCCCTCGTAGAGCAGTGTCACCAGACCCCATTTTGTAGAGTTACTGGTAGAGTCAACTACATAGGAGAAAAAAGTGAGATGGGTGATGAACATGCAGGGTCTGTCTATTCTTATTTACTAGGGCCGCCATGCTCACTGCCAGATCGAGTCTGGTACATTGGAGCATAAGCTTCGGCCAGGATGCGCGGTTGAGCCTCGCTCAGCCGGGTGGGTCACTCAGGGTCGGCTTGGCGAGGCTGTGGCTTAGCATATCTTAGCTTGACACCTTCGGAATTGCCGACGGATGTGACAAGTAGTGAGTGAGAACAGGCTGGAAGTGGAAAGTCGGCCATTTGGTGCTGTCTCCGCTTCCTATCTATCACTGGTAAACACCATAATAACCTTCCACCATAAGTAGATACACTTATGACGCATGCCTCTGCTTGCAACCTTTCCCACCTATCGCTGTCTGTGGAGTAACGAATATATCTCGGTACTAGCCTACACTTAGGATATCAACAGAATATACACTAGAATCAAATGTTGGGAATGTACTATTCGTGTAGGCGAGCACAAGGATACAGCATAATTTGGACATTTGTGTCTCCAAGTGATATTTCCGGATTTAGAAATATGGCGCGGTTTCGAAATTGCGAGCCCTAGGCAATAGACCACGTGCAGGGACCATTTATTGTGTTTCCGCCTACGTAGATCCAGGGACTGTCACACCCACACATTTCCCAGTCCCACCTTCTTCATACTACCAAACTTCGCCTTCAAGATGCCCATAATAGACTGGGTCTTTAGTCTGTTCCCACGATACTCGCGCGAAAAGCGGCTTTCCAGCCTGGAACTGCTACCTCGCGAACTATTACTCCATATCGGTAACCTTCTGACAACCGCTGACATTATCTGCCTCTGCCTATGCAGCCGAACACAAAATCTTTTCACAACAAGTTTTTACGACATCAAGCCACCCCAAGACAAGTCCTTAACACTTTTAGTCCTCACAAGACTGACCCGAGACCTCCCCAAAATGTTCTGCTGCCACTACTGCGCCAAGTTGCATCGTATCACTGACGTCCTCCATCCCGCACGCTCCATGGGTTTCCGTCATCGGTGCCCGGACCTGGGAGTTTGGCACAGAAAATGTCCACAACCGTCGATTAGATGGCTGCTAGCTGTTCACTGTATGACCACCCTTTATGACTTCCGTCACTGCCACCTGGTGGCTGTCTTACAAAATCACCATTCCGGCGGCCGATACGGGATCAACGCGGAGTCCTTGGCTTTCACCGAGGTGGTTGATTACCCTCGACAACCAGCAAGAACAACTTTATTATCAGTGGAAGGACGCGTCTGTACACCTGCTGGAGCTCGCCAAAGACCATCGCTAGTCCTGCAAATACAACAGTGGGTTCTCGTCCATGATCTACAGGTCTTCTCCGACAGGGGTCTCGACGTTGTTCTTTCAGTACTCCACAACTGGTTTATTTGCAACTGGTTGAGAGTGGGCCACAAGAGTATTCAAGATAAGATTCGACCTGCAAATCGGCAACGAAACCTTTGCTGGAAGGAGGCACCACTCACAGAGATTATGCGATGCTCGCATTGTGGTGTGGAGTTTCAGATCGTCCTCCGAGACTGTGGGGAGGATGGGACAGCAGTGACAATTACTAAATGGTTAGACCTTGGGGCAGGGACAGATATTGATGATCCGAAATGGAAAAAGGCTACTTTTACTAACACGATGGAATCTATATACGATCGTGTCGAAGCTACGGCGAGCACAGGGGAGGTCCGTTGACTATTCCGTGAAAGCTCTGATCAAGAGAGTGACCCTACGCCGCGAAACAGGTCATATTTGATAGGAAGACGATACCGTTGGGCAATGTGGTGCTACTCGGAATCTATGTACTATCTATTCCATCGCTAGCTCTAAATCTATGTTAGCCAAGTACCCAGGCCAAATCGCTTTGTCATGTTAGAAGACTCAATGCTCCTTTTCTAGCCTCTTCTCTGGTCCCATGAAAACTCCCCAAGTTGGGAAAGAACTTCGTTCCTGCCCAGAGTGGAAACCACCCACGGCGAAGGCCAACGACCATCTTCCTGAAGCCTTCCTGGTTCTTCTTAGCTTTCCTCTTCTTTCTTCACGGAACTCAATTGTTAACGTTCTAAGCTAGTACTTCTGTACGTGTCCAAGCTTCCAACATCATGGGTTCTGCAAATATCATCTCTATATTGGGAAAGCTGGGTACTTCGTGTAATATGGAGCTCGAGAGGTGCAGGGCGAGTATTGTTGTATATACATGCCCTATATTTATTGAAGTGGTGAGAACTAGAGGCTGTTTGTTCTCTCCCTGTGTTTGTGCTTTTGCTTTCTACTCTCTTTCCTTTTCTTTCTTTTGATTCATAACTTGTGTAAGGCAAATGATCCTTAAACAAAGTTCTCTTCTGAGAATGCAGATCGCAGACGATCGATATGGATGATACAAGTGGCTTCCGGACAAAAGAACGCTGCGCTAGTGCTCGGTCCTCCTCCATCCACCGATGTACCCCACATACTACGACGGGGAGCTTAACATTGCCCGCCCTATGTACTTGGAAACTACAATGCCGTTGTACAATGATAGATATGGGTCGAGTAACGCTGGCTAAACTGATATAGACTTACTAAGCCACTGGGTAGGAAGACATTTATAATCTATGAATGCATAAAACGCAGGGATACCCGATAGCGATGAAATTAGAATTGAAATAAGCAGATTAACGGAAGGGAGAGCTCAGCTGCAAGCCCAGCCTCTTCCCCGCCTCTTCCCCGCCCAACGCCCGACGTAGACATCGGCTTATTCTTATGCGAATTAAAAGCCTTCCTCATGCCACCTCGACAGAAAATAGAATACCATAACCCTGCAATTTCCACGGTCAATCTCATCTGATTCCAATCGAGAAAATGACATTTGAGATATACATTCCCTCCACCCTGACCTTCCAGGACTACATCGCCGTCTGCCAATGTGCGCGCACATTCGCCGATGGGTATGATCGGAAGGTGAACACCGGATCCCATAAGGACTTCAATCGCAATAGCATAGAACTATCTATAAACTAACATCCATCAAACCCAGGACAAAACCCGCCTCCGCGCCGCCCTCGCCCCCTCCGTGATAGTCGACTACAACAAAGTCCTTCCCCACGTCACCCGCGAGACCTACGAAGCCGACCACTTCGTCGAGACATGGCTGAACCCAAAAAACCTTGGGAACAAGGCTCTGGCGACGCAGCATCTCCTCGGAGCACCATACTTCAAGTTCGCATCGGAGGAAAAGATCGTCGTACAATGGCAGCAACTTGCAAGCCACGGGCGGTGGGTTGACAGTCAGGAAGAGACATCTCCGGTGAAGCGCAAGATCGACGAGACGTCGGATGGAAGAAGCTGGATGCAGCAGACTTATGTTAAGGTGGATGGGCAGTGGCGGATTCAGGTGCTGGAGCCGGAGGTTTTGTACCATACGGGGGATTTTCAGAGGATTAGACGGCCGGATGAGAAGGGTGAGGGGAAGCTTTAGGGTTGGGGGTCTGGGACGGTCGTGGTCGTGGTCGCCGTTATGGCGATGTGCCGAGTTTTCGGGACAGGGTAATAGACCATACAGCTCGCTGAAATGTAAAGCTCACTTGCTTTTTACTCGTTAAGCTAAATGATCTCTTTGTGGATGCTGTATGTGACTGAGACTGTCGGAAGGATGAGAGCAGTGTCGGGTTGTGGGGATCTCGGGATGTGGGCTGTCGGATACACTCTGCACAGTAAACCCTAACGGCTAACTTGTAGCCTGAAGAAGGCTATCGTTGCGATAGTGGACTTTGTCTCCATTAAAATACAAAGTTAATTTCAATCCCTTTCAAGAAATTGCAGCAAAGAATCCGTGTGGTTAACAACAGGCTATGTTGAGAATTTGCCAATGCTAAACGACCCCAGTTCTATGGAACCCCTGAGCCAGGAATGTGTCACACGATCTAATAGCCCACATTGCATACCAATCCTCCGTATTATTGCAGCCCATTGAATGCTGCGTATAGACTTCACGAGCAAGGTGCAACGAGAGAAAACAATAGCTCGGTAGAAAATCGATCGCTTGTGTCTCTGCCAGGCCGGCCCAGGTCTGCATGATTTCAGCAGCCACCTGGCGGGCACGACGGACGAGATTTTCAGAATATGTCGGTGTCCGTGCCATCTTGCCATTGTAGAGGGCCAGTAGATATGTCAGATACAGTATGTATAGTGCGCCACGATGGACACACAGCGTAAACTCTTTAGATTGTCGTGGATGCTCGATCAAGGTCCATTGAGCTGAGTAGCGAACAGAGGCAGGTAGGTTTTCCAACCATCGTTTGAGTCTTGTTTCGACGCTCGTGACTAGGGCTGGGTCTAGATGCTGCATTTTCCATAGCAGAATAGCTGGCTTCATACCATCGTCCAGTGCATCACGCGTTTGACGGTCCAGGTCGACTGTGTAGAGAAGGCGGTACATGCAGCGGATAAGTTTTGACCGTTCGATGAGGATACCGCATAGCTTGGCGTGGTATGGTGGCTCTGAAATGCTTTCACTTGCTGGACCTTCGCTTGTTGGACAAAAAGTAGCGTTGATTCTGGCTCGATCGAATACTGCAAACACGTCGGGGACAAACTGACAATCGAGACTAGGTGGTCGTTTTATTTGGAATGGAGCATCCAGAGCCAGGGAGATTGTGAGATCAGCGGTGTATAACGACCATACTAGTCGCTCACGGAGCGAAGATGAGATCGTGCAAAGGTACTCTGTGTTTTGGTTGACTGGCTCATCTGTTGGGTCCAGTAGACCTGCGCCGATCGCGACAGAAAGAGCATGGCGAATCCAATATCGGGATTCGGAAAGACTAGCTTCGGACAGGTTTTCTCGGATACTCAGCAAGATGAGTGCTTGGGTCATGACAATCGGATTGCGCTCGATCGAGAGATTGTATAACATCTGCGCTAGTCAGTTATGTTACTTGAGAGGAGAGGTTCTGGGGATGCATGCACTCACTCTCGCCCTTTCGCGTATAACCCTCCCAATAGTATCTCGGCTTGGGTGACCCGCTGCCTGTAGTTCTAGGGGATCCACGTATGAGCTCCCCGCATAGAGGACGGCTTGATACAGAAGTGGGTGGGGGAATTGACGGTCATCATGTTCGAGCAGCCTACGAAAGACAAATAGTATCTCTAGAACAGGGACGAGAGGATGTACCCATCGCAGATATGACTGCAGAAGAAGGCCGCGTAAATCCTCGCTTGGTAGTAGTAGCGCCCCATTGGACTGAAGCTCTTCTCGATCCTTAAAGGCGATGGAAGTGAAAGCGCAGGCTTGAAACTCGCGACACGAGAGAGATTGAAGCATTTCAAATTGTATGCCAATAGAAAAAGCAGGCGCGGGGTCCAGATTGGTGAGGGAAATGCGCGAAATCTGCCGTGCGCTGATGTTTGTTTCTCAGAGTTGAGTCGGTGCGGTAGGGAGAAATGGACATCCACAAGCGGGGAATAGTACAAGCACCTTATCTTTGCCACGTCGCAGGATTTAGCGCTTACTGGAAGCGTCTCACGCTTTGTATATTTATATAGCTGAACCCCTGGTGTGGTAAATCGTTCCTGGACTTCTCGGCTGATGCCTGGGAAACCCTGGAAATTAGAGCCGCAGGATGAGCGGCGGAATGTGATTCAGGCGGACAGCAGAGTAAATTGCCCATCAATCAGATGCTCCTGATAGAGAAAGTTCCCGCTAAGACAAACGCCTATAATGTTTATGATGATCCACAGTCTCATCAGACCAATGAAATCGTCTCTCGGCCCTAAAATTGTGGCTATGATAGCGCTATTTGCTGCAACCTCATATTAGCTTCTCATTGCACCATATAGATCAGGATCATGACATACTTGGCTATCATACATCTCCGCCCTTGGAGGTATAATAAGACAGAAAGTATTGACGTGGAACAAATGATACGACTTTAAACATTGTTTGTATTTATAAGTAATAATTAACAGACATATAGTAAATAAACAAAAACCTCTAGGCATGCCAGCCCGGTACTCAATCGTGCGACCTTCTCCGGGCCCGCACATAGAGATTGCTTGGCTTGACAGTTTGGAACATGGAATCATATTCGATCGGATCATTGCCTTCTCTGAAGAATTCATACCGGTACACAAGCATGGCGATAAAGACTTTTACCTCGCGAGCAACGAAGTTTGTCGCTACGCATATGCGAGGTCCCATCGCAAATGGGATATAGGCTCCGCGGTGTCGATTCTTGACCCTCTCGGTATCCCATCTATCTGTGGAAAATTGAGTCGGATTGCCCCATATGGCCGGATTGTTGTGAAGATGGTGGATTTCTGAGATAACCACGCTGTCTTTGGGAACTCGATACCCTCCAGGAAGGATAACATCTTTGCGTGCCGTTCTAGCGGGTTGGAAAGATGTAGTATGACGTCGCTGGGTTTCCTTGACGAACTTATCCAGATAGGATAGGTTTCCTATAAATTCGCCAGTCATTTCTGAAGTCTCCGTCATGTTATTGTCGATTAGCTCTTGCAAGAGCTTTTCCTGGACCCCTGGATACGTTACCAGACCGTAGATCAGCCAGGAAAGTAGAGAACTCGTCGTTACGAATCCTGCCGTTAGTGCCACAATGAGCGCTGGGTTTCGGCTTTCATCGCTCAACTTGTTGCCTTTGCTATCTCTAGCACGAACAAGGTAGTCTGTGGGAGCTTATTAGACAGAGAGTATGCAGTTCTAGCAAGGCTTAAATACCTGCTAAACTCTGAGTTTTCAAGCCCGCCTCCTGGATGGAGACATGCCCTTCCCCAATGGGAGCCTTCTTGACAGACTCCCCGACCAGAGACCCCACTAAATGCCACGTATCTCGCAACCGTTTTGGATCACCGAAAGGTAACCATGTATACCAATCTCCCCATGATGTGGCTTTCTTGTTCAACCCTAAAAGCTTGACAATAGCCTTAGGGATGTCATGAATAGGAGAATCGACCCTTTCAAAGTGCCTAAAATCAGCCCCAATGATAAGCTTCCCCACAAGTTGCGACGATAGTTTCAGCATGAAGCTGTACGCATTCCATGCTTGGTTCGCCTGATCGAGCTCGTCGAATATTGGAAAGGAATGCCGTACAACCTCTTCCATGCGTGGGGTATAGGCTGCGATTGCCTTAGGACTAAATGCGGGTACAATGAACTTATGTCCCTCTTTCCATTCCTTGGTGGCCGTGTTGGTGAGAAAGATTCCTGCGTGCGCTTTTCACCCCGTATAAAGGATGCGCGTGATTGATGTCTTTAGTGAAGAACTCAGTTTCGGCGAACGCATGGGCAGTTAGGACTGGGTCATTAGTGTGGTAAACTACCCGACCCATGACTGTTGTCTGGAAGATCGGCCCGTAAAGTTCGAAAAGGCGTTGATGATTGCCAATATGGTCGGGGTATACCTCACAGTGACTCCCAAGTAGAGGAAGCCCCTTGGGTCCCGGAACATCATGGACTGTTTCGCCATCCACTAAGATACCTATTGGCTGATTTACTGCGAGAATATCTTCCGTGGAGCTGAGGTTCTCCCCATCGAGATGAAACGATATTCCTTGAGAAAGCTTGATTAGTGACATCAATTGCTGTCGTGGGGGGCAGTGTCATTTGCATACCTTTTGGCTCTATAATTGCGAATTGGGATGCGACCTTCTTTCGTATGGCATGTATGTCAAGCTTGCTTCCCACTTCGATCATGCATACAGCCGAATCGTATTGTCCGCGGAGATAGAACTGCTTTTCTGCCATTGCGTGGTTTTCAAAGACTGGGGATTCGGGGAGTCCGGCAATCGATGATTTGAACTGCCATCAAATACTATTCGTCGCAGCCAATCTGTATATATGTGTGCAATATCGGTCAATTCCCGATGATGCTCCATCGCTTATCTTGGACCCGGAGCGGATTATGAGAACACATGAATTGTGTGGCAGAATCGGCTAGAGTGGCGGCACTCATTTCTTTCAGATTACTGTAGAGGCCACTTTGATCCCTATGATAAGCGAAAGATGAGTGGTCTGCACTTGAGACTCAGGAATATACGGTCGAATCGTAGCTGACATGTGGAGGGCGAAGGATCAGATCGCACAATCTGACCTTCCTTAGCGGATGACGCCAAGCCGCGACATTGTCAGCTTAATAAAATAAATAGAGTGCTTTGGCCCTAGCACTTACTGTTAAGGGGCGTCAGACTAACAAGGGCCATCTGAAACCCAATATATCAGTTCGGCTTTCGGCACTAACCATGTCTGAAATCTGCCAGAGTGTAAACACCACCCTATGAAAGTTTCGAACATAGCTAAGCTCGACAGGCTCTATAATAATAGTTTATTGGTGAGCGGTTGAATAAATCTCTGAAGAAGTCATGGGGAATTGTCGTATAAAGCCCTTGGGCTTGCATGGAAGGGACGCCCGTGACCTTTAGTGAGCGGGGCGAAGGATCCTTGCTAGCTTCAGCTACTGCATGCAAGCTGGCACCATGAGCTTTTTTATGTTAACTCGGTTCGCATATACGGCAGTTGTGTTATATCATACAGATCAAGTATGGTGTAGACTCGAGAGGGGATAAAGGGCAAATAGGACCAGAGCATATCATACTGTTCTCTCGTCCCTCGCATTGTATAACGTCTACAATCTGCCAACCTGCGATATACGACAGGCATTTCATATCTACCAGATTTAACATGCGATCCTATTCCTCCGCCGAAGTAAAGGAGCAGGGTGCAGCAAGATCACTCATTATCATACATGGAAAAGGTAAGAGTAAACATGTGTCTTCATTCCCGCATTCCACAACAACCTTGCGAGCAAATCGAATACTAATATAATCAATATGCAAATATGCAGTCTACGATGTGAGCAGCTACTTGGATGAGCATCCCGGAGGAAAAGACCTTGTGCTGGATGTAATTGGCACCGACGCGACAGAGCACTTTGTTCAGGCGGGGCATTCCGACGAGGCACAAGATACACTCTCTAGTCTCGCTGTTGGCAGAGTCAAAGATTACCAACACAGAAATGATCAAGAGACAAAGAGTGCTCTATTCCAAATGGACAACAATGCCGCAGCAACGCCCTCTCAGGTATCGTGGCGCCTTGCAATGGCCGTACCTAGTACGGCCTTCTTGGCCTTGTGCCTGCGGCTTGTGATTCGTCATGCCAATATTGGCAGTACTTGGATTTATTTCCCACCATTTGGGACATCACTCCTTACTTTCAATGTGCCATCTACATTGTTGCTATCCTCCGTTATTGCTTTGATGGTTTCTCTTGGGGCCTTTACCTACTGTGTGTCGAGAGTAATTTATGTCGAATTTGGGTATGGGAAATATCCAGAAGTGATCCCCTCGAGTCGGAGGCTCTAGCCGGGAATGATGCATGAGACTTGACTGGCATTGGGCGACATATAGACAACTAGGCAATGGATTTAAGCATTTTTGAAACGCTTTGTTTCAGTCTTGGATCTTCGTACAGATTCTTTAAGCAAGTAAATACGGGAGGACTTGGCAGCTTGCTGGATAGGCTGGAGTAAAAAATGGATTGTATCCTTAGATAAATGATAAGCATTCAATAATTCTTGTGGTGACCGGCCATTTGCACCCGAGGATGATCTCAAGAGCTTCGACTAGTGGATTTTACGGTTTGCGGTGATCTGTCAAGTGGAGACGGTGTTGACGGGAGACGGTCTGAGCACTTGCCGATCCACTTGCCGGTCCGCCGGCCGATCCTCAGATCGGAGGCCCTGATTATCAAGCAGTGATCGGTAACCGGGCACCTGCTTTACTGGGCGGCTCTATTTTGGTCACGCATACATTCGATATTTCACTAACTATACACTTTCCGTCAGCACTGACGCTGTCTGCTCCTAAAACTAGGGACTCTAGATACTTTATAATCGCGTAATATATGTGCTCTTCTTCCTCTAGACACTCCAGTTTATCAAACTGGCGGCTGTAACAACTACACCACAGTAACTTCGGTCTTTTCCTCCTCTTCCAACCCTGTGGATCTGCCTCCTTCAATCTCAAAATGGAAAAAGGCCCGGATGACGAAGATCGTGGCCGTGGACCAACAATTCTCGGGCCCCAGCCGGTTGACTCCCCTTTGTCCGATGCATCGCCAGCCCCTCTGGCATATACCTATCCGGAAGGAGGACGCAGAGCTTGGTTAGCAGTTGCGGGTGCCTGGTGTTGCAACTTTTGTTCCTTTGGCTGGACTAGCAGCATTGGCGTTTTCCAAGCCTATTATTCAGAGCACCAGCTCTCCTCATATTCCTCCTCTGCGGTGTCTTGGATTCCTTCAGCTAATCTTTTTATGTTGATTGTCCTCGCTCCTGTGTTTGGAAAGATATTTGACAACTATGGGCCCCGTTACGCTGTGATATTAGGCGCCTGCGCTCATATTCTGGGCCTGGTGTTCCTTAGCTTGAGCACTGAATATTACCAAATGTTCCTCTCACAGAGTATTCTATCCGGAATTGGTGCCTGCTCGCTATTTTATTCTGGAATGAACGCAGTTAGTACCTACTTCAAACGAAGGAAGGCTCTCGCTATTGGTATTGTGGCTAGCGGCTCATCGCTGGGCGGCGTTATCTTACCGTATGTTCTTCTTGCTACACGTACCGGAAATTCATCACTCATTGAGAGTTTGCAATTGCTAATACTGGTATTCTTCAGAATAATGTTCGACTACCTGATAGCCGACGGACTGAGCTTCGGTTGGACAATCCGTGCTATCGCATTGACGTTTCTTATCCTCCTCTTGTTCGCTAGCATCGCCACGACCTCGAATCTCAAGCATCAGCCGACACCAGTGTCTTTGCGGTCCTTCGTGCGCCCCTTTAGGGAGGTCAAATTCGTCCTGCTGGCATTAGCTGCCTACTTTACTTTCTGGGGTGTATTCATTCCCATCAACTACATCGTCGTCTATGCAGAGCGTCTGGGAATGTCGCTGGTCTTCTCGAATTATCAGCTTATCGCACTAAATGCCGCGAGGTATATAATCAAAGCCCCCTTGGCTTGTGACCGAAAACGCTAACAGTGAACAGTGTTTTAGCCCGCGTCGGGTGTGGATTCATCGGAGACCGATACGGCTGCTTCAATACGATCATTCTTAATGTCGCAATTGTCATTGTATCAATATTTGTACTTTGGTTTATTGATGCCCCTGGAACGACTATGGCATTTAGTATTGTATTTGGATGGGGTTCTGGCTCATTCATTTCTCTACTCCCTGCCTGTATTGCGAAGATCTCAGACATCCGGGAAATTGGTGTCCGAGTGGGCATGATCTACTTCGTCTCGGCCTTTGCCTGTCTAACAGGTAACCCGATTGGTGGGGCTTTGATCCAAGGAACCAACTATCGCTGGATGCAGGTCTTTGCGGTACTTGTGATCTTCGTGGGCATTGCATTCTTTGTTGCTCTGCGAATCGCACAAAGTCATACGTTTATGAAGGTTGTGTGATCAATCAAAACTCGGTACTATTTGGGAGAATGGGATCAGAATAGCTACACAGAAAGGCAAGCATGCTGGGGGAGAAAGGGTTTATAGACAGTGTAGGCGGCCGAATGTGCCAAAGACTAGGCATATACATGTAATCTAATACATGGTGACAGATTGACAGTATTGTGCCGAGTTCACAATTAGACCCTCAAACTCCGGCTATAAAGCAACGCTGTGATCCGGAGAAATATATGTGAATCGCAGATCATCGGTACTTATAGCGCTGATTCATTGGACCTACTTACTAGCAACAATAAAAATAACTTGCCCAGGAACCTTATATTCGGAATTAGGTCGTAATATAACGCCATGGAGATAGTTATCTTCAATTAATTTCTTCTCGTTATAACTATTATTTAAGACTGATTTATTTCATTATTTTATAATATTTATAAGGATTATAGAATAGCCTTTTCTAACAAGATTGAAAAGGAATATATAAATATACCAAGATAGTTGAATCAAGTGTATTTTCAGGCCTCGGGTTTTCTCGTGGGTCTGTAAAAGCCCAAATAACCTGGTAACGGCGGCCGAGTTTCTAATATACTTATCATACCTGGAGGATCAGAAGAACTAGTCATTTCATAATCATAGTCCTGATATCCGTCGTAAACCTATATTCTGTACTACCCAGCCACTGCCTAGTTTGAATACTCCCGTGCCCTCGAGTTTCCCGTCTACCTTGCCCATAGCCATATCCGTTAGAAATTTGCCTAGATGTTCGGTTGGACAGTGCATCCAGGTAACACGAAGCAATGGAAAGAACGCGGTCTCTCGATGGCTTTGGAATGGCACCCTGTCGGACCTGGCATGCACCGTCCTAAAGTCCTAGAGGCCATATCAGATGAATCCCTGAAGGAGTTAGGAACAGATTGTCTTGACATCTCTACCTCCGCAGGCCAGATCACAGTACACCATACGCAAAAATGCCCCAAGCTGCGGATAAGCTGTACCGCACGGGTAAGCTCAGCAACTCGGGCTTAGCAAGTCTTAGTTTGTGCAGAATCGTTAATGCAGTAAATGAAGTAGATCATTGAATAAGGGCGATAGATGAATTCCGGACCAAACAGTGCCCTCCCATATTCTAATTCCTCAAGGACAACTTGCACATCAGCGCAGGCTTCTCCCACAAAGTAAATGTCTTCTGATCCGACCATTGTCTACTTTCCTCATTAAGCTCCAGATCAAAGTTCCACAACAAACGGGAAAGAATGAGTCGCACTTCAGCAAGAGCCAGGTTCCTCCCGATGCAGTTCCGCGGCCCAGTAGAAAATGGTTGGAGCACTTCTCTGTTATCAGAGAAGAATGGTGAAGATGGGTCTGTTTTTGCTTCTGGTAGCCACCGCTCGGGAAGATAATGTTCAGGTGCATAGAAGTTACTAGCTGACTTGTAAGCAGCGAGCGGATGCACGTAGACTTTGGTCTGTATGCGAGGAACTTAGTAATCTTTAATCATTTTTGATGGATTTTTGAAGGCATTCTGGTTTACTCACGCCGGATGGAATTTCATAGCCCGAGATGAGGGTCGGCTCAACAGTCATGCGAGTGAGCCCGGTCGGAACCGGAGGATACATGCGAAACGCTTCATCGATACAGGCTTGAAGGTAGGGAAGCTTCGTAGCTACGAGGCCGGCGGTAATATCGGTCTCGGACTTCATGATGGACCGAACTTCGGTGGTCACTTTTTCAAGCGCGACGGGGGTCTTTAGCAGCCAGTATGTGATGCCGCAAAGCAGTGTGGCAGTTGTTTCACTGCCAGCAATAATAAGAATATTCGCATTGGCCACGATCTCTTCGTCAGTTAGACCATCTTTTGTATCGTGATATCGCAACATTGAATCCATAAAGTCTCCGCGATCATACTTCGATGCATTATCGAGTCTCTTCTTGACAGTTATGCTAGTGTGTGCCTGTTGGCGCTTTCGTGCATTCAAGAGTGATTTTGGCATAAAGAGGGCTAGAAGCTTGAAGATTGTGGGGTATGCATCCCTTAACTTGAGAAAGGGTAAGAGCTTAATAAACTGGAAGACAATTGCAATCCAATAGTGATACTGAGAGTTGTCAAGACCGCCAAAGGGTTCTCCAAAAGCCAGATCACCGATAATGTCGAAGGTGGTCAGATTGTACCACTTGACCATATCGGCTGGGAGCTGTGACTCTGCGATACCCCTTAACCTGGTGATTAATTTGGCGACGTAACTATTGATGAGAGGCTCCTGGGCCTGTAAGCCCTTGGGGGAAAAGGCGTGTGATAGCGCTTTGCGGAATCGACTGTGGTCTGCTGCGTTGGAGCTAACTATGTCCCTCGGGTTGGCCGCGGAGCTGGTTACTTTTGGTAGTTCACGGTGGCCATGTCCGTAAATCTTGTTCCACGCTTCTGTGGTGATGAAAGAGACTTCATTGTGGGTGACGCGCACCACAGGGCCATACTTCTCATGAAAGCGATGTATGTCAGCATCTAATTGCCCTCGGACTGCTGAAATGTGTCGGAAAAGTGGTAGGATGATCCATGATTTAGGTCCAGGAATCTGTCGCAAGGGATGGAGATATAGTGTGTGTATTATGCTAAGTAGCGAGTAAAGGAGATATATGCAAGGGGCGATAGCTAGTGTAAGAGGGTCCAACATGATGCTGGTGGTGGTGGATGTTAGTGGTAGTCAACGATTGATGATCAGGTTCGAGACTGAGGTGTAAGATAGGCTCCTACGATATTTATATAAGCCCCCATTCCCCGCATCATGCCGGTGGACTCAGCCTCAAACCTACAAAGCAACTAAGCAGCTAAGCAGCTAAGCAGCTACCGACTGCAGATAAGCAGTTGACCAGTTAGTTATGGAGAGGAACGGCGACGCTGAATCAGCACACCACATTTACCCGTCAACTGCGACCAACCGGACATGGACACACGGCAGCCTCGGAAATTAGGTTGAAGGTGCCAGACGAGCTAGATAAACAGCTCAGTCGGACAGCTCACTGAGCTCATTCAGTACCAAGGTTTCTCTAACTACAGGCACGAAATTTAACTCGCCGAGTGGGATGATGAAGGAAGACATGCATCTAGGGAAAGATACCGCCAACGCTCGCGCGTCAGGCCGATAGACCAAGTTATTTATCCGAGCAGACCTGCCATACTAGCTACAGGAGATGGAGATCACAGACCACATCCCGATCAGGCGCGAACAACGATCCCGTTTCCCGTAAGCACTAGTGATGCTTCTACGCATGAAGCACCGGGGATTATTCGGGCACCCCCCATTCAACCGCAAGACGCGGAATGCCTCGCACATGGTTGGTTAGCATATAACTACAGCAAATGGCGTGTTTCCGAGTCCCGCGACGCTTGCGCGTCTCGCAAGCTTCCAGCACCCAACTATGGCTCAACTGCAGCATGGCCATCCCGTCGGCTTTGATGCTATTCCCTGGCCGCAGCTGCGTTCGCATTCAGGTCAGAGCTCGCAGAAATATAATTGTATGAAATTGACACGTTATTTGAGCTGCTGCATGAAAGTGCAATGGCCTTGGAAGGGAATTCTTGTGCGTGATGAGCGTGATGGCTTGCAAATTTGTCAGGAATTTTTTAGGTTTTCACCAAGGATGGGGTTTGACATCGGAGTTCATGGAAAATTATCCGGAGCTACTGGAGGGCATGGATTTTGAAGCTGTGCGGTTCCAAATTACGGTGGGACAGCCGTGCTAATCACCGCCCCTTGGGCTATAGGATGCAAAGACAACTCATAAGGATGCTTGTCAGATCATCATTACAGCCACTCATCGAGTTGCCAACACATTATCTGACATAACACGAATGCGGCCCTGTCCATTTTTAGCTTTCGAGGGTCTCAGTTGCGAGGGGGTCAGAAATTAGTGCGACAGGTTCAGAGAATTCTTGACACTAGATAAGCTTTATTACGTGTAAATAGACTTAGTATTAGACTGAGTTTTTCTGACCCCGTCCCAGTTTTTCTAAACTAAATCAGCTATTATATCTACCCTCTTAGTATTTTTAGAGTTTTTTTAGGGATTATTAGGATATTTAAGGTATCAGGGATTATTAAGAATTTTTATTTTTATTTTTTTAATAATATTATTAATCATGTACAAACATGGTTCAGTATCAGAAATACTATTAAATCACGTGTATAATCTCAGTCAGAGTCAGGATTTCTCTGAAATTGTTTGAGCTGTTTTTCCAGCTCCGGTCTGACACCATTATACTAATTTCTGACCCCCTTGCAGCTGTATCCCCTAGCTTTCGCCGGGTAGCCCATACCACGACATGTTTGGTATATTGTTCGCTTCCAGCATCTCTGCCATGATTGAATAAAAGGCTACTGTAACAGACTTGGCTCCCGAATAAGTCTAATACTGCCTGACTATCTGTGAAAGCTTAGGATATAGTACGACTGCCACCGGTTAGTAATTAACAGTGGGGTTTGCCATACTGCAGTACGGGCGATGAAGTATACGGAAAACTTTTCCGTTCAGCCACATGGCTACACGCGCAAAGAACGAGTATCATCCTGTCAGTTTTTCAGATTTATAATCCTCCTCTAAATTATCTCGTCTGCCTAAAGAATCATCCACATTTAGAAGTATTCTAGACAATTTCTCGAATTGTGAGTCATTACTGATGTCATTAGCGTCTGTCGGGCAAACGTGATCATCGCCCTATCGATCTCAGCTGCGCCCCGTGGCTGGGGATTTCTATATCTGAAACATCTTGCTTTTTGCCACTTCCAGTGGCTTTCCGATGTATTTATTGTCTCCTTCGCTGTTGAATCTAACTTCCATTGACCGCTTGGTTCTCATCTTTTTCCCTTCAATGGAATTTGTCTTTCAATGTTGACAAATTGCCGTCACGGATCCCCCGCTTGTCCTTAATCCTCATAAACTCCACCGCCAAGGCCAGCCAGATCTATACCCGCAGCTTCTCCACCCACCGGAAACACCAGAAACACCGGGAATATCACCCCAATACCCAGCGACGCTCAGTCAACGTTGTATATCCGACCCCTGAACCAGTAACAATGGGAGGCCTCCAATTTCCACCCGGTATCGACGCAGACGATATGATCGGGCAAGGGAAAAGCGGAATAGCAGCCCTAGACGCCAAAACCAAGCATGTCATAAAATTCCCATACAACACAGACGAGAGAGGGGCCGAATGCGCTCACGAGAAGGAGATCTATGAGCGCTTAGAGCGCTCACCCCTCCCACGACCATCATCCCTCTTAAAGTACTACGGCTCCACAGAGCACGGAATCCTCCTGGAATATGCAAAGAACGGTACATTGCGGAGATATTCATACGGGTTTGATTATGGGATCCCACCCCCTATGATTCTCCGCTTCGCGAAGCAAGCAGCGGAGGCATTGCAGTTCATTCACGACAATGGGATAGCTCATGGTGATGTTGATTGTGTGAGCTTTTATGTGGACGAGTTACTGGACCTGAAGGTCGGAGATTTTACTCGATCAACCGATGCTACGCCACAGGCTGTGAAGAAGGATATCTCGGATTTCGGCTCGGCTATTTATTATCTGGTAACCAGTCAGTATCCCTATCCAGGGATGACAGACAAGCAAATCGAGGAGCGATTTCAGGGGAAGGAGTTTCCGGATCTCACGGATGTGCAGTTGAAGGGAATAATTCATCCGTGCTGGGCGGGTCATTATGCGAGCTTTGAGGATGTTTTGGTGGATGTGAATGAGCATATTCGGCTTCTTTGAGGGTATTAAATTTCTTTGGTGCTATTTTGACGATGGCTACATTTCGTTGTACGGGGTTTATAAATGCAGAATAACGATCTCGCTGTCGTCAGGTACCCGAGAATAACCATAAAAATACAAGGGTCTGCATAAAATGCAGGTACACTTACGGAAGAGAACATAAACTAGACGCTGACATAGACGACGTCACGAGGGGCCAATCTTTGCATGACGTTTGGGCCTAGTGGCACCCTCTATTCCTAGATATCAATCTATGTCATGGACGAATGTCTCTGTTTACCGCACAGTTCGAGGCCCTATGATCTGGAAATATTGGCACCTATTATTTTATAGACCGAAGACATGCCACAGGCTCTGATAAAAGTCTGCATCAGTCAGAATGTGGATGAAAATTGTGATTATCGCTCTTTCCTGAGCATCTGAAACCCTATTAATGCAGTTCTGGGTATTCATTAAGTCACCAGCTAAGCCCTTTTGTAGAAGATATACTTATGATGCTTAGAATAGTCGCAGATCAAGGTGCTAGCCCGTGGACTAATACGTGAACGTGTGCAATATATAGTATTCTAGCCCTGCCGCACAGTAGTCTGTGAAGTTTCGCGTTATGCATATTTTACCTACGCGTACATACATGGAAGACCAAACTTGGAGAGATGATTCGGTTTATTCTTGCGAGATTACCGCGTCGTAATAGCCTTTATGTTTGATTGGCATCGGTGCATGACTAGCAGGCTCACTATCTCCGACGGCGCGTTCGGCAAGCAGCTGAACGGAGCGAAGGACAGCCCTTGACCTTAGTGCAGCATCGGGCGCAGGAATTGTTACCAATAGGGGTAAGATCAACAAACACTGAGTCGTATCAGCGCCATTATTGGTCACGACTCGGCGGAAAGAAAACGCATCACTTCGCGGCCCATTCACTTGTCGCTGTAGCTACCCCGCCTCGGAGCTTCTTCATGAAAGCTCCATGTAGGAGATGAAGTCGGACAAGGTCGATAAAAACCGCACAATCAAACAAAAGGCTGCTATGAAACAGGAGGATTTCTTTTTGAATCCCACGATGAATACGGCGACATGAAACAAAATTATGTGTATCATTGTCTTTAGTCATCAAATAGCCCGGATGACTGTAGTATTTACCCAGAAAGGCTGGCCTATACACATACCCGAAGCATCGCGGCAATGTTTGATGAGATTGGGCTCAAGATGAGTGCTTATCTTGAGTGATGAGCTGAATGGCTAACAGCCATATGGTTTTGAGCAGTATTATGCGATCGAGTGCTCTCTGGCTGGTTGCAAGTAAGGCGTGGAAAAGGCATGATTGGCCATGTTGAATGCAAGTCAGCCGCACAAAAGACCACACCAAGGATCCACGAGCAGGAACACGTCATAAATTGACAAGGGTATACGCGCTGGGATATCGTTCGTAGTGCTAGCTGAAAGAAACAAAAATTGCACCGCACCTGTACTTAATCTCGCGGTGATGGATCGTTCCTGCCCAAGTGCATCCTCATTCTTTCTCGCCTGTATCGTCCGCTTTCCAGCATATTGCCCATAATGGGTCAATCCAAGTGGCTCGCGTGTCTCAAATCACGATTCAGTGCGAAAAGCAAAAGCAAACACAAAGAGTCACTGGGGAATGACACCGGTCAAGCATCAGCATCAACTCCCCTCAAGGAGTCTAATCAGTCCTTCGACGAAACAACAAGGCTGTTTACCCACCTGCCTCTATTGCCTGGACAATGGTCTGTTTAGTATTGACTCCGGTAGGTTAATCTGAATCATCGATATCGCTCCAAACATGAGGACTGAGAGAACGAAAGCTTGTCAAATACAGTGATCAAGTAAATGCGAGTCATGATGGCCTCCTTTATATTATCGCGAAGCTTCCGTGGTATGCGCACTTAGTCGAGCTTCTGAAATCTGAAATATGGCAGTCTCCCCAGCAGTTCCGGCAGTCCAAGGCCCCTCTCAAAGAGGCAATCATAGAGCTATACAGGCTCATCATTGAATTTCAGATCTTGACTCTGCGAAAATGCCATCACAAGTTCAGAACTCTTTCCAAGACCTTCGTGGGGCTGGGCTCATCCTCGGAGGATAGACTGATCAAAATCCAAGAAGCTGAGAGCGAGGTGCAAAAGCATATGGAAATTGATTTCAGGACACAAGTTTTGGACACACTCAAAGGCATCAGATCAAATTCAGCTCAAATGGAGACCAGCTTGACATCAGAACTCAACAGGCAATTTGCGTTGAGGCAACAGTCAAAGCTAATCGCAAAGTTTAGGCTCGACAAAACCCGTCTGGATATTGATTCGTATCAAGCCTACTACGAGGCTATCAGCAATCCTTCAAGTGGAACAACCGAAGGCTTCCGTGAACACAGGGTATATCGAGAATGGCGATCTGGATCAACTCGTTCTCTGCTTGTGGTGGCCAACCCCGGTACTGGAAAGTCGGTGCTGACCAAGTCTCTTCATGAGTCACTTTCGAAATCAGGTGGACCTGCGGTTTGTTCATTCTTTTTCAAGGACCGCGGTGGTCAGCAAAATAACATGAATGTTGCTCTCTGCCACATTATGTATCAGTTGTTCCAGAATCGACCGGACTGGATAGTCCACGTGGCGGATGATATTCGTAACAAGGACCCGGGCGACATACGATCGAATTTCAGCTTTTTGCGAGAGCTTTTTCATAAGGTACTCGATAATGCTGAGCCGGATGGTATCGTTGTTCTGCTCGATGCCTTGGATGAAAGTGAGCCTGACTCAAGGGGAAAATTCTTTCAGCACTTGCACAGTTTCGATAGCCCCGCTTTGAAGCTCTTCTGCACTGCCCGTCCACTAAGGGACATCATCGACGACTTTAAACCTGTGATGAGTTCCATTTTGAATCTTATCTAGATGAGCAGTGTCAGGAGTTTCTTTCGAGTGATATCCAGTGTGTTGCCGGTCAACGTCTGAAAGCCTTCATCGAGAAACAGAAAATCGAAGATGAATCCGTTTGCTGTCAACTCCGCGAGAAGCTCACAAAACGCGTGGAAGGTGATCGAACGTATCTTTTTGTCAAATTACTTTTTGACATCCTGGATAAGAAGAAGCTGGGTATGACAAGCTCGGTAAGGGCATGGGTCAAAGAGTTCGAGAATATTCCAGAGTCAGTCTTTGACGCGTACACCGAGCTACTAGACGCAATAGATGGAGCAGATCGTGAAGCAGTCAAAGCTATGTTAGAGATTGTCTTGGCCGCACAGAGACCTTTGACCGTGGAAGAAATGGAAATTGCCTTGAAGGTTGGTATGGATGACGAGGCCTTTGAGCCTGGAGACGAGTTCAACCCAATTCTATTCAAAGCAGACATGTTGGAACGATGCCATTTCTTGCTGGTGACATATGATGACCGTATCTACTTTATTCATCAAACGGTTAAAGACTATCTTCCATCGGAACAAGAAAGTCAAGTGAAACCGAAGAAGGACAAAAGACCAGCCTGGCTACAATCGATCAGCACCGTGTCCTGTCATGAAACGATACTGAACAGTTGCATGCGTTATATCTCCGCCCCATTCAATCAGCGGTCGGAGATAATTCCTGTTGAGGATTTCTTCCACCTGCCTCGTTATGAGCAGCTTGAGCATCAACAATGGTATTGCGACACTTTTCCACTTGGGGAATGTGCGTTCTGTCAGTGGTTTGTTCATCTGCGTGAAATAAGAACCAAAGAGGAAAGAAGTCCCGAAAGCCTTACTGTAGTGCTCCAAAGGCTTCAAGGGAAGTAATTTGGTCTATCTTTTGATGTTACATTGTCCATGCTCTGTTGCTCCAGCTTTCCGTCCGAAGTAGAGGCGAGGCTTTTTCAAAGCATGGTACAGTTAGGGAGTACGAACATGACCGAAGCTCTCGGCAGCATGTGTGAAGGCCTAATAATGCGATTTATCAAGTTCAGCTCACTTGCTGATCTCACTTGCGCGATGGAAATTATCGCCGACGTGGCAGAGCAGACGCCAGAAGGAGACCCCAAGCTCGGTCAGTTGCTTATTAATTTAAGCCGGGCGCACTATTTGAAGTATCTCCACGATGAGAGTACCGGGAATGAACCCTGCAACACTGCCTTGAATATTATCGAAGGAGTGTTGCAGGTAACACCAATTGGTAGCGTTTACCGAGCTAGGGCATTGCATGCGCGCGCTGTTTGTACTCGCCAGGACGACATCGATCAGGCAATTCAAGATACCGAGGAGGCCCTGATTCACACGCCTGATCTGGGCCAGTCAGATAAACAGATGTTTTGCCAATCTTTGGCGCTCCATTTGGGCGAAAAATACTGGTGGGCGGAGACACCCAATGAAGATGACTTACTCAGGGCTGTAGAGATTGCGCAGGAGGCCACAAACGGCATGTCAAAAAAACATCCAAACTACTCCAATGCGCTTCTTGTGTTGTCTCGTTTGTTGCTGACAGCTTCACGAAGCTATCCTGACAAGCCAAACTATTTAAATCAGGCAATCGAAGTGGCAAGAGAGGCAAATAAATTTAGACTACCTACGGAATTCATGGGCAGTCGGTGTCTCATTGAGCTATCTCAATGTTTGATCTCTCGCTTTTTGCGGGATTCTGACCTTAAAGACCTCCAGGAAGCCCGTGAGCTTACGGAGGAGGGCTTACGGACAACACCGAAGCCAGGGGCCCTGTATTCCTGTTTCATGGAGGTCAGGGACATAGTGATGGAGCTTGAAGCGGATTTTCGAAGTAAGGAAGTATGGATACCTATTCTAGATGTCACGCTGTCAGAAGATATGGTATTTCTTTGAGTTTGCTTTTCGTTCCTTCGAATTCTTCAAAACTCCTACTTTTTCCACGTAAGTCTTCAATTCAGCCACTCTATAACGCGAATGCTCATGTGGATTAGCAACCTAGTTCTTCTCCCTCTTCTGATATCATTGCTCTCTTTCCATTTGTCTATAACATGGATTACCTACTAGAAGTCGCAAATCTCTCGCACATACGTAGTACATTGCCGATGATAAGTGCCAACGCATCTACGATATAAGGTTCACGAACCACTATCAACTACATCAAAAGAAAGATACGTTCCTGTCAATTTAGTTGTGCCTCTAGATCTTGTATAGCTCTGCAGAAGTCATGATGATTGTTTTGCTTCTAAGTCAATAAAATATGCAGCGACAGTTCAATTTCAGAGCTTAAAAATGGTAAACCTGGACAACGTAGTGTTAAGTCAGAAATTGGGACATTTGATATAAACTAGCTGCACCGAACACGACATATGTAACTACTAGTGGCAAGCAAATTACAATATTGAACCTAACGACCCTTAGTGAGAAGGGTTAGTTCACACAGATGGTATGCTGACGGGTGGTGAGAACTGGTTAGGCAATCCTATTTCTGTATACTCTTTATTTTATTTTATTTTTTTTTTTTTTTTGCCCCTCAATGTTAGACATCCTCAGCCTTAGTACGAGGATAAGCTGTCCATTGAATCACTGCCTCGCCTTTGATACCACAATTGATACTAAGTAGTAATCCTTAAAAAATAGAAATAATAAAAGTAGATTCATGAACATTTTGTCCACTTCCTAGACCCTTCTAGAAGGCAGGACGCTGCTGTAGCTCCAACATAAATTACACTACCTCCCATGGTGCAAAAGCATGTAATTTTCGTGGAGAAGAAGCAAAACATGAATAATGGTATTTGGGCTCACATATGAAACGCCCAATATACTGTCACTGTTCAATCCTCCTTTAGGCCGATGCAAAGGCAATTATCCCTTGACTACGGCTTCCCTACCTCCAGAGCAGTAAATTCATACTGCTTCATCTTGTATACATGAAATAACCCAGGAGGTCCCAAGAACAACCTTGGTTCTCGCATCTGAGCAACAATATCCTTCCAATCCACACTGCCTCCTACAAACTCATCCCAGTCGATATGCAACACAATCACGCTGCACCCTTCACACGCTGCCTCGGTGCTCTCTACCACATCAGTATTCACATGAGCCGCACCACACTGTAGCATCAAAGCCTTTTCAATGCGTTGCCTCGGGACGTGCGGATCAAATATATTGACGGACAATCCACGGCCAACAAAATCTCGAATCAGCCTAATCGCGGTGGTATTCCGAATATCCGTTGTGTTTTTCTTGAAAGAGAAACCAAGAATTGCTGCCTTCGTCTCTGTCCCTGATACATCAGAGGGCAAAAATGACATTATCCGTTTCGTGATGCGTGTGGATTGGGAGTCATTGATTTGAATCACCCCCCGCCAGTACTCGGCCACGTCGTCAACTCCTAGCTCACGGGCTTGATAGATCAAGCAGCAGACGTCTTTGCGTAAACAAGACCCACCGAATCCGAATCCGGCTCGCAGACACAGAGGACCAATACGTGGGTCCAGACCAGCAATACGAGAGAGCTCGGTGACGCTTGCGCCAGTGGCTTCGCAGACTGCACTCAGGGAGTTTATGCTGCTGATACGCTGTGCAATGAGTGCATTGGAAGCAATTTTGGCTAGCTCTGATGACCATGTGTCGGTCGTGACTATTCGTTCCTGGGTACCCATGGGGTATATAAACGTATTAGGGCTTTCACTGACTCAGGAACAACGCCGTCTGCTGCTGGTTCATAGCCAATCACCACCCGGTTAGGGCTCAAGAGATCTTGCATTGGGGTGCCTTGAGCTAGAAACTCGGGGCTCGATATTTTGTCGAATGAGGCCGTTGGTGGAGCGGCATCTTTCAGCTAACTGGAAACTAGTCAGCGAGATGCATAATCGCTACATAACCGCTGCTTAGGATAGCACCACCCACCTTCCTTTTGATCCACTGACAAATCCCACTAGGTGCAGTACTTTTCTGGACCATAACTGTGTGCCCTTTTGATAGTTGCGCGATTGACTTGAGGGCTGACTCTAGATTCTTCAGGTCGAGACCTCTGATCTCATCGCTATCAGGAAACTGGGCAATCAGAACCCCTTACATCGTTTCACAAAGACACAATATGAGACTTACAGAGACTTCTCCCGAAATGTCACCACAAATGAAAATAATATTGGCGTCCGATATGTGTGTGTTATAATCAGCAGAGAAGGTTATGTTCGCAAGCCTTCTCCTCCGCCTCCCTTCATGATCGTGTAACAAAACACGAAGTGCGTTCTCCTGGATTTTGCCATCCTCAAATAAGATATCTTCGAGGCCAGGCTCGAATATGGGGATGTGGTCTGAATTCCAAGCCGCAATCAGGGAGGCATCTTTGTCGACCACACTGAAGTGCACAGATGGGTTCTTAGAAGCCTGAGCTATTGCTTTCAATGCCAGTACTCATTTGTAAAAGCAGACAGATACTCTGGGTCTTTCAGGATAGAAGCTCGATAAGCTGCAGTCCGTCCAGTCAGTACTGTTTGGCTACCATCCAGCCAGCTCGAGGCTGCAATGTCGATATTGCGCATGCTCATCCGTCGAGACTCGAGAGCTTCCCACACCGTGATCGTTTCGGGGCTTCGAGCATCCAAGCCGTGTGCTGCTATCAACGTAGTGACACCACCAACTTAGGGTTCCAGTTCCAGAACGCCGAGCACTTGTTTCAAGAGGTCCTTGCTCCAATAAATATCGTCGTCCGCTAGCACGAGAATCTCGCCTGTGGCTACTTGAATGCCGCGAGCGAGTTGGTTTTGCTTATTAGATAAAGGTATCTCGAGAATTTAGATCTTATGCGATTTATCCTCTGGTATAAACTGCTTGAGAACCGCTTTTAGTTCTTCAATCAGAGCTGCTGTTGTGACAATGATAATCTCCTTAGGGTGGTTGTCCAGCATTGCCTGGAGCCGGGGTAGGAATTCTACAGGTGCACCAATCGTGGGTGTTATCACGCTGACACAATCCGGTCGCATTCGTGGATTCTCTGGTACCGGAATAAGTTTCATTCACATGTATCCAACCAGACGTAGGCCCTTCTGACAAGATGCCAGCCCCTTGCCTGGTCAGCAGCGATAGCAATGGGGTAAGGTATATTCAGCCTACAGCATGAGCCAAAATCACGGAGTTAGCTCCATTGTAAGGGGAGATCGAGATGCCGTGCTTATTCCTTAATGAGTAGAAGGAGTCTTCTTCGATCTTTTCCGTGGTCTGGAAAGATCGATCGGCCGGCTTTACTCCATTTATCCCTTCGCTCTCGCGCTGAAACAGCTGCCGGCCATTCTAGCAGGCGGGCATAATGACGCCAGGTGGTGGCGGTGAGATATAAGTCTGATTATTGCGGCCGCTTCCCCTGCAGGGAGGCCAGAACTCATTACCTGGAGTAGTATAAATTATATGTCTTATGGTTCCATCGTGGTTGTTGGTCGGCGACATGTATTTTGTGCCTCGGACACTTCCATGCTACTGTTTTGCATCTTTCTGGATACTCAAGGATGACTGCAGACCGCTCCCAACAACCCCGTCCCAGAAGGCGGTACGAATGATCACATTTATACAACAAGAAAAAGCAAGCCCAGGACAGACGCTCGCGAAAGCAATCTCCAACCCCTTCGACAGTGCTCCTACCTGATACTAGCAAACTCTGCTCACCCACTTGCCAAATTTACTCACCCAAATCATCTACACACTCTAATACACCTCATATTCGAGTCTCGGGTATTCATTATGTGGCTTCAGCATGGCTCAGGGGAGAGGAAGCCTTGTTCACCATACCCTTCAATCATATAACAGTTGCTTTATCATATGCTGCAGTAGATTAAAGATTTGGACACACATGAGACGTATACTATACAACACTGCAGATCATAAGACAGATACATCTAATTACATGCAACAATCGGAGTAATTCAAGAGAGTCGTCAGTCATCAATTCGTATCGTGAGCTTTTGCTTCGGTTTCCACCTATTTTTCTTTCTTTCCGACTCTTCAAGCACAGAGCCTTGTAGTCTAGAAGTGTTCCTTCCAGAACTTGAACCGGATGTCCCTCGTTGAGGTGGACATGGCCGCCTCTCGGATTTGTCTGGCAGCGGCATTGGGTCCACAGAAGTAGACTCCAATTTCTGTAGTCGAATTCCCATGCACGCCTGATAGATAAGTCTGGTCTTGTAGACCATCACGCATGGCAGTGAAGAGGCGTTTGAAGTCCGGACGGCCAAAGTTCGTCCTACTTCGCAGCTCCGTAAGTGGGTCGACAGCCTGACCGACGGAATTGAGGAAAATATTAGCGGCAGTGTCATCATCCAGTCGTTGGGTAAGGTAAGTGTGGATGCGTAGGAACTCGGCCTTTCCACTGTACTCTGCTTCAGCTGCCGACTGAGATTCAAGAGAGGAGAGCAAGGCTTGGAACCATTCGAAAGACGAAGTGTCCCTACACACCCAAATGAACTCGACGCGACGAAGACGGCCGGCTAGTTTAGGGTCGGATCGTAAGTGCCAAATGTTCTTGAGGATCGAGGCCCATGGTGTGACACCTATTCCCGTCCCAATGAGGACGGCCACCTCATTGTCGAAGACATCGTCGGCTGGAGCTCCGTATGGTCCGTCAACGCGCAGCCTAGGCATTTTTTGTCCGTTATGCAGGGCGACTTCATACATTCCCAGCGGGTCGAGTCCTTCCATATCTCTGGCCTGCGCTGGTCCGCATCCTAGTGCGTCACCCAATGCACGAGTAAAATCACCGACTTGGCGGACGTGGATGCTAATGTACGGATCGAATGGACAGGACGTGATTGTAAACGGATGCCATTGGTTGCTGGATACATCGGGGGATTGAATGAAGAGCCATTGACCAGCCTTGTACTTCATACTATCCTTGCGGAACTGAATCTCCATGGCATCTGTGTATCGTTGTTAGAAGAGTCGAGAAGCTTAAATCCGCAGATGTAGGACTCACCATAGGGATGGCGAACCACCTTTAGGATAACGGTGTGGCGTCTAGCTCGGATTTCGCGGTACAGCCTTTCAAGCATGTACAAGCCTCCAGCCACTAGTTCCCACCTCCAGCCTTCGTAACCTAAGCAGTGATTCCAGAATCTAGACCCAGCAAAGGGTGAGATAGCCTCTTCTGTGTCTCGCACGAAGCAGCCTGTTGCATGTGTATACAATGCTAGAAGGAACGGTACGAAAAGATGGTGCGTATACCAAAACGTCTCAAAAGATTGTTGCCGGATCCGCTGGTGGGACGTGGTGTACATCAGCATCATGCAAAGGAGCATGACATGTCCTGTAATCCCACCAGCTTCTGTGTAGTGAATCTGGACTGCTTTAACGGGGCGGATTTGATCTTTTTCGATATTGTAAAAGCTGCTTCTGTCAGAGCAATGACCTCATGGTCGAGATAGATTGGCTTACTTCACGTAATGAGCCGCCGCATGGACTATGGTGAAAAACAAAAGGGCATAGGCGACCTGACGATGAAACCATACCGTTTCATCCAGTGGTAGCCATCGCACCCTAGGTCTTATTGTTTTAACAAGATTTCGGCACATGGGCAGCAAGAGGAGGGTGGCATCGCATGTCAACACTAGCCCAGCGCCCCGCGATATCCAAACAGAATACTGGAGGGTATTGAGCATAACCAGCCTCTGGTCCGAGGCCTGAACATACCTAAGGATTCTCAGTACGTATATGGGCAGCCATTGGGAACCGTCAGACTTACCACCCCACTGCAAAAATGACAAAATGTAGCGCCCAAAAGATGGAGTAGAACCAGACCTTTGACGCAGTAACGTATGAGCCCCAAGCATGTTCCATGATGGTAACAGGGCAGTATAGGCATGTAGTGACTTTTCAACAAGGCTCTATCATTGACCTGCAATGACCCGTTTTCAAAGGAGTGAATGGATTGAGTGCGCTTTTTTCGAACTTCCTTTCGAAGGCGTTCGTACCATAAGTGAAAGGAGCGATTTTGGTGGACACTCTACTCTAGGAATCCATAAATAGAATCCTCGCTCGAGAGCTGGCGCTTCGCTCCAAGTATCCGCTGACCTCAAGCCTGCGCAGAGCGACAGCTTGTGGCGCCAGTAGATAAGGCGCTTCGAACGCTGAAAGAAGCCGTAGGCACCCTGAAGTCCAGGGGACTCACGGAGATCACAGGCTTCCCCTTGGCTTATCGAGAATAATGGCTCATGAATAGGATTTCTCAGGTGCTAGAGTCAATGGCCGGAGGTTCAGGACGCGGTAGAAGCCGACGATCACAGAAGGCTGGGACCAATCGAGGAACAAGGATCAGATTTGATTATATCATTCTTATTTTAAACGGGCCTAGGTCCTGAATGGTAATCTCTGAGTAGGGTGGTGTGGGGTTGATGTCAGTTGAGAATCCTGTGTCAAGCGTCTGGTACCCGGAGATACGGTTTTGGTTGCAGAAAGGAGGGGAAGAATTGATGAGGGACACGAGGATCAGGATTTCTGCTTCTATATTTACCCCAACCCCTGCGCTGTGCGGACTTATGGTGCCGCTAGGATAGCCTGCAGGGAGCGGATCGCCCGGTTGGATACCACTATCCCCGAACTTGCCGTTTACAGGGCTCAGGCGAAAATTAGATGGAGCAAAGACCGTCAGGCGTTAAACCATCGCCTGATGCGCCAGACTCTTGGTGAAGAGAGCTCGAGTCTGACCGTCCTCTGTTGACTGGATAGATGATCCTTCCACTCGTATCTCAAGGCCATAACCGAGTGTGCTCCTCAATCACGCAGCCGTTTGAGTTTTGCTTTGCGGTGCACTCGTTAAGCTGTCGCGCGCGATTGGCGCACTTAGTAGTGACATGATAGGTTAAAGTCCGTCTTTTCTTGACCTACTGCCATCTCCTCATCTCCCGGTATCCGCCACTAACCTTACCATGTGGCACCGGGATTGTGAGTTGCTATCAATAACCCGTAAATCCATATTTGATTCTTCTGTATTCCTCCGGCTGCTCCGTTGATTCGTTTGGTGAAGGGTGGAGTCTCGGCCAATTCCAGCCTATGAGAAGCGCTGTGCAGGCGCGCATCCCGTCACACGCGGTCAAAGCGGCCATCGACATGGGGAGCGAACCTCTGTGACAGTCGGAACAGGCAGGATTATGATTCGAGATGCAAATTAAGGTCTGGTTGCTACCAAATATAGCTCTCGCATTTCGAGCCAAGACTTTCATGATCCAGGTACTAGTCCAAAGCAGACTCATCTCCGAAATTCGAATGGAAGACCCTGGTATTTCCTAGTGGTGAGTGCTTGGCGTGGGTTGAGCAGGGAATCAGACGATATTGCTGGGGCATTATTTTAAGTTCTTGGCCCTGCACGGTTGAGGTTCTCATCACATCTAGCGACGACTAGATTGGGACTCGGACCGTGTGGGTAGGGACGGTGCTATAATTATCTTGAGTGATAGGGAGCTGCGAAAAGACGGTGAGTTGTCTAGTAGCAGCCTTGAATCCAGTATAGGTTTCCCTGTGATCTAGAAATCCTTCTTCCATCTCGGGGATTTATTCGAGTATTGCCTCTTTCCGTAGACGTATATATTAAGTGGTAATAGTCGACTTGACAGCGGGTATTTATGGCTGTGTAGCAGTAGGCGCCCGATGGAGATCACAGCAAGGACTGGGGGGCAGGGAAAAGACCGACTACCTGGGCACCAGTTTCCCCGCTTCTCAAAGTCTTCACAAGATAGTCCGCCATCAGAGGAGCTTGGATGCTGGAAGCCCCAGCCGGGCGCTTCGTAGCACACGATCCAACCACTCAGGAGCAAAAGCTCCGCAGCCAAACGGGGTGTGATGCACTAGCGACCTGACGGGGCGTGACGGTGGAGCGGAGGATGCAGGAGATTTGCGGCAACACACTTTAGCGGCCGATGCATCTCTGTCAGTTCCACGTTCTGCTTCTTCTGATTGATCCGACCAGCCATAGCGCTCCCAGGATCATTCGCACTGTCACGCTACACCGAGCGCCCAGATCCAATCATAAGGTATTCTCGTGAAGAAGTCAAGGGGGTGAAGATCGCTTCCAGCAGAGAATGGTAGCTGATTGGGTTAGAAAAGACAGCGGTTGATAAAACGCATCCACGTATCACAGGCGTTGAGAGGGGGAAGCGCGGAGGGACGGCGAGTCCGTTGCGTTCGGCCTATTATGAAGAAGATGCAAATCAGGTGGTCTCCTCCGTTGGCGCCGGAAGCTACTAATGTATGTATTCCTGCTCTTTTCCCCCTCCATGGCCGCCATCGCTAAACTGGTCTATCAGCTGAAGTTTGCTCGGTCATGCAGTACATGATTATTTGAACCAACACTATCTCATTCTTCCTGCATTAAGTTTATGTGGTGATGTGATTGCTGTGATTTAAAGCTTATCCGACTCACACACACTACATACGACTACTTCTCCTCACAAGCAAACTGCCGGGGAAGAATTTACCAACCTTGACCTTGCATCGCATCTCTCCACCTGCCATGTCATTTGGAACGAGCATAGCACACACGACATTGATTGATCGGGTGGATGGTTGAGGGATCCCTTGCGGTCGAAAAAGCAATCCTTATGTTTATGAGACAACAACAGCATTGTGTCTATACTTGAGTAACGAGCTCTTTCGCCGGACGGAAGACGCTTGAACTCCCCACTATACGACAAAACCTGCCTACCATGGGAAGACTTATCAAAAATCACTGGGCGCGACTTATTATCCTTACAGCCTCAGCTTGTATGCACCATGCCTCTTCATCTATTCATATGACGATACTAATCTGGATGACTGAATGTACAGACCAAATTGGTGGGGCGATCGAAGGATTTATCTGGCCGAAGGTGTTTTGGGACTTTATGACGCTCAATCTGAACGGCGCTGTCAATCCAGTCCCTGTTCTTCAGATTCTCAACCTCCTCTTAGGTCTACTCGGACTTGCATGGGAATGGCCTTTGAAATATGTCGCCGGTTCCCTCGCGCACCGCAGCATCGAATTCCGATTGATCTTCTATCCCCTCAGCGCTCTCCTCTCCATGCTCCTCTACCAGGGAACGGACCCTGCTCTATACTATCTTATTGGAATCGGGGTGTATTTCTGGGCCTACAGTGAGGGCGAGGTACGTATACACCGACCAATTTCCCCATAAACATGACTGATGTATAATAGGTCGTTTGCCCTGTACCATGGACCCTCCCGAAACGAAGCGAATACAAGGTATAGCATGACTTGTACCAACACGAAACCTCCCACTTGACGACCACGACATGATATGATTTTATGAAACGATACCCAGCGATGCTAGTATATCTGTAATATGTGCTTTATGGAGTTTGGACAGATAAAAAGGTCCTCTTTTAGTCAGCGATGACTATCCAGCTATTGACCTGGATGTGGCCATATAAGGACTCTGTTGCCTGGACACCAGAGTATATGTATCTGTGTGTATTATAGTCTATTTTATCTCAAAACAAAGATAATTCATTATACAAGATCATGCCTTCCATACGATAGATTTACTATCGCTAATAACCGACCAGTTAACACTCTACAACCTGCTAAATCCTCGTTCAAGCCCTTACACAGCTATACACTCTAAATATAGACAAGCCTAGTACGATGCCTAATCCGCCACCCACAGTACTACTCGATGCCTTATTGCCACTTTCCCCAAGGCAGAATCACGTGATTCCGCCCCCAATACTACCCAAAACGGTTAAGCGTCTGGAGCGCTCCAGACCGAGGAACAAGAGATGAGGCAAATCACCAGCAACCAAGGAAAAGCTTTCAGCAATCCCCTGAAATGATACCTATATAAACCGATATCAACAGCACTAACCGGCGAATATTCTGCAGCATTACTGTCACTAACACCGGCAGAGTCTTCCACCCAGACAGACAGCCAGCAACCAGCATGCCCCTCGTCGAAGACAGTCCTCGCGAGGACAACAACAATCAAATACCCCCTACGACTCTCGATCACGATAATGAAGCTTATGATGAAGAACACGACAACGACGACGAAAACGACGTCCCCGTGAACAAAAAGACCAGCTTCAACGGCCGTCTCAATCAATACTTCCACACCGCGAAGCCTACATCCTCAGCGCCACCGGCACTCCCATCCACAAAACAACCCACTACGAGGACTTCATCTCCTCTGAAACGCAAACGAACCGCACCACCAACATCAACATCAACACGAATAACCCGCTCCCGATCCCGCTCCTCCACCTCCACCCCAACCACCACCAGCACCACCACCTCCTCCCCCCGTCCACGCAAACCCCCCACACCACCCACCACCTCAGCATCCGACTCCCTCCTCACCGACACCATCCCACCCAACCTAACCCTCCTCCTCGTAGGCGTAAACCCCGGGATCCTCACCGGCATAACAGGCTACGCCTACGCGCACCCCAGCAACCTCTTCTGGAAACTCCTCCACTGGTCGGGGATCACGCCCATCCGACACCCGCCCTCAGATACATACAAACTCCCGGAGTTATATAACATCGGGAACACGAATATCGTGGAACGCCCGACGCGGGATGCGAGCATGCTGAGCAAGAAGGAGATGGATGCGGGGGTGCCGATTCTGGAGGCGAAGGTGAGGGAGAAGAGGCCTGAGGCGGTGTGTCTTGTGGGAAAGAGTATTTGGGAGGCGGTTTGGAGGGTTAAGGTTGGTAGGGGGATTAGGAAGGAGGAGTTTAGGTATGGGTGGCAGGATGAGGGGATGAATTTGGGGAGAGTGGAGGGGTGGGATGGGGCGAGGGTTTTCGTGGCTACGACGACGAGTGGGTTGGCGGCGGGGATGTCGGTTATGGAGAAGCGGGAGGTTTGGGATGAGTTGGGGAGGTGGGTTGTTGAGAGGAGGAAGGTTTGGGAGATGGAGAAAGGTGGTGGTAGTGATGGTGTGAAAGTAGATTAGAATAGAATAGATGTAGAGTCACGTTCTTGGATACAGTTATAGAATATAGATAGATAGATTTGACCATGATATATTTCATTCATTTATTTCATTTCATTTATCAATTACCCTGCTCTTTTCCTAGGTAGATAGCTAGGATAGACAAGGAGGTACATTTCATCCGCTAGTAAAAAAAAAAAGCATAATCATGTGCTCGATCAGTCGATCATCATGCTACTAATAATCCTTGGCCCCCCCTCTTGCAACATCACGCCACACACCCATCAAGGGAGGGGGAGGAAGGAAACAGGCCAGCCAGCCAGCCAGCAAGGGAGTAAGTAATAACATGGGCGCACGAATCTATCGGAAAGCAGGACCATTACGGAAGTTGGTATCACCTTGTTGTTCGCGAGCCTGTTATCACAAGAGAGATTAGTTAGCATCTTTCCTTCTCAAGTATGGATGAGGAGTATCAACATACAATAGTAGACTGGTACTCTCCACGCTCCAAAATCTGAGTTATAACGTCATCTTCGTTGGCAGTTCCGAATTCATTCTCGAGACTAGCCTTGCTAGCTCCGTCGAGGACGCCTTGGGCTCCGTGCCTGGAAGTAATTGCTTGTTAGCTTTGCTCCCACTGCTGATAGCATGAAGACAAAAGGGGCTTACTTACTTGTGAGTAACAAAGATCTTCCAGCCGTTAAGGACATCCGCCAAAGGGACGGAGCGGTCACTGCGCCAGCGGTTCAGGGCGTCGTGGTCATCAACGAAGACGATGAAGTCGTCGGATGCTCCCTTGTAGAACATCTTGGAGGTGGGGTCGTTGTGGCGAGGCATGTTGGTGGTGTGTAGTGTAGTAGGTTTGTAGTGATTTAGGGACAAAGATGGAAGAAGAACGGTCTAGTTTCTTTCTTTCAATGAAGCTGTTGAGACGATGGAAAGATAAGGAGGAGAGGAAGTTGAGATGAAGTGAGTTGAAGAGTGTCGTGTGAGGTGAGGGCAGATGACGTCACCACGATGCTACCGGAAACAAAGGCGGGCAAACAGTGGCAGGAAGAGCAATTGAAGTGAGGAAAGTCGTGCAAAAGATATGTTAATAGCTAATAGAGAGTTCGTGTGATAATTGAGTTGATTGGATTTATTCTGTTTCCTTTCTCTCTCTCGAATATCGCAGGCCTTAAATACATCGAGGCGGGAGTGCCGACGGGAGCATTGACGTCATCATCGACTGATGCTGCGGATGCTCTGCACTTGCTCTTTCGCTTCTGGTTCACCCGGTGGGGAAACATGGCTCCCTATGGAATTCAATTCCCTCATCGGCATCATCATCATCATCATTCCAGTCACGGACATTATTGGCATTCTGGCATTCTGGCTCGCTAATGCTACTAATTACGTCTCGCTTCGCCCCGGTCAATCTCTCCTCCCCCACTCTCCTCAGAATCGACACGAATGCCTAAGAACCCCATACATATTCCACACACTTGTACTCCGTACCTGGCCATCTGATGCAATACTGCAGGAAATCTCACACAACTTGCATCATCACCTCCATCAAACCCCACTCCCAAGCCCCATGCGACCCTGTCTTTTCGTCCGTCGGGAGGACATCGAATTGAACATCCTCCGAATAGCAGATGTTCTCAAGGAACAAGCGTCGGGTGTCTCCGTTCCCTTGTTACTGGCACTGGTCGGAATGATCTCAGCCTTGGCTTTCGCATTCGGACCTCCTTTTCCTTTCCACGTTTTGGACCGTCGAATATCCTTACTATGTCGCGCCAAGATAGGTCCCTTGTCTGTGTCCGGAGTTGCTGGCTTGCCTCTCGATACACTTCGTAAACTCTTCTCCTGACTCTTTCCAAGCTTCCTATGGACTTTCTCGTCGGCACATGTCGCTCCCGTAACAGACTTAGCGGAATAGCCTGCGGTGCTGAGGCTCACACAGCTGGAGCGTCGGTACAACCCCGGCCGGCGGCTCAGATGTCTCATAAGAGACCCAGGACTATGGAAAATGTCCCCCTTGCCTAAAGTCATCCCAGGGTACGGCAGAACGTCCCGCGTGTAAAAAGCAGATATGGCACGTTCTAGGAGTATTCGATCCTGTCTTCTGGCAGTCAGTACAAGGGCCGGGCACAAGGCAGACATCTTCGGCCGCTCGATTTCCCCGTCCACAGATTCCGTCATCTGGAGTCTTTGTGGGCAATGCGTCTTTTTGATGATGATGTTGTGTGAATCAGGTAGAGTCCGCGATGTAGCCAATGCCTGCATAGATGGTCGGCGAGGTATTAGAGGCAGGACACCGTTGCTGCCACTCAAAGGAGCCAGCTCTAAAGTCAGGAATGAGTGTTCTTTCAGCTTCGCTACCACTGACTTCGGCATGTCAGTTAGTGCGGCTGCAGACTTGAGCATCTCGGTCTCCCATTTCTTTTCTTCGCGTGCCGAAGCAGCACTGAGCACCAGTTCGTAGTTCTTGCCCTGGGACTGGAAAATCAGTTTCCAGGAGAAGAGACAGCCATAGCAACGAAGACCTGTCGCAGAGCTTAGCATACAAGGCAACCCACAGAGGAAGTATCCTCACCTTCTCCGTTTCTTATCGAATCAATCTTCATGTCAGGAATATAAAGACATGTTAATGGCTCAAGCCTTCGGTAGTCATCGCTTGGTTTGGCAATAACAAAATGATAGGTGAACAGTATGCAAACCATGTATCCTCCCGTAATATATTCAGGGGTTTGGTATGTAATGTGAAGGACCCCACAGAGGCTCAAAGGACCCAGTTGCTTGTAGATGTTATCGATGGTGTTCTGTGGATTCAAATGACCTCAGCTTCCATGTTCCGTAGGGAGATGTGGTATACTCACGGCTGCTGACAGATCCATGAAGCTCTGTAGCAAAAACGTCTTCTTCACCAAGGCCTTGGAGACAGGGTTATCGGTAATTTGATTTATTTCGCATACCACCGCGCGAACTTGTTCGAGAATTTGCCGGATGCCATCATGGGCAGATGGGTCGTCTTGAATATGAGTCCATCGTAATAATTCCTCAAGCAGCAAGGGATACTTGCACAGACGCTGAATTGGCTGTTTAACGTGAGCATCCAGAAGCAGAATCAAGGGGTGTCTAACCCGACCTTAATCAGGAGGTCATTCAGAGACATCGCTTTATTCTCCTCTTGTGCCTGTCTGTCCAATGATGCAACCGACTTCGATAGAGCCTCGATGCCCTGGTCGAATATACGCCAATCCGGTACAGACTGGCGCAGAAGACTCACATCTACTGTGAGCAAGCCATAGTTCTTACAGAACACTTTGTAAGCCTTGAAAGATGCCGACTACCAATATCATGTCAGTAGCTGACATAGATATAAGCCTATTGAGAAAAGCTCACCAGGTTGCCGACTTCTAGCGCAACTTGCAAGGCCTCTTTTGTCTCCGCTGCCAACGCCCTGAGACGCGAATCCATAGAAGTCCTAAAGCTACGTGATCGCAGAGACTTGGCATGTAAAGCCCTCAACCCAAAGTCAATTGCACTCAGGCGCTTGTGAACACCCTGAGGCATCAAAGTATCGAACTCAGCTGCTGCCAGGTTCGATATGGGCGTCAGCTTTCGAATCTGGGAGAGGAAGTCCTCATGCGTGTCACGGATCTGCTGAACGTTGTGGTAAATCTCCGGTCTGACCGAAAATATGAAAAGGGCCTACAATCAGAGAAAATGTTAGCTATCTGTAAGCAGCAACACGTGCCTATACTTCAGTTTGAAGGTAATCATACTTCAGCCAGTGCTTTCAAGCCGAAAATATAGTCACATTCGGTGGTGATCAGTTCCCGGAGAACACGTCGCCTCTTAATGGCCCTGTGCTGAGCTTCCTCATCGATTGAAGGATTCAACGCAGGTCTGATGCTGTCTAGCGATTCACGAGCATCAGATCGTATGCTTTGATTTGTTGTGCTCTGCGTAGTTCCCCTCGATCGTACCACACTTTGGCTAGTAATGCTCAGAGTGGCCGTCTTCACGGTTCCAAGATTGGACGAACGGTGGGACAAGGATTCCCATTGCTTTTCCTGAAACTCATTTGAGGTTAACAAGTCCGGTAGGAGGTCCCGATCATCTGGCTTGACTTCCATCGGCCAACCCTCGACGTATCTTTCGGGTGGGGGACAGCCTCTTCGGGATCGGAAGCTATTCATCCAACGCTTGAAAGCAGCCACAGGATCTGCTGGCATAGGATGCGTTGCAGTAATCTCCACCACATATTCGGGCTTCTCCAGGATCAGCAAGGGAGGCTCCCCCATATCCTTGGATTCTTCCATTGTGCAGAGTGTATGTAGAAGTGAACAAACTCCAAGTGAGAATGTGAGCTCAGAAGCAAGTTATGCTTCGGAATCGGAATCACAGGAGAGAATGCGTGTCATGAGTAGATGTGCTTGTTGGCAAGTGGAAGCAACGACTGGCCCAGTTCTTCACATGGGGAAAGCATGGTATACTTGCTGTCGCCGGGGAAGCTCACGTGTTGGATCAAAACGTCCAGTGCGAACAAACGTAAAGCGTATGAAATCCATCACAGTAGGTTAAACAAACTTACGGTAATGTTCTGAGTAAAGTTGCCTCTACATCATGCACCGCTCGGTTGAGAATCAAATTGCAATGTGTTTGGTCCTACCACACGGTAACGGCCTTTCATTGCTCCCAACGATGAAACGACGGGCATCAGCATCATCTGTGCACCTTTAGCCAGACTTGTGAGGGTGAGCGGTTCACAATTTGGTATGTGTTGTTCATGCTACTTTTGAGGCTTCTATATATCAATTTAGCGGCAGCATGGTAGTAGCAGATAGCAGTTTGATATAGCATTTTCAGCCAAATAGACACATTTTTATATAGATACCTAGCATTATTTCTGACTTCAATTTATAATAACTTTATATCGACTTCAATCTTCGAAGAGAAATGGATGATGGTGTTGCGCAGTGCTCTTCCAAGCGCGCGATGCCAAGAAGATGAAACTCCCCCAGATTTCCCACCGAAAGACCCACCGCCGTTTTCCGGGATCCGTCTGCGACAGCTCTCGCCGCCCGGTCCTTCCTTCAACTTCCATCCAACCAACGATGTTTTAAACCACCTCACACTCACTCTAGTATGGGAATACCCATGGGTTCAAACATTCATGCCCCAACAGTAGCCTCCGGCCCTACGTCCGGAGGCGCTCCTCCTCGCGACCTGTCCAAGCTCGGCATGGTCGATCTCATGCAAGAAAAGGAACGCATCGAAGAAGAACTCTCGGCTTTGAGTAGCGTCCTCGGCTCGGTGAGTTCAGTCGATCTTGGACAAGCCTTGCCACTCTGTGAGATGTCGACTGACGATGCTTTCTGCTCTAGCATGGCGTTAATATGAACACATCTCTCACTACTTTCGATGGCTTCCCACGAGACGATATCGATGTTGCCCAAAGTGAGTCACTGCTTTACGCACCCGCAGTGCCTTTGCTAAACCCTAGTTAGTACGCACTACTCGAGCCCGGATTATTCGACTGCGGAACGATCATAAAGACGTGATGTCACATCTGGAGAAAGGAATCCACAACCACTTCGCGAACTTGCAGCGGGCGCAAACTGCCGTACAATCAGGTGGCGGTCTGAATGGTACATCGGGATCGCAAGCTAGTGTGGCTGGCAATAATACATCCGGTGCTGGGACATCTGGGTTACCGTTCGCAAAGGTCAATAGTGTGGTGCCTGGAAGTCCCGCCGACCAGGCAGGTCTGAGGGTTGGAGATACCGTTCGGGAATTCGGGAGTGCCAACTGGCTTAACCATGAACGTCTCTCCAAGGTGGCGGAGATAGTGCAGCAGAGTGAAGGGGTAAGTTGGAGATTTCCTTCCAACCTTCTGGTTCTAGAATCTAAGGACATACACTTGCGAAATGCTCTAAACTAACATCTTCTAGCGCACCGTGGCGGTCAAAGTCGTGCGGAAAGATCCTAGTTCTTCCAGCAGCATTGACTTGTCCCTGCAGCTGGTCCCTCGCCGTGATTGGGGCGGTCGGGGCTTGTTGGGCTGTCATCTCGTGCCGTTGTAGTGGACTGGCATCGGGTTAGGCACGAGAATGACGGCTGTCTACTGTACTCTGGGATAGTCCCTGGAATACCAGGACTGACCCGGGTGCGGTCTACTTTCGTTGATGAATTTTTCTTACTGCTTTCTTGCTATTGGACTCTGATGAGGAATGTGACATGTATTCATGATCGAACGTGACGTGTTTATTATTGCCGGGAAATACCTAGGGAAGCATTTAGGGTGGCGTTTCAGTTTAGGTTCAAGAGATGAAATTGCACCTGTTCATATGGACGTTAATCATCAATTCCGTACAGCGTAGAGGGTTCTCTCGCAAAGAACCGCGTGGATCGACAGCAAGGCATGCAATAACTGCAGTTTGCGCGATCCTGCGGGGCACGGTGGCTGCCTGAGGCCTAACTGTGCCACGTGATCAGCAGGCTTGGGCGACCGACTCACGGCAAAAATTCCATCACCGGTAGAAATAACCTTCCCACTCTTAACTCCTCCCTGTCCAACCCCCTCGTTCTATCGAACCCCCCTCGATCGCTTTGTCCATCGAGTGTCGCATCCCACTGTCGACTTTTGATTTCCGTCGACTTTCATCGCAACTTCTGTTTTCTTCTTCTCATCTCCATCCCCCCCACATCACATCCAACCTTCATCATGGCTGCTGAGGTACCGACCTTCAAGCTTGTCCTCGTCGGTGACGGTGGTACTGGAAAGGCAAGTTGAATCAAGATATTCTATCCCACATGGCTTACTGGGCGGAGGTGGCATGTCGCCTCTTCAACGCCTCTTAACGCTCGACTGCATTCCTGTCATGCGTGTTTACCCCTCTCTGTTGCCCGTCGTCCCTATCAACAGAAAAACTTCATCGCCCGCCCAACCTCACCCGTCACGAGACGTCATTACTGACTGGAGAAATTTCACTACAGACCACCTTCGTCAAGCGCCACTTGACTGGCGAGTTCGAGAAGAAGTACATCGCCACTCTCGGTGTCGAAGTGCACCCTCTCGCTTTCCACACCGTATGCCCCGCCGGAAACCCCGCTTTGTCCATTCCGCCGTCTTTGTGCCGGTCCGACTAACGCTTTTGCCAGAACCTGGGTAACATCCAGTTCGACGTCTGGGACACTGCTGGTCAGGAGAAGTTCGGTGGCCTTCGCGATGGTTACTACATCAACGGACAGTGCGGTATCATCATGTTCGATGTTACCTCCCGCATCACCTACAAGAACGTCCCCAACTGGCACCGTAAGTGCTTCCACCTTCAGGAGTCAAGCCACGCGCGTCCTGTTATCAGACTGACAAATTCATTCTAGGTGATCTCGTCCGTGTCTGCGAGGGTATCCCCATCGTGCTGTGCGGTAACAAGGTCGATGTCAAGGAGCGTAAGGTGAAGGCCAAGACCATCACCTTCCACCGCAAGAAGAACCTCCAGTACTACGACATCTCCGCCAAGTCCAACTACAACTTCGAGAAGCCCTTCCTCTGGCTCGCTCGCAAGTTGGTCGGCAACCCCCAGCTGGTGAGTTAGATCCGGTCATAGGTCTGTGAGACTGGAGACTAACAAGCAATCTTCAGGAATTCGTTGCTGCCCCCGCTCTTGCTCCCCCCGAGGTCACCGTCAACAAGGAGCTTCTGGCCCAGTACGAGCAGGAGATGGACGCTGCTGCCAACATGCCCCTGCCCGACGAGGAGGACGCCGATTTGTAAACGCGCGATCAATAAAGGCTGGGGCCAGAGCCTGGGCCACGAGCTCGGGCTCGTGGTTGCAGTTCTGTCCCAATAACTGGGTACGTTATGCAAGATTTCAAATCACGATACAATGATAGCGGAGGGAAGGAAATTAAGCCCGAGAACGGTCGGCATGATTATGCATTTGCAATATTTACCACTAGTAGTCTAGACTCTGATTATCTCTACAAAGTTCCTTTTTGAAACGGTGACACTGTTTATCCGTCCATCGGCTATACTGTTGGACGAAAAAAAGTTTACATACTCTCTCTCTATTCTCTTCGCTTTTTCTTGCTGTATACAGTGTGTAAACTTGAATCACATAATATCCCAATTCCCCTTACTTAGATCAACCCCCAACAAACTCAATCGCGCCCTCACAGCCCCCCACCAAACTCAGCATACAAAAAAATCCCACTAGACTACCCACTGACAAAAAAAAAAATCAAATACACCCTGAATGAGCATTCCTCATCATCTCCCTTAGTACAATCCAATATGCATAATCCGCCCGCCGATCAATAGAAAGAAAAAGAAAAGTGTGGACTTCCTCTCACCCCTCTCCCCACCCACTCACCCAATAACACAGTGACGTCACCGGTGTGATTATTGATCAGGCTGAAATGAATGTGTGTGTGTGTGTGTGTGTGTGTGTGTGTGTGTTGGGTTGAGATTGACATCCTTGCTTATACTACCAAAACTACTATGATCTAGTAGATATATACTACTACTATGTAAATAACTAAGTAAGTTTGTGCTTACTTGGTTGATTGTTGTTGGATTCTTGTCTGGTTGTGGGGTTTGGGTTAGTTCGGTTTCTAATATGTTTTTCTTACTATACTACTACTACGTACTAGATTATGGGGTAGGTAATCAGTTCAAATGTTCGATTAAGCAATGCTTTCATTCTTGCAGTAGCTAGATAATTAAGAAGTAGGTAAGGTATTGGGGGTGATATGTGGCTGTAGATGAACGATCTCGGAAGTCGGTTTCCGAGTCATTGTGAAAGAGACAAACATTCTTCTTCTTCTACAGTAAGCTAAACAAAAAGTTCATTCTAGACATGACATGGCAATGCAGTGCAGGGGATGGCTGATGAATAGGAACACATACTGTTGGAAGCAAATGGGAAGATGCAGGGGACTAGTAAGTAGGTATAGATCAAAAGGAGAATAGGGTCTAGGGTATCTTGTGCTGGGAATCCGCAAACGCCATGTGAATATCAGATTAAAGTAAAGGAAATGATTAAGAGCGGATGTTCTAGAGACAGATTAGTTAGAACGATCGTATAAAAATATATGTAGGGTAGCTGTTGACTTACAAACAGAAATGCGAGTTCGCGGGCTCCGAGTCTAGAGAGATTGCTAGAAGCCTTCTCGTCCAGAGCACCTTCGACAAGCTCCCGCTTCTTATCCTGCAATTCAAGGATACGGTCTTCGACGGTATCCTTCACGACAATGCGGTGGATCTGGACAGGACGAACCTGTCCAATGCGATGGGCACGGTCGACTGCCTGCTCTTCGACATAGGGGTTCCAAAAGGGGTCGAAAATGATGACCTGGGATGCTGCGACGAGGTTCAGGCCGGCGTTGCCGGCTTTCAGCGACACCAACATGATTCTGCAGTCTTCATTGTCGGTAAAGTCCATCACGGATGCGTTTCGATCGGCTGGTCGCATGCTCCCGTCGTAGCGTCGGTAGTCCCATCCTTGACGAGCAATCGGAATTTCCAGCAAGTCGAGCAGGGACGTGAACTGGCTGAAGATGATGGTCTTCTCGTTGCCGTCTCGGTGGTAGACATCGCGCAAGATCTCCATAGCCTTTTCGATCTTGGCACTTGACATCCAGGTCTTTTCGAGACGACGCAGGTACTTGAGCTTCGACTTCTTATTCTTCTGGGCATCCTTTTTGAGTTCCGCCAGGGACTTCTTGTTCTTGGCTTTGCCCTTGCCCTTCGCTCGCTTGCTCCTCGTAGAGGGACCTTCGTCCTCATCATCGTCTTTGACAATGAACCGAGATAAACCTCCAGCGTCGTCACTATCATCATCGCTGTCATCGTCGCTATCCTCGTCGGTGCCTTCCGTATCTTTTGTAGAATCAACACCTTCTGCTTCGTCGGACTCATCAGGGAAATGCACTTTCTTGAACGAACGATGATCGGTGATTTTCTTTGGATCCACCTTTGCGCGGCAATTGGGACACTTTACTTCGCCTCCGTCATCGCGCCCGTTCCGTAGGGCCATTTCAGGGTCCGCAATTCTGGAAAAGCACTCCGCGCAGGTTCCATGACCACAAGGGAAGAAAATGACGGGGTTTTCAACAGCATCGATACAGATTGGGCATTCTAGCTCGGTGTTGTCCTTGAGTCGAGCAACGACTTCAGCGCCGAATGCTTTCGCATTGGCAATGAGATCCATGCCCTCTTCAGCAGCATTGACTTCAGTGGTGAAGTCCTTGATCAAATGGGGATGGCAGCACGCTTGTCGGAGTCGAAGTAATAGAACCAAAATATTGGAATAGTTACGTCCAACTCCTTGTTGGAGATATCGGTCCACCTCGCGTTGACTGCGTGACTCCAAAGTATTGTAGAACTCTTGCTCTTCCTCGCTGAAAACAGCATGGACTCTTTCGGAGACCTTGGGCGGTAGTTGCAAGATCGGCTTGCCGTCAATTTCCGAGCTCTTAGTTCGCCGCAAAAGAATGGCTTTCAACAAAACCTGTAACTGGAGCATAGCCTTCTCGCGCATGGCGGGGCTAGATTTCAACGGCCGAGTGAAGTCCTAGAATTCAGGGTCAATTTATTACCTCCGTTGAACATCTTAAATGGGGTTAGGGAATACTCACGCGATTGAATGTCTCGATATTGGAGTAGGGGCGGATACGCAGAAACTTGATCAGCGAGTGTAACTCTTCGACATTGTTCATCATAGGAGTTCCTGTCATGCACCAGCGGTAGGTCGTATTGAGCTGGCAGCACGCAAGCGCAGCTTTTGCATTTCGATTCTTAATGCACTGGGCTTCATCCGCAATAACGCGATGCCATTTGCAACGCCGCCCCAGAAGAGGAAGAGTGTCCAGGGCTTGTCTCGCCAAGTTAACATCCCGTTCCTCTAGCTCCTCGTACTTCTGCTTCCGTTTCAATTCTGCGGCCAGTGTGCCGAAGGTGGTGAGAACCACGTCGTACCGCTTCAGTTCTCTGAAAGTGAGCCGTTTATCGCCATGCAATACCCAGATGGATAGTTGATGTTTTCCGGGCTTAACCATCCGTTCGATCTCTCGTTTCCATTGTTGCACTAACGCAACGGGGGCAATGATCAGGGTGGGTTTGCGCTCGGGGTCAGTCGACGGGCGGGACACTATGAGAGCGATCGCTTGTATGGTCTTCCCCAGACCCATATCATCGGCAAGGATACCGCCCTTGTTGTCGCCCTCTTCCATCGACTTCATCCAAGACAACCCCAACTTCTGGTGCTCCAGCAGCGTGTACTTGAGAGCTTCAGGGGTTCCTTCGCGGTTCTGTAGGGCAATCTCAGAGTCAGGTCTGATGCTTTCCAGCAGCTTCTGAATATCTTCTTTTGTCTTGTTTGGGTCGGGGCCATAGATTTCAGAGCCATAGTAGTCACTAGGAAGGTCAGTTGCTACTTCAAGGATCGGCGCGTTATGAGGGGGGTCAAGTTACTCACTCTAGATAATCTCTGGCCTTGCGAAATCCATTTGGTCCTTGGTAATTTTCCAGATCAATATACGGAGGGTCTGAAGACCTGGGATCGTTGCCGCCGAGTATCATCCTTCCAGCTTGCACCAGCATCTCCCTGCCTGCATTGAGCCTTGCCATTGTGTTTGACATTACATGGGGACCAAACACAGATCCAGATCCCATTCCATCACGCGGCGCAGGAGACTGGAGTGACCGACTCTGCGCTTGATGACCAGGTCCGTTAGGCATCGTAGGGGCAAAAGGGCCCCAGCGCGGAGGACGCGCATGTGGAGCGGCTGTTATTTGGCAATGGCGTTGAAAGTCGGACGGCGTGATCTCGGCGAGATCGCTATCATCGCTACTAAGCAAGGACTGGGGATCTCGGGCCTCACTGAAGGGGGAGCGGTTGTTGTCACGACTGTGAGAGGGCAGAGATTCAAGTGGGTTATGTTGCGCCCAAGATTCGGGGAACCGGCCAGTGTTGGTCATGGAAGGTCTGTTCGACGAAGAAGAAGGACCGGTGGCGGAAACTGACGGTCGTGGAGGGAACATGCTTTGCGAAGACGACGGCGACTGAGACGGCTCACGGAAGGAGTCATTAAGTCGGCGAGCAAACTCAGCGTCACGGCGCTCCTGTTCTCGGCGTTCCTCGAGCCATTGCTCGGCCCGTCTTTGCTCCTCTTGGATCTCGCGCATGATATCAGCGCTGTCTATGCCCAAGATCTGGCGTAGCTGTTCATTGCCAGCGAGTGGGTCATCTAGATCATCGTCGGGAGCATCATTGCTAGGCTCGGCCTCGGGACTAACGCGACGCATCCGCTTTAACCGTCTGGAAACTGGGGCCTCTAAGTCGTCTGTGAAATCCGAAGAGTCGGAGTCATCTTCAATGTTCTCAGAGTGGCCATCCTCACTGCTGAGGTGTAGACGCTTTCGCAAAGTTGACGGTCCGGGGGCGACATCAAAGCGCAGCACAGACCGATCATCAGACGAAGAAGACGAGTCGACCGAAGGTGCACGACCAGCACTTTCCGGAGCATCAGAAAAGGCACCATCGAGCTGGGCAGAAGGCAAGCCTGAACGGGCTGGACCCGGTGGCGGAGAGGCGGCGGACGGGCCCCCAGCGGGACGACCTTGGAGCACCGCTAGTCGGGCTTCCAGGCGTTTGATGACATCTAGAATCTCTTGTCGGTCTTCAGAGGCATCGGGTCGTTCCTCTTCCAAGCTTTGCAAAATAACCTGGTTGAGCTCGATATCCTCTAGGATTTCTTGAATTGACGACGCGTCGGACGCGGACGCCATTATTGCCGAAGTTAACTGAGCAAGGCTAGACTGACTGGCAGGGCGCAAGCCGACCCCACAACACTCTGATAATAGGCGGGTTGATCTCACCCAACGATTGAAGAGAGATCTCCCGTCTGTTCTCAATATATATTGGAGAAACAGATACAGTCTCAAGAAGACCAAAGAAAAAGGGGGGGAAGGCAAGTGAGTAGAAGAAGAGTGAAGTAGATGGGGGGCGCGGTATTCGGGGGGAGGAAGATCTGATTGATGGAGTTGCGGGAGTCGCGATCGCTTGGCGGTACCTGGCAGCTGAGTTTAAAAATTGAAATAAAAAATCAAAAGAGTAACACAACACTCTTTTTTTTTTATCTTTTAGTCTTTGTTTCCCACAGCTTAAGTGAATAAATTCAAGTTATTCTCTTGAGGCATCATCCCCAGGGACTGCGACCGTAGTCAAGGAATACGAACACATATAAGTACCTCTGTGAATTGGATTCCAAGGCTCTGAAAGTTTGCCCCGGCTTGAACTGGGTGGCAATCTCCATTCCCCTACCGCTTCAGGAAAGCCTGAAAATTTGCTTTTTACCGGCTGTCCGTTTTCTGGCATGTCATATTTGATGCCTATCTGCCTATCAAACTAGGTGGATATAAGATTTCACAACTTCTGCTGATTGCACTGCTAGAGGACAACACTTTATTTTACTGCATCGTCTGTTACTATTGGTCAATTATCTTATGAGAATCAAACTGTGGCCAGTTACTGTGCTTATTTGATGTGCATAAATCCGGCAAGCTATAGTTCGTAAATGTAGTAGAAGCAGTAGCACCACCGGTTGTGGCGCTCATCAGCGACACTCTATACATATGCTCCCCTTTATGTAACCGTCTTTATCCAGCACTTGTCACATCATACATGGTATTCATTATCTTCAGCGATAGGGAAAAATAGTAACTTTGCCTTTTATGCAGCTATCAATGATGGCATATTGAGTCAATGTGAGGTTGCAGATAGAAAGCTACAGCAGTGCCACGTCGCCATATTCCGAGTAATGATGCGTCATTACATGATGCATATGTCTATATCATATCCATGTCTATGGTGAACAAGTGCTGCTGGAACGAATGGGAATGACTACTTAGTATCTGTTTCGATATGCTGTCGTAGAAGAAATCAAAGCCAGCCCCTTATATTGAGGATGCGATTAGAGGCAAGTTCTTCTGTGGATGTGCTGTTAGGAGGTAGGCAAAAGACTCAAAAATTCACAGATATCCTCTATGGCTTCAGGGAAGTGTATGTCAGATTGACGTAGACATATCTAATCCGACCTGAAAGGGTCGAACAAGGTCGACTGAATGAACCACCAGACCAAACCGAGAAGCAAAAAGATAATCACGATCATTTCAAGGGCCATGGTTATGCGTGGTGCTGTGGACAGCGTCAGGAAATCGGGTCAATTCACGAGCTGTTCTTGGGATGCAACAATTAATCTGCTCTGTAGAGTCAAAATGAAATGGATGAGACTGGAAAGAGATTGTCTTGGCGAGCAGGACCGTGGATTTTAAAGGTTCTGAGACAGCATAGTCGAGGCAACATGGAATCTACCTTGATCATCTTACTTCATTGGGTGGGAAGTTAAGGGAAAAGATAGTATGTGATGCTCGAAACTTCTCATCTTGTCCTTCTGACTATCTTCAGGGAAGTTCCTTATGGATCTCTCAAGGGCAGGAATTATGATCTCTACGTCTCGCCGGGATCCGTCCATCGAAACTTTCCTGCAGGCTTACACTGATCATCATATGTGACTACCCTTGCCTCGAGACGAACGTAGAAGGCATGACCAATCATGAAAGCAAATGAATGTAATACAACCAGAAGGGCTGTCGACAAGATTCTGGCAGTTTCTACTCCTGAATGGCCTCAGTAAGCTAATTGCCTCAGAAATGCCTATAGGATGTTCCAAGACACGGGCAGGGACTTATTCGCTTGTATGTAGTATGTAAAAGCTATAGCTAGATCTCAAGAGAGTGTTAGAGGGAGTAAGAATCGGCCACGTAGACAGCATAGATACCAAAGGATCCGATCAGATAGCGCCTGACTACAATAAATCTCTCGGCAGGGTATCATCCATCAACATACAGTTCTCAATGAAACTAGTTACTATCTTGGGACCATCGTCTGAGCCTCGAGACGAGACAAGCTGGACAATCCCGCTACAGTCGAAAGTAAGAGCTGCACAAAAAGCGCCTTCGGACATAGTCGGTCTCAAGGGAGTGCGCCGCAGCGATCCTATACGCATGCTATATGCAGCCCATGTCAGAATAAAGCCGGCAGCCTTGTCAAGCTGGGCAGCCCAGATGGCAGCAGGAATTTATGCACAGACATTATGCGTGAAACAAGACCATCTACAGCACGACGAAAGGGGACGTGTCTAGATCATCTTTAGTAATAGACTCGCGAGTCCTAGATTTCAATCACACCCGCTTGCTGCTAGGTTGCATTTCGAAATCGGACTAACAGGAATCCGGTCTGGGGTAGTTTAGTAGTTCTCCAAGATTAGGAAGAGTAAAAGGACTAAAGGCTAGCAGTTTCTGCTCTCCGGCCGAGTGGCCGTGTGCTAAAGCCATACTTACCCACCCATACCCTCCAGGCCCGAGCTAATCCACACCGGCAAGGGGCTCACAGGGCCAATTATCTCGGTTGCTCCCGATTATGATCGTGACCACCACATGGTGCAGTGGATCCAGTCGTAGAGAAGGATGGGTAGTCAAAGATGGATGTGGGATGCCTTAAACCTTGCTGCAATGAGTCGGACATCGCATTGCGGGGACATGCCTCATATGTGACGCATAAGGTTTTCTCGTCTCATAGCAGGTGGATCTACGTTGACAGTCAACAGTTGGTCTCTGGTTTCGCAATCCGTAGATTTTAGAATGCCTGGAGGTCTTGCGCAGTGACGCGGCGATTCATTATTCACAGCTTTAGGGTTAGCCTCTGATTGTCAATCCAGTGGCATTCAGTATGCAGGCTGAAGCACTTCAATTTTGCCAGGAATATATAGCTCCCCGTAAGCCTGACTGTTATAGTTTACCTAGTTCATGGTAGCTCGAAAAGTTCAGCCAGTACAGTATCTCATTGGTCGGTATCTTTTATCCAGGCGTTGCTATATTGTGAGCAACCTAGGGTCGATGGACCGGGGCCCTCCGGTGCCAAGGTTGGTTGGGCCTTTTGTAACTGAATATACCTGCTCTCTCCAGAGCTCCCATACATTGATCAATAGGATAAATCCTGGAAGCAGCCGATGATGGTGTCAGAAACCATAGAGTAGTCCTATGTTTGTGAGTACATAAAAGGTGTGCCTGTACGTAGCGATCACTCTATAGTATCGACCAATCCAATCCGGTAAATGGGCGTTTTCATCTTAGTCTGAAGGATCGATTACACATTCCAAACTAGGAGACATGTTTCTCGGAATCAGCACCGCCTCCTGGCTCGTGATAGGCATCATAGGCGTTGGCTTGTGTCTTGTCGTGAAACTCTTTGAGACTTCGCCGGTTCCTAATGACATTCCTCGGGCTTTGAACAGGAAGAGTCTCCTAGGGCGTGCTGTGGAGCGTTTCGTTGGCGTCAACCCCATAAGCTTTATTCGCGAGGGTTATCAGAAGGTTGGTGGCACCCCTTCGAAGCATGTCTTTCTTGCTGATATCATTTTTTATCTAGTACTCCAAACATCAAAAACCATTCGTGCTGCCCAGCGTCGCCGAGGGCGATGAAGTTCTTCTCCCCAAAGACCTGGCCAAGCACGTCTTGTTTTCAAAAGAAAATGAATACAGCTTCAAAGCCTATATTACTGACTTTTTCCAACTGAAGTACACCAGCTGGCCGCTGGCCTTTGCCAATAAATATGACAACTATGTCAAGCTCATCAGTAAAGATCTGACGGAAACCCTCAAGACGGACACGGTTGCAAGATCACTGGCTGAGGAAGCCCGATCATGCCTGAAAGACCTCTGGGGCGAAGATACTGACAAATGGGTCGAGATCAACTTGTACTGTGCAATGGAGAAGATGGCGTCGCGGATGATCAATGTGCTGGCGATTGGACCAGGCCATAGCGACGACGAGACCCTTCTGAATGCCATGGCACATTGCTCGGATGCCATCGTCTTTGGGGCCAGTATCATAAAGGCGTTTCCGTCTTTCCTTCACCCGTACGTACATCCACACTAATCGTATTACCCGGGGGTCTAATCTTCTCTCAGAGTCATCGGGCCCATTGTAGGAATGGTCAATAGATACTTCGAGGTGATTTTCCACAAGCGTATGAAGCCTATTATTGAGTCCAAGATCAAAGAGCAGCAAAATCAGACGGATCCCGAAGCCCAAGAGGAAACGCTGAAGTCTATGGTGAGTACCTTGCCCACGGTCTTCGGTTTTGTGCTGACTTTCCCTCAGGATAGCTTGCTGGACCTGCTCATTCGGGCCGGACTTCGCAGCAAATGGCCGATGGAAGCCACGTCCATGTGGCTATCATATAGAGTCTTCATGATCAATTTCCCGGGCGTACACACGACTGCAGTGTCTGCTACAAGTGTTCTTATTGATATTTTGAGTGATCCGGTTGATGAGAACCTTGTCAATCATCTCAGAGCAGAAGTTGAGAGCATTTCTGGTGGTTCAAGTGGGGACTGGACGGCAGAGGACCTGGGAAGGGCTGCACTGCTAGACAGTGCTGTGAAAGAGAGCCTCCGGTTGAACGGCATTAACGCTGCCAGCCCGACGAGGAAGGTATGCACGAAATTCTGACTTTCCCCTTTCTCACTTCGTGGTCTCACTTACAATTCAGGTTGTCGCTCCCAATGGTGTCACTCTTGCAAACGGTCTTTTCCTGCCTTGCGGGACAAAGGTTGGGATCCCCCAGTATGCCCTCCACCGGGATGAGGAATTCTATCCGGAGGCGGATAGATACAATCCCTACCGATTCTATATCGAGAATGCATCTGAAAGCGAGAGACGTCAGAGTTCGATGACCACGCCTAGCGATGAGTATGTGGTCTTCGGTCACGGTCGTCGGCAGTGCCCTGGACGCTTTATCTTCGCCCACATTTTCAAGGTGTTCATCGCGGAGATGCTACTAAACTATGACATTCAGCCTATCTTAGTGCGTCCTAAGATTCACAGTAAGTTTCGCTGATGGGTATTCATTATAAGCAGGAGAACAGTGTTGACCAATAATCATGTAGGATGGGGCCGTTTCCAGCTGCCACCTGTGACCACAAAGCTCACTGTGCGGCGTAAGAAGCGTAACTCGGTTACGTGTGAATGAAGTTGAGCCACGAAAGGCGATGTCTGGATGCCTTTGTGTTGCGGCGATCAGTGGAGAGTTGCCGTGCCGAGTTTGGTAAGATGATACGGGTTAGAGATTAGTTAGGTTTAGGAAACAAATGATTGTATTTGCGTCTCAAGTTGTATACTGTGTAGAGACCCTGGTATTGCAAAGTGAGTAGACTGCCTGAGGCGGCAAAAATGAAATCATTTTTGGGGCGATCCCGCGGACAATGATGGGTGGGCGTGTGAGAGCGCCAAGTCACACGAGACACGATCGCTTGCATGTGGGTATCAGTATCCGACTTGCAAAATGGTCCTCGGTCAGGTTACTTAAAACAACCATATGGGGAAGCGGTAACGGAGTAAAGATTTATGTAGATCTCCGAGACCGAGAATGGTGTTGGTTGGGTCGTCGAGAGTTTATCAGCAAGGTTGACCAAGGCAGGAAGCAAGTAGCTTTTTGTAGCAGTCTGGCTTGTGCAATTGAACCAGTCAATCTGCACCGCTGACGTATAGTTCTATGTAAAATATTTATTCATCCGACATCTGCAGCAAGGGAGAAGTGCAATGTAGACTGTAAAGCAAGAAGCAAAGGGTCACAATCAAGGTGGTGGTGGTGGTGGTACTACTTTGTTGATCACAGATCACAGGAGAAAGACTGGCTGGCTGGCTGACTGACTAGTTACTAACTACTAGTTAGTAGTGGACAGCCTCGGTCCAACCGTGCCGCGACCGCCTCCATTTCACATGTTCCGTCGCCCGAACTCTCCGGGGAAGCTCTCACTGCAAGAATAAGCAACCCCGGGGTCCAGCGCTGCTATTAATATATAACTCCGGTCCCTCCTCAGTGACAGCCTGTCTGACTACTTCTGGTTACATCAAAACTTACTCATTCCTTACCTCTTCGTTCATTGTCTGTGAACCCTTCCTATCTCCTCTCATAGTCACCATGTCTCTCAAGAACGGTACGTCTATCCTCTGGTCGCCATCCTAATCTGGAGCTGTGGCTGAGCCTTGTGGCACCCCTACAGACGCTTTCCCTTCTTCTGCCGCCTTCGACGCCATCAACTCGACTCTACAGGCTGATGCTGCCGAGCGCAAAGAGGCCATCAACAAGGCTAAAGCGGTCGTCGCTTTCAACATCAAGAACGACAAGGGCCAAGAAGAGAGCTGGTATCTCGACCTCAAGGACAAGGGTGTCGTGGGCAAGGGTGCTGCTCCCGAGGGAGGAAAGGCCGATGGTGAGTTCAATCAGCTTCTGCACCAAATAATGTATCCGATACTGATGAGGCATCGATGTTATGGCAGTGACTCTTTCCCTTTCGGATGCCGACTTCAGTGCCCTCGTAAGCGGCAAGGCCAACGCTCAGAGACTTTTCATGGGTGGGAAGCTCAAGATTAAGGGCAACATTATGAAGGCAACCAAGATGGAGCCCGTCCTGAAGAAGGCCCAGGGCAAGGCCAAGCTATAGATACCCGATTTTTGCTCGTTATTTTTTGCTACAGTTGAAACATCAACAGTGAAACACTGCTGTTTCTTGTGTTCTTTTTATTCATCAGTGGGTCTCATTTACATTGTAGGTCATTAGGCACTGCTCGTGTATTTTGCCAAGGACTATGTATGTGCTAGGGATAGGCTTAACAATGCCGCGACGTCATTTCAGTCAGTTGCTAGTATTAGTAGTATTCAGTAGAGCTATAGAAATAGGAACTACGACTAGGGTAAGGAAGAGGCAAATCCGGAGAAAGGGCAAATTCTGATTCTATGGCCGTGTTTCGTCACGTCGATAAACCCTCCGTTATCGGGCTTTTTACTATCACGCTGCTTTCTGATTGTGGTGAGTGGTCACGTCATGCCGATGAAGTATATATTTGCCGAAGCAGTAGTGGCTACGACCACTACACTATACTTACTACTATTACTGCTCTGTAGTACACTCACCAAACATATAGTGACCTAAATATGCGGACAATCAGATCGGCACTCTCCGACCATCAAGAATATTAAATTGAATAGACACATGTAGGTGTCAACTATCCGTGCTGCGAAAACGGCACGCCCTGCAGCTGCGAGAATGAGGGAACTTGTCATGGAAACCAGAAGGTGAAAGGGTTGCGGGTGACCCGAAGTGGGAAGAAATCACAATACCCCGTAAGGGTACCGTTTGACATGCCGCCTGCTCTGCAGGATGTCTGTGTAATTGTGGTAATAATACAGAATGCGGAAGACAAGGATGGGGGTTGTAGAACAAAAGAAAGAAACCCTTCCTTTCTTTCAACATCAGAGCCAAAGAGCCCCATCATCATCATTATGATACTGGCCGCCGGCTAACCTAGTAGAGAGTCTCTTTGCTAAGCAAGATCCTGGTCGACCATGGCTCAAGTCGCCTCGCCTGGGGCACGTAAAAAAGCGAAAGCGCCTTTATGTCATCCCGCCAAGATGTCACCTTGCATGGACATCACGTGACCGTAATTTTTTCTGCCAGCAACCTTCCCTCTTTGCCGGCAAAAGTCGCGAGCCGACGCTTCAAGGCTAAAAAATAGAAGCTCACTTGAGCACATCTCCCCATCTTCACCAAGGCAGAGCGCATCGAATGGAGCCGCGCCTCTTCATCACTACATCTAGCAGTACCTAACGTTCACTGCTCTGCCTTTCAACTCCCTTCCCTCCTCCCTTGATCCCGTTCTGGTCTCGTGGCCTCGCTAGTTTCGCGCAGCGCGACTCTTTCACCAGACGATCGCGCCATAACCTGCCCTCACTTCCTGGACAGGTCTATGTTTGGATAATTCACCGATTTTGATCAAATCACCTGCGATTCTTCGATACGATACCTGCGCGGAATACGTTGATCGCTCTGCTTGCGGATCCATTCACACCCACTTGATTAAGGGACCCCGTATATCAACCGACGTGCCTTTAGGAGTCTTTGGAGCTACGGGCACAGTTTACCGGCCGGACTCGAGAGGTCAACTGCTGTCCCTGGATATCACTTGTACGCAGTGAATAATCGTACACTGTGCATGCCGCACGGTCCATAAGGGGTGAAACCGGACACACAAGAAGGGGTTGAAGTCAACTGCTGTCTGAAAAACCATCGAGGATCTCGCCGCTGAAGACATCGGGGGCTCAACTATAGATGTCTAAGAGATCGGCCCAGGGCCCTCAAGGGGACAAGGACAGCGATCTATTTGCATTCAACATGTCGAGCACACCGGACGATAAGCCGCAGCGGGCAACCGCGGCGCAGCTTGCGAACAGAAAGTAAGTGGATGTAGACCGACCTTTACGGCCAATCTCATGCATGCAATCATTCACTTGTCCTGCAGCCTCCAAAGTTACTGGGACGCGTGTTGAAAACAGGGCTTGAGTTTGATCTCCCGTCACTTTCTATTTTTCTTTTCCTTAATTGTGTATTCTCTTTTCATCGAACACGTTGCCTTCTCCACACGTTCATACCACTCCACCTCATGTTTCATCTTATCATCTCGCTCATCAGTATCCTTTGCACGTCAATCAATCACAACCTCGTTGCTAACCCTATTTTTAGAATTAAAGAAGTTCGGAGGCGCCGTCCCAACAGTGCTGCTCCGAGTGCTCCCGCGCCGTCGTTTGGCGGAGGCCCTTTCGCTTCCATCGACCCTAACACAGTCTCATCCACACCCGCTAGTTCCCAGCCAGCCTCCAACGGATTCACTTTCGGCCAGAGTCAGAATCAGAGTTTCCCAGGAGCTAGTTCGGCACCCAGCCAGAACGGAGGCACTCCATTTGCTTTTGGCTCTGGAGGGAGTGGAAGCTCCTCTTCTTCCTTCAATTTCTCTTCTTCCTTTGGCGGTACAAGCTCAGCTAGCAATCCATTCGCCAGTATGAACACTACCACTTCCGACCAGTCATCTAAACCGGCCAGCTTCTCGGGCTTCCAGGGCTCAATGTTTAACGTTCCTCCGGGCGGAAGCCAATCCCCCGCTCAGCAGCCTTTGCCTTCAGGCTCAATATTTGGCACATCATCTCAGTCGAACGCTAGCACGGGTGGCCTCTTCGGTGCCAGCACAAACAATGGCCCTTCTGCCTCTGGTGCGGCTACTCCCGCCTCAGGAAGCATATTCGGCCAAAACAATGCTGCTGCTGCTAGTACACCTTCAACGAATCTCTTCGGGCAGTCTAGCGTGAAAAAGCCGTCCCCATTCGGTCAATCCTCAGCTTTTAGTGGCGATGACTCGATGCAAACTTCCCCTGATGCAAAGGGTGGCGGTTCCCAGGAGAAACCATCCATCTTTAGTAGCGCCCCTCCGGCTCAGCCCAGCTTTGCGGGCGCTGGAGGCACTTCATTGTTTGGCGCATCTGCTTCGTCGGCCGCAGAGACCCCTTCTAAGCCCGTCTTCGATTTCAAGGCAACCACGCCTTCAACATCACTGTTTGGCGGCGCTGCCACCCCTACCCCCTCTGCTTCGACACCCGCCGCGGCTGCTGCGACCACCGCTGCTCCGGCATCGTCCTCATTATTCGGCGCCGCTTCCCCCGCGAAGCCCTCTACGCCATTCCAAAATCCTTTCCAGTCATCGAACCTCTTCCAAACCACGCCCTCGACATCGCAAAAGCCCACCGAAGAGAAGAAGGAAGAGCCAAAGCCTGCCGAGTCGCAGCCTAAATCTCCATTCCAGTTCTCTGCATCAACCACTACACCAGGCTCTCTGTTTGCCAAGAGCGATGCCACTGCCTCTGCAGCTCCGGCTGCTCCTTCGACTGGTTTATTCCAGACTTCGTCTACGAAGAATCTCTTTGAGCCTAAGCCACCTGCAACTGCAGACTCGGAACAGACTAAGGCGCCAGCAAACCCCTTTGGTGGCTTGTTTGCGAAGCCGGCGACTCCAAGCAAACCTGCAGGCGAGCAGCAGCCCCTTCCTTCCTCTTCCACACCTTTCCAGGGCCTTTTTTCCAAGCCAAGTGCTCCCAACGATGCAGCAAAGACGAGCGAACCGGAAAAGCAGGCCACCCCTGGTCCAGTGTCATTTACCCCTTCAAGTGGTGGTTTCTCCCAAACCTCGAATCTCTTCTCACCCAAGCCTGCAGCATCACCGGCTCCCGCCACGGAGACTCAAGCAACGGTGGCTTCAACTTCAGTTGCTCCCACTGCTAGTCCCGTCAAGGTCAATGGTGCGAAGTCCACACCTCCGGTTTTCACCAACGGAAACACCACACCGTCTACCTTCGGACAGATGCAGACTCCGAAACTGGCAGATAAGACAACGGATAAGAAAACTTCCGAAGATACTGAGATGCTTTATCGCATGCGCACACTGAACGAGTGCTTCCAGCGCGAGCTAGCTAAATTGGACCCTTCGAGTCAGAACTTCGACACCGCTGTCCAGTTTTACATGCGTGTTCGCGCCACCCTTGGCGCTTCCGTTGGTTCAAAGCGCAAGGCATCGGGCGAAGCTGAGGATGCTGTGACAACTAAGAAAGCTCGGCCATTTGGTATCCCCACGGAAAAGGCTGACACACCCAAGGAGAGCTCTACTGCTCCGGCTGTTTCTGCACAAACCTCCACACCGTTCAAGGCGTTTGGCACAAGCCAGGCCTCTCCGGCAAATGCCAAGAGAAGGTCAATTGATGATGGCGATAGCAACAGTCCTGCTAAGCGTGTGAACGGAGACTCCAGCACTGCAAACATATTTGCTCAGTCATTCTCAAAGTCCAAGACCGAGGCTGACAAGCCTGAACCTGCCGTGACCAAGCCGACCACCCCCGAACCTACTAAACCCGCTCTGTTCTCTACCACGCCAACTACGGCACCCGCCAAACCTCTGTTCTCTGTCTCAGATTCGACTTCGAAGGGTTCGGCTTCCACCTCGCTTTTCTCGTCGTCCATGTCTAGTGCTACCTCAGCATCAGCCACACCTGGAACCGCTCCCAAGAATCCCTTTGTACTGAAGCCTACCTCCAGTGACGGATCTTCCACAGGCTCTGCAGGTGGCACAGACTTCTTTGCCCAGTTCAAGGCCCGGTCTTTTGAGGATGCCGAGAAGGAGAAAGAGAAGCGCAAAGCCGAGGACTTTGACTCGGAGGAAGAAGACGAAGCCGAGTGGGAACGCCGTGACGCTGAGGAGCAACGGAAAAAGAAAGAGCAGTTTGGGAGTCAAACCCAGAAGCGTGCAAAGTTCGTCCCTGGTAAAGGCTTCGTTTTTGAAGATGAGAGCAACGAGTCTCCTGCAAAGAAGGCAGAGGAGTCCTCTTCCACCACCCCCGGCGCTGGCACCGTCTTCTCAAGCCAAAACAACGCTGCAGTCAAGTCCAACAATATTTTTGGTCATCTGTCGGCGACTCCATCTGAGGCCGAAGACAATGACAATGACAATGACAACGATGCGGATGACACCGAGGAAGCCTCCACTCCTGGCGACGAGTCCGACGATGCGACGGATAATGCTGGTTCAGCTGACAAGAAGACTGAATCTGCCGAGTCCTCAGCCAAAGAGCCCGAAGCTGGTGGTCGCAGCCTATTCGATCGCGTTCAGTATGGCGAGGACGGAAAACCTAAGCGCCAGGGTGAAGAGGAGCAAAAGGGTAACGTTTCGAGTCTCTTCGGGTCCTCCAACTTCTCATCTCCCTTTAACACTCCCACCTCCCTCACACCAGCCAGCAGTGGCGAGTCCAACCAAGCTGCGGCGAAGCCCGCGACGACCAACCTCTTTGGCGCACCGAGCACAACTAGCAGCATCTTTGGTACACCCTTGTCTGGTTCGGGAAACAGCACCCCTTCCATCTTCAATGCAGCCCAAAGCGCCACTAAGTCGACTGGGGATAACACCTGGAAGCCCGATTCTCCGATTAAGTTTGCCAGCGACTCTGCCAGCGCTTCATCGTCAAAGCCGGACTCTGGGTCGGCAACACCAGCACCTGAGGCGCCCAAGCCATTCTCCAATCTTTTCGGAGCACCGCCTTCTCTAAACAAATCATCTACTTCTAAGGATGCCCAACCGTCCCTTGGGTTTACCTTTGGTACGCCGGGGCAGTCGTCGCCGTCTGTCTTTGCTCCATCCACACTTACTTCTGCCGCTGCCAGCCGTTCCACCACCCCCGGAGGTGCATCGGACACGGGAGCAGAAGAGTCGGGAGACGGTGATGGCGCCGAGTCCCTGCCTCAGGTCGATCTTACGCGGGGCGGCGCCGGCGAGGAAAACGAAGATCTTGTGACTGAGAGCCGGGCCCGTGCCATGAAGCATACAACTGGCACAGGGTGGGAGAGTCAAGGCGTTGGATTCCTTCGCGTTTTGAAGGATCGGACCACTTCTCGTGGGCGGATTGTCGTCCGGGCAGACCCGAGCGGCAAGGTGATTCTGAACACGCGCTTGATGAAAGAGATTCGATACTCCGTGGCGAAGAACAGCGTCCAATTCCTTGTCCCTCAATCCGAAGGCCCTCCTCAGATGTGGGCCCTGCGGGTCAAGACGAACGCGGATGCTGAGCGCCTCTGCAAATCCATGGAAGAAACAAAGAACTGAGTACTGCACACTTTGATTTCTACGACTAGATGCGGTACATAGGATATGCGACTGAATTTACTTGATGGACTTTGCTGGCGTCTAAATGGCGATGTATTATGGTGTGCTTTTTCTCGCTTGATTTCTGTTTTATATCTACTTGCTTTTCTGCATCAGAAGACCCTCCACCCTGCGCCGTTTTAGGTCCACGCCCTTCTCCCTTTTGTCCGTTGGAATTGAATCATCCGGCCTTGCCAGCTACTGTTATTATCTTTATTTTTCATTCATGACAGGCCGACAAAAGATGATCGGCTGTCTGCCGCCCGAACAAACAGACGGACATCTGTGGTTTTTCCTTTCCTCTGATATTCTCACCGGGAACTTGTCTTTGAAGATTGATTGTCTCTTTTCCCATCTTCTCCCTTCACTTTCACCCTTCAGACACATCAATCATCCTTTCCTCCCCGATTTCGAGAACCTGTGTAAGTAAAAATATTTCTCTTTTTCTGTTTTTTTCTTTCGCATCGTGCAACTTGATTGCTGCGGCTGCATCTTCGGTAGCGTCGTTTGTTACTCTTACTCTCTGTCTGCCCAACCCAGAAAACAGGCGCATCTAGCATAGCGAGTGGGGAATTCGAAGAATCTGGTTTTTGTTTCACTTCTTTGCGAAATGGTATTGTGCTTCTGAAGTTCGATATTGCCCATTGTTCCATGTTTATACTTTTCTCTAAGAATTCTAATGAAATTTCTTAATCACATCTGGAATTCTTTTCTTGTAGTATCATTAATGATTGGTGGGTGGGAAAATTTGTGACCCGTAAAACTGCCATGACTGATACTACAGTACGACATTAAGGTATGGTATGTATGTGCCCCACTACCACCACGAACAGTAGTACTACCATGCGTAGGAAAAATTAGACATGGTAGCTGATAGCCCACACACAGTCCTCCACCAAGACTCCAATCTACTACTACTACTACTACTACTACTACTACTACTACTACTACTACTACTACTACTACTACTACGATAACACTGTCGATCAATCACCCTACGTACTTCTACTGATATAGTACTAAAGAAAAATGGAAGGAGATTTTGGAATTTTTTTATTGATCTCTTCCAAAAAGCCGAACCCCGTCCCGTTGCATCATCCATCATGAATAATAAAAAAAGGGGAGAACCCGTCAAGCTCGCAAAGAATCAGGGCTTCCAATTTTTTTATAGGGGGAATAAGATACATGATGTTTGTTTTTTATTAATCAATGAAGAGTAAATTTACTCCTCATCGACAACGGCGGTGTGAAGACCCTTGACATCCTTGACGTTGACAGCCTGGACGTAGGAGTAGAGCTTCTCCTTGGCGCCCTCCTCGTCGTTACGCTTGCGGGAGATGCGGACACGGAGACGGTAGGGGACGCCCTTGACACCGGCTTCCCAGACCTTCTTGTTGAGCTGGGGGTCGACACGGACGTCGGTGGTGCCCTGTTCAATGAGAGTATGCGTTAGGTGGTGATTTGTATTTGGGTATTGGAGGGGAGAACTAACCATAGCACGGGTAGCGAAGGCGCGGATCTCCTTGATAGCACGAGGAGCACGCTTCTTGAAGGAAACACCGTGCATCTATACCCAAAAAAAGAACGAATATTAGTCTTCCGCCCGAATGCCATCTGGTAGATGTGATTTTGGAAATTTTTGCTTTGCGAAAATGCGGCCATAGAGGTGGACTTCATCAAACTAATTCTTCTTTTTATGGGTTTTTCTTCTTCTTTTTCCTCAACAATCTGGTTCCTGATTGTTCCTCCACACATGTAATTTTTCAGACAGGTGCGGTGGGCTCTCTCGCCCTAAACCTCTCCTTCTTCACTCGTATTCCTCGAGTTCGGGAGCGGTAGAGGTGGGAGGAGGAAACGAGGATTCGGACTCCCGCTTGTCTTTTTTGTTCTCCGTCCAATTGCCTCCATGTTTTCGAGGTTCCGCGGAAATCGCTCGCAGGTAGAGTCGAATTGTGATGAATCTCAAGTGCAGGTGTTTGGCTGTGTTCAACGTACTCTCTTGTGCATGTTGATGGTGTACTCGCGGGTGACAACGTCGGCGATGGCCGAGCGAGTCTTCTTGCCGGTCTTGACGGGGGCGGACATTTCTGTGGTTGAGGAAATAATGTTAGGATGGGAGTGATTCTCGCGGAAAGAATAAGAGATTCAAGCAAATCTGCGGAGAGATCTCACTCACTGAATGAGGGACAGAAGTGTCGGCTGTCGTGGGCTGCAGTGGTCGTCGACTGTCAAGGATGAGGAGATTTCGAGATGGTGTTTTTTCGCAGTGCTGGTGGGTTTTCCAGTGCGGCTCGCTTATCGCCTGTGCACACTCTGATTCGTCCATTTTACCAGCACGTGAGTACCTTCCCGCAGCTAACTATGTCATTGCCTGAGGCAACAATCATTCCCGCTTCAGGCTTTCTTACTTGCTCTCTCCTACTCTTACTATTGACTAGTTATCGCGTTTTTCCAGGATGACGGTCGCGGACTAGGTTCATTAAGTCGTTCAGTTATACTCTAGGCTATGACTGGCTTGCAGCTTATATTTATCGCACTTAATGCGAGGTGCAGGGCTATTTGTTATCGGCACTCACGTCCGAGTACAAATCGAATCGCCGCTGCGTGTAGATGGGAATACCCTTCCTCGTGTTCTGGATAGTCTCGTTATCCAGGTCCGCATAGATGATATCTTCCTTCTCCTCCGTCTCGGCCAGCACATTCGCGCTCGGATCCACAACCAAGCTGTGACCGTAGGCGTGGTACGAAGCGCTCATGTCTCGAGCGGGACTGCACAAAGCCACATACACCTGGTTATCAACGGCTCGAGCACGAGCCAACAGCGACCAGTGCAGCGGACCGGTGGTGGTGTTGAAAGCGCCCGGGTAGACGAGCATGAAGGCGCCTTTCCGAGCCGCAATCATGCCGGCCTCTGGGAAGCGAATATCGTAACAGATGGCCAGTCCAATCTTACCATAGTCCGGCAGATCTACCACGGTCAACTGGTTACCCGGGGACAGGACCTCGCTCTCCTTAAAGGTGATCTTGCCGGGGATGTCGATATCGAAGAGATGAGTCTTGCGGTGGGTTCCAATCAAGGCACCGGTGGGGGAGAAAACCAGCGAGGTGTTGTAGTACTTTTTCGTGGTCGGCTCAAGTTCCGGAATGCTACCACCCACCAGGTAGGCCTTGGCTTCTGCGGCGATGGACGAAAGCGCATGGTAGGAGGGGGACTGTTCTTGGGTGGGTGGGGAAGGAAGCAATGTCTCGGCGTATTTGGGAAAGTATTGGGTACCGTAGGGGGAGTTGAAACATTCCGGAAGGACGATAAGAGAGGCACCAGCTTTGGCGGCTTCAAGAACCTTGGAGCGAGCATGCGCAAGGTTTACTGTCTTGTCGGCGCCTGAAGATCATCAACTCTCAGCATTAAATCCGGGCCAGCTTGGGAGCGAGCGAGGGAGGCGGGGACGGAGTGAGATAGCAATCGTACGCACCTGCGGCCAGTTGGACTAGAGCCAGCTTCAATGGTTTCTTGAGAAGAGAGGCCATGACTGTGATTGTAAGATTACAGTGATTAGCGATAAGGGTGTCTAAATTGGGTGAGTGAAGGGAGGGCGAGGCGATAGAGTCGAGAGAGAAAGAAGTTGGCCGAGTTGAAGCCATGCGGGGAAGCCAGTCGGAGTCGCTCCTTCCCAGCCAACCTTGTTACTACTCCGTACTCCCTCCTCCGTCTCCCTACTACTACTCTCCATCCAACCAACCCCAAAACTTCATCTCGTCCACAACTTCTCGCAACTTATTCCGTTGCTACAATGACTCTAACGTATGCTTTCCTTCGTCGACTATTCTCTATGCGTCCGCACTTTCGCAGTTATACTACCAATATGAGGGAGCACGCGCGTCGTGACTTAAATCGCCTACGGAGAAAACTTCCCGGATTAAGTTAAGAATGCTGGCTTATCCGCATTCTGCAACCACCAGCCTTACTAAATCAGGACAGACGGGGGGCGCCCAGGGTTTCCTCCAGCAACTTTCCATAGAAAATGCCGGCAAGGCAACCTCGAGGCGACGTCACCGGGACCAGAACACAGCTATACATTGGCTTCGGGTGGGATAGTGATCGATGCAACACACTCACTATAATACCATATAATATAGACAGTCATGACCCCTCGGCCTTGTACGACCTTCTCGACTCTCTCGCCGAACCCCGAGGAGAAGGCCTGAACCTCCCAGTAGAGGAGTGCTATTGATTGGCGATGCCTGTTACACAAGCAATAGCAAAAGAATGCTACCGTTCTCCCGGGACCCGTCCCTGTCTGAGATGTTAACAGCACTCAGCCAATCATGTTGGGAATGAGTTTCAGAGCCGACACAGTGGCAAAATGTTCTCGTACACTTAGGGCCCAGAGCTAGATCTATTGTGCCAAGCTCTTATCACAAGCTTATTCTGAAAAATGTCGACTACTTTGGATCGGTGTGTGGGTAGCCCTCCTACACCATGTAACTTTAGCCCACACACGCCTCTGGGCCCGAGCTAGCGGTGCTGCATGGGGACCCAAAGTGTGCACGGAGGTCCAGTTAATTGAATTAAGGGGACATCTATATCTCGAATCACATCGCGTTGACTGTGTGACAAAATCCTCCTAGAACGTTGCTTCACCTAGTCTGGTCAAGCCGTTTCGGGAAATCTTGGCACCATCACGATGAATAGTAGGTCATTAGAGAAATGCTATAAATTGAGAGACTTGTAATTAATCCCAGTCACGTTTATGCCCCAGCTTCGAATTCGTCTTGAGATTTTTCTGGTCTCCACCGAGGCCTCCAGTTTCAAGTATAACGAACATTCCTGCCTACATCTTCTTTTTGAATCTATCGCTCCCTAGGCACAATGCCTTCCCATACACACACCGCCGTCTTGGCTCTGGCACTATCGAGTGCTTCGCTATTTGTCTCCCCGGTTGGAGCTCACCCTGTTGAATTACAGGCTAGGACTCCCGCAACTGTACGTTTACCCTTACGGTATATGTCGGTGTGTATATTGTGCTGAGTAGTATACAGGAAGAGCAGTCCGTTGGGCTTTTGGCCCTTGGAGGCGGTTACCCTCAAAAGAGAGATGTTGAAGCCACTAATCAGCTTTCCGGCGGAGGCTCCGATGATGACGACGATGGCTCCGGCAGTTCTGATGGCAATGATGGAGACCTTGGTGTGACTGGCAGCCTCGGCATCACCGGATCAGATGGACTTACTGGTACTGGGAGCAATGATGGCTCTGGAAATGATGGATGTGGAAGCAATGGGTGTGATAATAACAGCTCTGGCAACAACGGCTCTGGAAGCAACAATGGCTCTGGGGGCAGCAATGGCTCCGGAAGCAACAACGGTTCTGGAGGCAGTAATGGTTCTGGAAGTAACAACGTCTCTGGAAACAACGGTTCAGGAAGCAATGGCTCTGGAGGCAATAATGATTCTGGAGGCAATAATGATTCTGGAGGTAACAACGATTCTGGAGGCAGCAATGGTTCTGGAAGCAACAACGGCTCTGGAAGCAACGGCTCTGGAAGCAACGGCTCTGGAAGCAACGGCTCTGGAAGCAACGGCTCTGGAAGCAACGGCTCTGGAAGCAACGGCTCTGGAAGCAATAATGGTTCTGGAAACAACAACGGCTCTGGAGGCAGCAATGGTTCTGGAGGCAGCAATGGTTCTGGAAGCAATAATGGCTCTGGAAGCAACAACGGCTCTGGAGGCAGCAATGGTTCTGGAGGCAGTGGAAGCAGCGGCAGCAACAATAACGGTAAGAGCACCGGCGCTGACAACGTTGGCTCAGGCACAAGCCTGGTTATCACGATCACCCCAACAGAGGATGAAAGCAGCGGCAGTGGTGGTACAGGCACAAGCTCAACGTCCAGCATCTCGCTAGCAATTTCTAGCAACGGGGTGTCGGGCTATGCCAGTACCAGCCTCAACCACTAGCCCCAGTTATGATAACTCATCCCACAACGACATAACTATGAATGATAGCTAAGAGATATTCCTCCTTCAGATAGCAAGAGCTCTTCTTCTTCTTCGAACGGTAAGGAGCCCAACGAAATTGATACCGACAGCAGCAGCGGCGACAACAATGGAAGTACCAACACCGGCAGCGGCTCCAGCATCTATGTCAGCGAAACGAGCACCAACAACAGTTCCACTCCAAGCAAAGACGATGACAAGGATGATGACAAAGATAAAGATGATGATAGCAAAAGTTCAGACCCTGTGAGCTCGTTGCTCTCGAGTGTTTCGGGCTTGCTGGGTGGGCTTCTCAGGCGCTAGGAGATGCTTAATAGTCGATTGTTATGTCGATTGTTGCGGAAGAGTAAGTGGTGGTGGTGGTGGTGGTGGTAATACTAATATAAGGACAAGAGGGATAGATATTGTTGCTACCTGGATTTGATTTCGTTACTGGTTACTGATTTGGTTCTTTGATTCGATTAAAGTTAGAGATTCTGCTTATTTACTCATTACTTACTTACCAACCTACGCGCCTAATAATTTACCGCTTTCCTCATCACTCTCTAGAGTAACGATCCAATCCACTTCGGATATCCAAAATAGCTCATAAGCGCTCTCGCGCAGACTCGCATATCTTCCTTCCTATCCGCCAAATCAAACCCCCTACTATAATCCTTGAAGACATTCAACCCCTGCCTCTGATCCTCAGGAACCCGATCCCAAAGCTCTACTGTCCTCTCCTCGGAGAAATTGAAAGACATCCCATAAAGCACAAAAAGCCTCACGATATAATGCAACCGCGGAGAATGCCAATCCACATCCAGCCAAGTCATCCTCAACCGCCAGGGCATCTTCCGCACCGCCATCCCATCGTCCCAGAGCTCTTTGAACGCGTACCGGCCGCGTTCACCGCAGACGGCGTGCACAATGCCAACACTCCCGTAGGCGAGGTGAAACAGCGTCCGATCCACGACCACGTCCACGGGCACTTCGTCCGCTGTGACTTCCGTATCGGGATGCTTGGCGCGTGTCGCGGCGTGGAACCGGATTGAGGGGGTGAGCGATACCATTGTTGCTATGGTGGTTAGTGGTGTTGATAAGGGTACGCTGTAGCCTCGGTAAGGGAAGTTCTGGGCCGGGCCGAAGATGGATGGCCGAATTATGAGGAGTTTGTTGGGGAAGGCATCATGGATATGGTTTGGGCTTTGATCATGGTTTTGGTTGAAGGCTTGAAGGAGGACCCGTTCCGAGAGGTGCTTGGCATAGGCGTAGGGCCAGGGGAAATCGTGAGACCGGGACTCGTATTCCGTTATTGTGCCTCGGGATTGGAGCTCTTCGTAGGTTGTTGCTGTGGAGATGGATGGGGATGATGATGATGGATGAAGCGGGTATAGTGTTTCTCGGACCGAGATGTCGACGGCGGCCCGGGAGGAGGCTTCCGCGTAGAAATGACTGTTCGCGAAGGCAGAGGAAATGTACACGAAGCGGTGGAGGTGGGGGCAGGATAGCGCGAAGTGGGCAAGCCGTTCGGTAGCGCCGATGATGCTTTGGGATAGTTTGTGGAGCGGGTCCACGAGGTTGATGGATGAGGCGGCGTGGATGATGATCTCGGTGGTTGTTTTGAGGAGTGTAAGCGAGGTTGGGGGAAGGGCTAGATTTGGCTCTTGGATGTCGCCGTCCAGATAGGTGATCAGGTCCGACGAGATTAGCGTCTCGGACATGGGCTTGGGGAGGATCTTTTGCCATTTTTGTACGGCCCGACTGTTTGGAAAAGAGATGGAGATCAGCACAGGGATTCACTTACACGTTACTGGGGCTGTGTGTGGTCAGAGTTTACTGCTTGCCTCCCCGGCAGAGGAGATATATACATTTTGGGCGAGCCTGCGAGACCAACCGGAGGACTAATGCGGTGCCCAAGAAGCCCGTGCCTCCGGTGACGAAGATGGTTTTCTGCGAAAAGAACTCCCACATGGTGTCATTCTGTGCTTGAGACTGGACACCGTATTTGCTGTATTACCTGAGAGCCATATCTTCAATTCTGGGGCATTGTTGGGGTATATTATAATGACTGTGGGGAGAAAGTCCGGTATAGATCGACAAATATCAACTACGGGCATGGTTCACGATCAAGGAACCAGATTGTCAAGGGAGAGCTTAAACAGTCCCTCAAGGACAGTCATTATAATAGTAACCATGGCACGGGTCTCATCCACAACAGGCTTGCGACTGTGTCGATAGTAACGGTGGTTAGCGACAACGTATAACGGCGGCTAGTTCACCAAAACTGATTAGATAGAGTTGGCAGGTTGGCAGGACAAATGTGAGATTCCGAGTTGGTGGAAAGTTTAACCGGCCTGGGTGGCGAGAACGCCGGAGACTCTTGGAGGGGGACCACTTGGAGATGGGTCGGTGGAATCAAACCGGGAGCCCCTAGAGTCCATCCAGGTTTAGACGAGTGGATTTGTCAGTGGATGGTGAACTTGGTTGGTGGCGATTCCCGCCCGGGTGTGTTTGCCATCTTGCCTCTTGGGAGGGCGTGTTGTTCATGTGTACCATACTGCAGAAAAGTGAGTAATGCAAGCCACAGTTTAGCAATCACCAATCAAGGATGAAATGACAAATGGTGACAGATGGAAGAAGCAGCCGTAGGGGAGATAGTTTTGTACTTTTGTAGATGAAGGGATTGAGAGAAGGGGAGAAGAGAAGAAACAAGGAGAAGCCGAAGAGACGCCGGACTGGCTGAGTCATGGCCGGCTAGAGCCGAAGAGGGATTAGACTAAAACTGGAATTCTAGAAGGGCAGCAAAGAATTAATTATTATTCACTTCTTTCATTCTTCTTGGTTACTTCTTTGGCCCAAAAGTGCACGGAATACAAACTGCCACTTCCTCCAGCCATGGCGAGAAAAGCAATAGCAACAATAATATGGTGATTAATGAAAAGGGGGCCCTACATTACTCCTTTCTTCTTAACATGGCCTGGAATCATGCCCCAGTCGGTGATTCCCTACTTCTTTTTCACTCTCTTCCTCCCTTCAACTCTCTCTCTCTCCCCTTTCTCCTTTTCCCTACAACTACTTGATCCACACACCCCAACCGTTGCCGTTGATTGATTCCCTGCGGCGCTTCCCCACGGCGTCCGTCCAGATTCATCCCAAGGTTCGACCGTCACTCGACGTGCCTAATCCGTTCCCTGCTTTTCCTATTTCTTTTGTGAAAATTATTATTTCTAATTTTCGTTTCCCTTTTCTAGCCCTTCCGTCTACCAGACTAGACCCCGTGTCCCTTTTTGAACCCACCCGATACGAGAATTGGCCACTGTGCGATTTCGCCTTATATTGCAACTCGGGAACGCGCCCTCTCTCTTCCCTCCCCTCCAGTCCAGGGCTCCCCTGATGTCCAGATAGCCTATCCGTCAACCACCATCTCCATCCCATCCATCTGGTCCGGATTATACAGGCCTCACAGGGTTCTCTCGCACTCTCGCCAGATATTGTTAAAAAGGTCATCTGGATCCTCCAATCCGTCTCGACTCCAACCCCGAGACAAGAGACTCCCGTCACCATGTTCGAGGACTTCTCCTTCTCGTCTCCGTCGTCTACCAGGCCCTCGCGCCTGGCGCTCGATGGCGATGACCGCCTCATGGTCGACAGCGACAGTTCCCTCATCTCCCCCATGTCGTCGCGCTGTCCGTCCCCGCGCTCCCATCGCTTCCCCCGGACCGCGTCTCGCTCTCGCTCCTCATACTTCCGCTCCGCACAGCAGCCACCCACCTCCGTGCCTTTCTCTGCCTACGATCACAAGCGGCTCTCTATCAGCACTTTGACGCGGAAACTTCACGAGCACACCCTCCAAAACCCGAACGGCCTGCAGCCCGAAGAAGCCGGTCGCTTCGATCGCCCGGCCTCTCCCACTCCATCGGATCTGGGCATTTCGTCCAAGTTCCCCGGCTACGTCCTCACCCCGCCCGACACAGATCACGATGACGAGTCCCTGACTTCGGGTTCCCTCTCTCCGCAATCCTGCTCGCCGTTCCTGAGCCCTACCTCCGTGCCCGCAGACTTCCCCGCAGCCGACAACATCGATCTGAACGGCAACGCCACTACAGCCGCTCCATCGTCAGACGCCTGGACCGTCCGGGCCCAAAGACAGCAAATCTCCCGTCTCCAATGCAACCAGTCTGACGTGGAGGCGATTCGTCGTGCTCTGGTGTCCGATGATGAGATCATGCGTTCGGCCATATGCAGGGACTCCATCTGTGAAGAGGACTATCACCCCAGTTCGCTACCGCCGCAGACTTCGCCGCGGAGACGTGCCCTGACTTTGTCGCGGAATCGGTTCCGTGGCCAGGCTTCTTCAGCCGCGTCAGCGGAATCAGCTGGTCCGGAGACCCGGGCACGTCGGAAGAGCAGCGTCAGTGCGTTGGCGTCGTCACATCGCATCGAGAAGAGCTATCACTGCTCGTCGCGAGATATGCACAAGAAGAACGAGCAGGGCTTGAGACGGAAGAGCCTTGTGAGTGCGGCGTTGGCGTCTATGGTGGAGCAGGGGCCAGAGGAGTAATTGCTATTCTCTTTTCCAATTCTTCTTTTTTTCCCCACAAATTACTTCATTTCTCTTCTTCCTATCACTGTATTCTCTCATACTTTTGATGATATATCTGTTATCTGTTTTGTTGGATCTATCGTCATCTCTCAGGGTTCGGGCTTTTTGTGTGCGCGTTGAGAAGGAAAGATACCCAGATCGTGTGTACCCGGTTACTTGTCTGTCTTACTACTTGTCTGTTCTGTTTTGATCCCTTTCATCGTCGTGTGCTGTACCCAGTATCTATCATGTATTAGTTCACATCTACACTGTAAATATTCACTTCTTTCCCCTCTTACCCATTACCCTTAACAGTTACCGTCACCGGTGTTCTACTATTGTTCATCACATACACGATTCATGTTCGATCGGATCGGATCTTGGATCTGGCTTGCATCTCTCAGCCCGTTATGTTTCCAGTCTTGGTAGTAGTGGTAAACCAGGTAAATCATAGGTGATACAATAGAAGCGTATATAGCATGATGAAGCATAGCAGAATGTAGGCTTGCAACGGTTCACGATAACAAAAAAGAAGAAAAAAGGAAAACGGACAAGACAAGACAAGAAAGAGATCTATTTGCATTGCGTCATGAAACCCAGTCTTCAATATCAACAATGGAAAAGGATAACTTTAGTCCCGCGGGATTTTCCTGTCAAAGGAAAACATCCCGGAGATGGAAAACCACAGTGGAGAGCAATGGGGAGGGTAGACGGGAAGGATACGTATAGCTCATAAAGTATCGATCAATCAATCAGTCGGTCAATCAATAAAATGGGGCAATCGAAGAAATCATGGCTGCATATCTGCATGTACGGATGCTGCATATGCACATGCAGACCAGACGGCAGGTAAGCAGGCGAGCAGCAGATCCGCAGCATATAAGAAAGAAAGTGGCGGAGCCGAAAGTATCAACAAGAGCTGAAGTTACTGCGGGGGCAATAAATCAGAAAAGACAGATGGAGCTGAAGGAGCGGTGAGGGTATCGTAATGAGTGTTGCTGCAGAAGCGGGTGGTTTTCCGACGGGTTACTGCCGTTTCTTTCGAAACATGCTGTATAGCCGTTTAAACGGGTTTAGTGGCCCCGCATTGGCCTTGTTGTTCTTTTTGCGTTTCTCGAGCGAGCGTTTGGATATGTTGTGGTGGATGTGGATTTTTTGCGTCTGGTGTGGCGAGGGGAACGGTGATGGGCTGGCGTAGGGGGACGGAGGGTTCGAGTATAGCGGATGGGGTATGCCAGGTCCGTCTTGGAGGGGAGAACCTCCCTGCCAGAGGTTCATGTCGTAGTACCCTGCTAGGGGTGAAACTGGCGATGTTGGGTACATTTGTCCGTCACTTGGAAACGGAGCCGTCGATGGACGTGCATATGACATTGGCGACGGGTAATCACCGTCTTCGTGGATGGGGGAACCCGGCTCCCCCAAATCGCTTTCATCGGTCCAAGCCCTCGGTCGCAATGGCGGCGGCCGACGTTGTGTGTAATTTGGGGATCGTGAGTACCGTGATTCCATGTCTTCGGAGTCTTTGTTCTGTAGGCGCTCGGAGATGGATGGTATGGGCTGGTGCGGAGTATCGCCCACGAGCTCTTCGTGGACTTTCTGTTCATCTTCTTCTGGCGCTGGGCTCAATGGTGCAATGGCCCGAAGGTAATCTTCTTCAGATATCGTCAGCCGCTCTTCAGTCGTCTCTATGTAAGATTCCCGGTGGTGGCCGGTCGAGTCGCGAGCTGAATAAGCGTCGACATCCTCGATAAACGAGACTATTCGAGCAAAGTTGAGGGATTCATGAGGATTGACGATTTCGAATGATGTGCCATGATCAATAACGGTTGCAGTCCGATTTTTCATATTGAATAGGATTGAGTCTGAGCGGGTTCGGGTGTGCTTATGAAAGGACCCTTCCTGGTCTGGATTTGAGTCCGGGTATTTTTCCAATCTGTCACGAAATGTGTCCTATATACCTATGTGAATAGGAAATAAGTAATTGTTGCGGGGGTACCACCTACCAGTAGTCTGTGAGGGTTCGATCTAGAGTATATCGGGCTGTCCGACGAATGTAGTTCTACATTTGGCGACACTGGAATAGTTGTCAGCATTCTGATCCATTATGACACTTTCGCATGCGAAACCATAGTCACTCACAAGCAAACCCCCGGAGACTCTCTGGCCCCTGCTCACTCATTGCGCTCGGCGAGTAAGATGGGGACAACGGGGGAGGACTCGATGCCGCAGACGACACGGAGAACGGATGCGCGGAATGATGCGGATACATCGGGGTCTGATTGAGGTGTATAGCAGCGTTTTTGCGCTTCAAGATGTGTCCCTCTGGACTGTCAAAGGCAAAGGCGTCGCTGTCGGAGAGTTGTTTGCGATAGTGGTGGAGGGACAATGTTCCTGGAAATGCGGGCTGGCACATGGCCGGACTCGTGGTAGATAACTGTAGAGGGTCAGGGTCGAGACCGGGGGGAATTGATGATGTCGAGATTGAGTTCATAGCGGCTTGTTGGTGTATAGATCCATGGCCCGAGGACCAGACATCCATGGTTATGGCCACGCCAGGCATCGCCGAACCCGGTTGTTGATGCTTAAAGGAGAAGGTGGAAAGTAGTAGTACCTGAGAACCAGCGGATGAAGGTTAAGAATGAAACGAGAAAGAGGACCACCCGGGGATTTTGCGAGGTTGCATTGAGCACAATTGGATTGTTTTATTTGTTGGTGTATTTTTGGGGGGGAATTAATTATTTTTTGAACACCCACACAGGGTGTTTTGTCATATGTAGTAGCAGGGCAACGGTGCTATTAGCATTTTTCCTGCACGTTGATGTGACGGCAGAGCAAAGGGGAGTTAAATGAAAGCGAGACAGGGTGTCTCAATGGACTGGATTGGGTAAGAAGTATAGAGTAGAAGTAGGTAGGAAGGAGTAATAGTAAGAAGTAGTAAGCAGGAGATGTAACACAATACAATGAAAGTATAGTAGGAAGTAAGTTAAGTAGGAGTTGTGGTAGTTACTTGATCGCACCCGGCAATCTGAGAATGGCCGTGCGAAAGAAAATGGTAAGTAGGGTAAGTTGGAGGTAAGGTAAGTAGGTCGACAGTAATAACGAAGACCCTTTGAACAGAACCGACAGACAGACAGACAGACTCGACCATGGGCTGATGAAAGACCAGACAGACAGACAGACAGAAAACACAACTAAAAGCACAGCAGCGTCACTTGACTGCCAGGTCAAGCTGCAGTTGACGTGCATCGCAGCCAATCAAGGCGATGGCTCCGTTTTCAGTCTCAAAAACATGACCAGTCCAGCCCACTTGGGCATCAACTGCGTGGCTAGTAGTATTTCTGACTGTGTGGGAGGGGATCCACTGCCCCATCCCTCCCTGCAAAGTACGACGGTGGTACTTACCACTCTATTGTTCTACCGTTGTAGAATCAAGTAGGAGAAGGACACCAGAGAGAAGAGAGAGTGTGGGTGTGGATGGATGGATGGACGGGTGGGTGTGAGAACCAGAAAATCAAAAGTATCCAAAAGCATCCAATCCATCCAGCCATCTCTCCTTCTTGGACGGGACAACTCCGACCGAGAGAGAGAGTCATCATTCACTTCCAACTTGCACATCCCCATCTTACAGTCTTTCTCCCTTCTTTTTTTTTTCCTCCTTGACTTACTCGTTCTCTGCCTCCTTCCTTCCCCTTGCCTCCTTCTCGAGACATGATCCTTCCGAATGACCTCAGCACTCCCCCTTCCCGAGTAACCAACTAAACCAATCTACATTCCTTGAAGATCCTGTTTCAACCCTTTCCCCTCCCGGTGGTTTGAGATATGCCATCCGGGCCACCCATTCGTCCGCAGCCTTTTCCCCGATCATCGTCCCGGCTGCCAATCAACGTGGTCAACTCAGCTGTTTCAAAACTCGGGCGCATCCAAGTCAGTCCGCTTCTATATTTGCCTGCTTCGCCCATCCATTCCATCTGCTCTGCTCCTCTCCGTAGTTCATGTGTCCAGTCACACTAGGCATCCTCAGCTCACCACCCTTATGAACCGAGCCATGCTATACGTCCAATCCGTCCGCCATTTGAGTTTTCCATACATCATATGTGGCTACGATGGTTCCCTCTCAATTCAATGAGGCTGACGGTTTCTGATCCACTCCGCCGAACTTTACTACTAACCAACTGTGTTCCCGTTCCAGACTCTGTCTCGTTCCCAACACCTGCTGACTTCTATCGCCATTCGATAGTACAGTCCTTTAAGGTTGCTTGGGGTGCCGCAAACAACTCGATAAATTAATTAGGGTCAATCCCCAGAATCATCGAGGGATTCCCATTTTACAACGTCGGTGCCAGCATACTATTTTAGCACCGAGGGCGGATTTTCTCCGTTCGGCCAACCGATTGTAGCGTGGCATTCTCTCACCAACAAAGCCAAGACCGCCATCTCATAAGCCACGAGAGGAAACCACTCTCCATTGAACTACGTTGACCGATACTGCAAGAGTGGAAACGTCACCAAGATCGTCCTTGTAGAGCCCTGTACCTGCCAATGTTTCACAAAGCACTCTGATAGCTGCGGTACGCCTTATCGTGTCTCAAGCTTCGTACCTATCTCGTGATCTCCTTAGTAAAATGCCAGGCAACTTGGTGGAACATTTCCGCAGACCCCAGATTACGACGCAGTGCAGAAGACCTACTTTGCTCCCATGGCCTAGACTGAGCCATCGCTGTGTGACTACCTCCTTAGTAAGTAATAATCATTGACTGGTGGGACAAGATATTTTGTATTCAAGGTCTATAATTGGCTATACAATTTACAGCGTCACAGAATAACCCCCAATGATGCACTAGCCTCTCTACACACTTCGTTCTTCACCATATCTTGAGAAGCTAGCTTTCATGTCACCAGTTATGGTATTCAGAACAGATTACCGAACCAATCCTGTCAGCATGGACTTCACGGCAAGTGGGATTCTTCTCCGTGATACTGATATTGCCATCACATCCATGTCTTCTACAAACTCTACTCCGAGCCATACTCCAGAAACATGGATGGATTGTGCCATGGATTGGGCAGCAGATACGAATCGCATCACCTTTGCCTTGTCGCCAGACCAGATCTAGACATGGAGTCGTCTTCGCGTTCTCGCAATCTAGATTTCTCCGGATCTATGAGCTCCAGATGACCTCATGCAATTAGCCCCTGGATTTACTTGACTGTTGAAAGCGGCGATTAATATAGCATGCCTGGGGAAGTTTATTCTGTCGTCTGATGCGCCTGTACTCATATAGTCACCCGGAAGGCTGTCATGCAGAAGTCAGTAGCTACTCCGTACATAGTAGAGTGAACGGTGAGTTAGTCTAGCCATTCGCTCGCCAAGTCATCTCCGCGGCTCAATAACGCAATGGGCTAGGGACTGTATCGTGACTGCTAGTAAACTAAGTAAGGCTAACTATGCGCACGTCTTTCCTCTTTCAATATTGATTCATATATAGAAAGCAAGCCATAGCCCGGCTTGCAGATGGTTAGTGGCCCGGAGAGGATACATGGAACCATCATCCCGGAACCTTGAGCTACATCCCTTTTACATGACATCTGGGAACAGCATTTCTCGCGATAAATCAGTCACTGATTGGTGCCCTGTCATGCCCGCCGGCCGAGGAACAGGCACAACAGCAGTAGGCAGTTCCGAGCATATCCATGCGCGATAGCTTCAATTGAATGGAAGCGTCATTCTTCCCTCAGGTTGGCTTCGATGATTGGATGGTGGTTCCCAACACGAGCAACAGCTCAGACAAAGAAGCCAATTCGTACTCAAGGTCTAAATGCGCTGGTGCACTGGCATTGGACCCACTTGGTGAGAGAGTATATCTGCGAGGAACCATGGAAGGAAGCATCGCGGATTCGGTACATCGCACGGCCTCGAAGTCTGATCGCGACAACCAGTCGTCTTAGATTGATATACTCGGATATACTTGGTAGTTTCTAAACAAAGCTCAGGCAAAGTGTTCGAACTCAATGCAAACCGGTATTTGCAGCAGAGAGGAAGGGAGCTGACGCGCCAAGAGGCAGTGGACGTGACCGGGCGGCATTAGTGTGGCTGGCGGGTACAAACTCCCGCCCCGCATCTGCCAGCTTCGCTTCGCCTCGGTGGACTCGAGCTAATCTGCTTTAATCTCCATGGCTGGGGTCTACATGGTCCCATTCCATCCAGCTCCCCTTGTCATCTCGCTCGGTCTGCGCACGGAACTCGAATGGATCGCTCGACTTCCTGCAGGCTTTCAAGATCACCGGTTGACCGTCGGATCTATCGAATGCAGTGCTGACGCGGAAATCTCCATCTGTGATGGCTCACTTGATCCAATCTGAGCTTTCCCGTCCCAGGAGCCGGTATTCTAACGGCTCAGTAAGGACATGTCAGAATTGTGCCAGGGCCAAGATACGGTGCATCCGCCACGGGGCTACCGGGAGCTGCGATCGGTGAGCTTGTCTGAGCGAGCTGATTGTTTGGTTGGCTTACTAGGTCTAGATGCGAACGCCTAGGGAAGGAGTGTCATTTCCCAGAGTCTCGAAGCACAAATGGAGGGATCAAGAGAGATAGCAAGGACAAGTGAGTTGCGAACCTCGGACCATGTAGTTCGTCTTCTCATCGCGCGAAAGGAGGATCGATCTACTCGAAGCCAAAGTCGACCAGCTGCTAGCGACGTCGGTATGCCCAATACCGGTGCGTACAACACTCTCCATTCGCTATGCAGAGACTAATCGTATTCTAGAGAAATAGCAGCACAACCGAGGAAAGTCCTGCAAGCACTGCATCACAATCCAAAGATGCCATTGACAAAGGCTTGCTTACCGTGGACGCCGCCAATATGCTGCTGAATGAATTCCGCGCAACGCTTATGCCTCATTGTCCATTCGTAGTCATCCCACCACAGACCTCTGCTGAGAGCCTCAGGAGAGACAAGCCGTTTCTTTTCCTTACCATCTTGACGGCTACTCTGTATGACAACATGCCTCTGCAGCGTATGCTCGAAAAAGAGGTGAAGAAGAAGATTAGCGACTGCATGATCTTCGATGGACCAGTCTCATTCGAGGTGCTGCAAGGGCTGCTAGTCCACATTGCATGGTACGCCTGATAGTCTATGTTTGTATGCTGAACTGACAGGTCTAGGTGTCAATATCATTCACGGCCACGCCGGTTCTCGCAATATCTGCATCTTGCGATCAGCATTATCACGGACCTGCAATTGGATCACGCGCCTGAATATCGGCTCTGGAGGACTCGAGTGAACTTTAATCCGGAAGAACACAAAGAGTCGGTGTCTTGGGGGCATGATGAGAGACGGGCCGTTCTCGGAATTTTCTACTTTTCATCGAGGTAAGTGTAGCTTCTACATGTTAGTACTAGAATTAACGGCTCGTAGCGTTTCGCAAATCCTACACAAGCAGTGCACCTTTTCGTACATGCCTTATTTTGATGAATGCTGCAAGCACTTGGCCACAGATGCCGAGTATGCCTCCGACCAGCACCTACTCCATATAGTGCAGCTTCAACGGCTTTCGGAGAAGATCACTTCTATCTCAGCACAGAACATTTTAGGGACCCACGGTCCTGGCTCAAGCAGTGAGCGTTCTTTTCGTGAGATGAAACTAGAGCTGGAGCAATATCGGGCTAGTCTACCGTGTCCGTTGCATGAGAACAGTAAGTAAGCAGCTTATGATGGACTTCATCGTGATACTGATGACACAGATATCCTTTTCATGCAATACTATACGGCCGAACTGTATCTTTGCCAGATCAGTTTGTTTGATAATAAGCCCAGTACACAGAGCCCAAGACGTGAAGTTTCATTTCAGATCGAGGCTCTCCGGATGGGTCTCGTTGCGGCCAAAGCTCTACTTGACTACTACGTCTGCCTCCCGTTGCGCAGTGAAATGGCGTTCAACAACGCCATATGGATTCAGATTGGCTTCGCGCTGACTCTTGCCAGCAAACTTGTTGTGGCAGCGTCGGAGCCTTCGATACAGCCTCACACGGCGGAGTTGTGCCGTGCATTAGACATATCCAGCATGCTTAGTCGGTGCATCCTTCGCATGCAGGCACTGGTGACGTCTAGTATGGATGCCTCCGGTGACCGAGATGTGTTCTACCACTATGAACAGCGTCTGAAGCGAGTTCAGTGGTGGTTTGAAAATCGGATGTTACCCAGACAAAAGAGTGATTCCTTTCAGCCTCCAGTACAACCTAGTAACATGAGCCCATCCGGAGCTGAGAACAATCACCTTGAATCCGCGCAGCTGCCGCTGGATGGATTAAATGACTATGCAGTGATACCCCGCGAAGTATACGATATGCAATGGCCTGGTTTCTTTCCCGACGCAACAATTGATGAGATCCTCGTTGACTGGATGGAGTACACGAAGGCGTCTGAGCAGCGCTTGCGCTGAGCGATGAAGTCACTGCCACCTATCTCAGTCAAGACAAAAGCAATCCCATTAATGCTTTATTCAATACAATCCAGTTTAAATCAATGGCTATCTACACCAGAGTATACCTCCGCTTCCTCGGCTCCCTCCTCACCCCAAGCACCACCAACCCCATCACCCCAAGCGCAATCCCAGCCGCACACCAACCCACCCAATTCCCAAAGAACCACTCCGACACTGCAACCTCATCACCACGTGGCCTCTCTCCGACAAACCTCATAAAGACTGCCTCTTCAGTCCTTTCGAACATGTCCTCGGGCACAATGCCTACTCCACCCCCAACAGCAGACAACCAGACTCCCAGCACCCGACTAACCAACACCGCCCCACCACTCACAAAAGCCATAGCATACGCCGGCACAAATCCCCATCGATGCTCATGCACACTCAACGCCACCTTGATCACAAACGGATGGTTCGGCTTACTCGCGATGAACTCATTCCCGACCCCGTACGGCCAGTGCCGAGGCAGCAGCACCTTGCCATTCTGCTCTGCACCCATTAACAAGGAGTCTAACGTCCACTGGCACCCAATCTCAGGGTCCAGGTACACGCCCCCGTAATGCCAGAGGAGGAAGTACCGTAGCACGTCGACGCGCTGCATGGGAAGAAGATGGTCGCTGTATATGGGTGCAAACCAGGGAAAGTATGCCTCGATGAACTGACGAGATGTTGTGTCGGTCCAGATGTATTGCTCGTATGTGGGGTTCTGGACGTGGCAGGAGGTGCTGGCGTTGATGTATTCTTTGGGGATGGACTCGGTGAGGTCACCGCGCCATATGCGGTGGATGATGGGGGGAATGGATGAGGGAGAGGTGATATTAAGAGGTGATGATGGTGGAGGTGCCCAGTGGTATGGTTTTGTGGTGATTTCTGAAGGTGGTGTTTCATATGCGTAATGGATATCAGAGGAGAGGGTGTGAGCGTGTAATTGAGAGGAGAATTGTATTGTTGAGATGAGCCATGACAGACAAGTCGAGAGGAGATAGAAGCTGAGACAGCAGATAAAGGGACCCTGGCGGGCCTTGGTGACTATGATTTGGAGTCTGGGTGCTAGGGAAATGCGTGGAAGAGAAGCGTGGCAGCGTGCAGCTTGGTGCAGGATATGATTGCGAATGGTCTTGAGTGTTGTGCGGGCAGTCATTGTGCAGATGATGCGAGGTGAAGAGACGGGCCACAACACTGAAAAGTGACTAGTAACAAGAGTAGAAGCTCGTGAGAAATTGGCCAGCATCATCTAGACATATCTACATTTCATCATCCCACTGCCCCAACCTTAATCACTGATCCTCTGATCATCATCACGATAAAATGACCAAAAGATCGAATAAGCCTCGCAACGGCTGTCCCTAATCACAGTCCCAAAACAGCCTCATCCTATATCTAGTTCAACCCTAACTGAAATAGCAGCCTCACGAGAAGTGGATACACATTCTCCGTGTCCGTTTAGGGCCGTATCCATTCCATCTGACTATAAAAGTCCGTATCCGTGTCCGTCCGTGTCCGTGTCCATGTCCGCACAACCCTATTCCTATATAAACCAACTACTATATGAATCCCTCTCTTGGCAACAAGGCGGTGCTTGATTGAAGCTCATCCATCGTGGCTTTTACTTTTCCTCTCCGCCAGTGATATTCCCTCTCGGTTCATTCCGAGGTGCGCCAAGATGGGAATTTTGTTGAGTTGTTGCTTACCAGTGACTATGACACCTGAACTGAGCTGATCTGAGGCACATGGCTTGGTAAAATGATTGGAGGTATACCGGGGGCCTGATTAGGCTTCGCTTATTCCAGCGAGGCTAATCAAGAGGGTTAATGAAGGATGGGATATTTTTGGATCGTCCTTAGTATAATGTGTTGCTGTATATGAGAAAGATGGGAGCCAGCTGTACACTATATAGTAATCCATCTCCATCTTCAATTGTATAATTCAATTGCTCACTATACTACACACGATATACTATACATCAACATGACCAACACGACGACGAACAGCACAACATCCCTCTCCCCCTCCGACTACTGCACCCTCACCACCTGCCCTCTCTCCTCCGCCTACATCAACTACGTCCCCTCCCTCGCCGGCAACATCTTCTACGCCGCCATCTTCTCCACCCTCCTCATCGCCCAACTCATCCTCGGAATCCGCTACCGCACCTGGAGCTACCTCACCGGTCTCTTCGGCGGTCTTCTCTTAGAGATAATCGGCTATGTAGGACGTATTCAAATGCACTATAACCCGTTCAAATTCACTCCTTACCTTGAGTACACACCTCCCTCCCCATTCACTTTTCCCACATCCACCACCCCCTACCTACCTACTAACAAGAACCCTAAACTTGAACTCTATAGATACCTGATATGTTTAACCATTGCACCAGCCCTCCTCTCCGCCTCCATCTACATCTGCCTCACGCGAATCATAACCCTCTACTGCGGCGCCACCAATAATCTCTCCCTCCTCCAACCAAAAACCTACACCTACCTCTTCATCACCTGCGACCTCATCTCCCTAATCCTACAAGCCGCCGGCGGCGCAATCACCTCCACCGCGGACGCCGACCAAGCGGATCTCGCCCAAACGGGGGTGAATATCATGATTGCGGGGTTAGCCAGTCAGGTTGTGTCCCTCGTGTTGTTTATGGGTCTGTGTGGCGAGCTTGCCTATCGCGTGTGGAAGAAGAAGAATTTGTATAGATTCAGACTCAATGGGGATGATGCTAGGATGAGGGGGTTTTTGGGTGGTGAGTATATATACCCTTATCCCTTATCACCCTCCCTTCCTTTCAGGATTGCTTTTCTTGTGCATGGCTAATGGGGCTGTGGTTGTGGACAGGACTATCCCTCGCAACAATAACCATCTTCATCCGCTCCGTATTCAGAGTCTCCGAGTTGAAAGGCGGATTCCATAGTAAACTTGCCAACGACGAGGTGAAGTTCATGGTGTTGGAGGGCGCGATGATTGTCTTGGCTACGTCGGCTATGACGGTGTTTCATCCGGGGTTTTGCTTTGGTGCGTTGTGGAAGCAGACGGCGAAGTGGTCGAGGGTGAAACAGGGGGGTGGGTGTTGTTGATTTGGCGTTTTTGGACCAGTATAAACCTTCCCGGTTTATACTACTACTCCATCTGTTTGATGTTCTTTTTCTTTTTCTTTTTGGTCGGTGGGTTGGTTTGGGGGTGTTTTCATGTGAGTTTGTGGTCAGGGTTTTGTTTGTCGTTGCTTGGATCAGATGGGTTGTTTTGTGGTTTGCATTGACTCATATTATTTAGTTTCTCTTTGATGATATGTATCTACTTTCTACTTTCATATCGGGTGTAGAGGGTCCATCGGATGATTCTCCACGATTTAGTGGAAGACTGCAATTATAGTACCTAATGAGTTACGCTCGTGTCATCATGGATGAATAACCATTTGCTAGTAGTTACTATCTTAACATACTCTTCGAACCTAGTCATACCTTCCTATTCAGGTATGCAGGTAGGTCAGCAAACAAGCAACTAGATCCCAGTTGTGGCTGAGTAGGTATTTATTCTGCTGCACACTACTTACTCTTCATAGCATTGAACATCTACAGCTACACAAACTCTACACTCCGTACAATCTCGGATCAAATATACACTGCATAATCTAGCATTCATATTTCACATCCAGTCTACCTGCCTCAATAACTAATATCAATCTTAATCATAAACATCCCCAAAATATCAATATAAATCCAACACCAATCATGCTTAAAAAGCCATCATTGTATCATAAAAACTCAAGGGGTAGTAGTGCTAAGCAAAGAATCATCCGTCATAGTCATCATTAAATCAGTCCCAGGTAACCGAACCTGCCCGCAGGTGAATCTGTGACCTGCTCCGGTAGATGTCCCAATCAATTATGCACCAAACCATCCCAGAAGAACTCGCGGAAGCACTGCCAACGATGCAGCGACGAAGCCGTTAATGGCGTTTATATTTCTGCAACCATGTTAGCATACGGTCAGCTACTGATGGTATTGACTTACATCTTCCATCTTTCGCCGGTTACTAGGATCCAGTGTGTTCCCAGCCCCCAGCAGCGTCTGCCCCACGGCCTTGGATACACCAATGGCAGGCCGAAGAACCACAGTCGGAGCACGCTTCCAGACAGCTTTTGCGGCGGCCTTGGCGCTTCCGCTCTCCATGACTTCGCCAGGCACTGCAACTATGGCATCCCGTGTCAAAAGCAGATCGCGCTCCAGGCCCCGGAATGCGCCGCGAAGACCTTGGACCACCCCTACGGGTTGATCGGCGTACAAGGAGATCTTCTTCGCCTCTTCATCGTCAGCGTACTCGTCTTCAACACCAGCTCCCGATGCATTAGGGGTAGTGAGAATATCTTCGGCGCCTTGAAGGACCGTCTGTGTTCCGATAGCAAGCTTGGCACCCAGCTTGACGAGCTCGTTCGAAGTGGTCTTCGCGAAGGATAATGCGCCTTTTTGAATGCTCCGTACAAGGCGACCGTCTTTGCGGTACTCGCGCACAGGAACCGCCACGAGATCCTTCACCCCTCCGCCCACGTTAACGAGAGACCGAATCGGAGCAAGTCCGGCCAGCACGCCTGGCAGCTGGTTCCTCTTGATATCTGGCATCCAGATGTCGTTGAGCGTTTGTCCAAGCTTGTCAAAGCCCGACACCCCGTAGATAATGACGTGTCGCATGGTCATGTCGGCTGCATCCAGTATGAAGAAATTCATGAACTCGGTCGTCCGGCCAGATCTGAGTCCCGCGTAGTCGACTCGCTTAGGCTTGAAATCAAGTCTGACAGGAACGGCATTCACCTCGACTCTCTGTAAAAATGGGACATCGCTCGGAGCTGTTGGAGTCGGCGCTGAATCATCACGGAATTCGAAGAAGCGGCAGATAAAATCCAACGCGTCTTGATCGACATGTAACCGCAGAGGGAGTATTGTCGCCTTCAGCACGATTTCGGTTGCAGCGAGCTGAGGTACCGGTCTCACAGTCAAGATCTCCAGGTGAATCATGCTTGTCCCACTCTCCTTCTCGCCCGCTTCGTGCATATATGTTGCAAATTTCTTCCACGTAGAAGTAGGCACATGATCAAACACCTCCAGGTCTTTGATGCGAACATCTAATGAGCTCTGCGTTTCCCCGGAGTCGGGTGGGAATACGACCAGGTCCGCACATATTCCCTTTAGTTCGAATGTCATCTTATGGTACTTGCTTCGAGACAAGCGCAGCTTCTTTCCACGGACCGAGGGCGACTGGCTTTGCCGGACCGTGGCCCCTGTGACAGTCGTCGTAGTCGCGTAGCTTCCCGTTTCACTCGCGAGGTCGTCGATGTTGCGATTGATGTCGTTGCGGATGTCGCGGGGATCCTTATTAGCAGGGACACCGATATAGATCGAGTTGAACAAGCAGTCACCGATCACAGACTCTTCTTCCTCGTCAAAGCTGGGAGATGCTCGGCTGCCAGCACGCGCACGTCGTTCAATGGCTTTCCGCTCCACGTCCTTCACAGCCTTCGATATAGTATCCCTAGTCCGCTGCCAGTCGTATCCATCGAATAAGTTCCAGATCACGTGTGCATCGCGGACTCTGATCCTCAGCGGGCTCCTCTGAAGCTTGGAGTCGTCCGAGAGTCCGTAAGTGTTTTGAGTAGAATCCCAGCGGTGCGCTGTACCGCCAACAGCAGACTTTTGGGCAAAGTGATCCTCTCGGAAGTCCAGCTCGGAAATACTCGATGATACATAGTACTGCGAGTGGAAGCTGTCTAGGAGTTCGTTCGAACCCGCCATCATACCCTCTGTCAAAGATCCATGTTCGGGGACCGCGCTGACATGTTTAAAGTCACTGACATAGTCACGCTCATCTTCCAGATGTCCCTCCTGATCCTGATCAGCAGGCTCCGTCGTTTCGGGTGGTTCCGGCATGTCTGTAAAGAAAGCATCTCCGGTAAAAGAAGATAGCATATCCTGGATGGGCAGTACTTCTGTACGGTACTTCGCAGCTGCGCTTGGGGGAGTAGGAGGCTGGAGCCCATTAACTATGCTTATGAGAGTCTGTGTTGAGTCGGCACAAGTCTCCAGGATCAGCAAATCATCCCTCAGCTCCACATCGAGAGACTTTGCCCCATCATCACTCAGCTTCATTATCTTGACCGTAGCTGTGGCTGAAGAAATCGTGCAAACTGTCACAAAGCCATGGTCAATGAAAGACTGCACCTGATTGCTGTGCGGAGTAGCTGAGCTTCTCCTTTGGACATTGTCCGCATATCCCACATTTGCCACATCATCTATGATCATGAGAGACGCTTTCCGGAGCTCTAGTGTGGCATCAGAAGACACGGGATCATGTATCGCACCAGAAAACTTGGCGTTGGTGAGAACTACGAGGCCTTTGGCACCAGTGCCGCGTGGGTTGAGACCAAGCACGCAGTCTCGAAGGTCAATTGTCAACTTGATAGGCTTTGGAGGGGTGTCAGAACGGCCCTCTTTCTCCGGTTGGACGTTCTGATGTGGAGGCTGCAATTCTGCGAGGTTGGCCAAGGAGCTTGCCATGTTGGCAGCCACATCCCCGGTAGTCATATCCTCACTGAGTCCGAGGAAGGCGATGATAGATGGGAGTGTATATTCTGCGCGGAAGTTGTGCAACTTCACTTTGACCGTGGGGTCCATCTCATCAGCAATATAGCGAGCCATCAAGACCGGAAGTGGACTCTGGCTTAAGCTGGGTTTGTGACCAATTGCTGATGCTTCTCCGACAAGCTCTTCGTCCCTATTCCTAGCAACAGTTATGGAGCCCAGCTGCGCAGCAATGAGTGAGGGCAGGCTTATAAAGGCTAGCTCGGTATTCCGAAGAACGGCGCTAATTTCCCCCATCTGCCCACCTATATGTACCTGAACCTCAAGTTCACGCATCAGTGCAAGGGTCAGCACACCAGGCCTGTCATCCTCTGGTAGGTACTTTGTGACATTCGACAGTCGGCTCAATTCATCTGCCAGCTGGGAGATGGAGTCGAGGTCAGTAGTACGAGAAACAGCAACCCGTGCTCCACAGACCGTCACGCAGAGTACAGAACCCTGCCTCCGCTGGCGGAAGAGTGTATCTAACATGATATCATCATCTTCGTCGTACTTGTCCTTGGACGGAGTGATTAAGCCAAGTAGCCGGTCCAAGTCTTCTTCCTTCGGAGAAAAGCGGTACTCAACCCTGATATCGGTCAGGTTTATCTTGGCTGGAGCGTCCCGAGAATCGTCCAGAGGCAAGGGGCCGGTGAATTTGGCCTTGTCTATCTGCACCGCTACGCCACTAGGCCTGCTAACGATCTTGGCAGCGGTTGTCCTCAGCCTGACATAGTGGGTCTCTCCGACCACATCTGCTGCAAGCCCTCCGATCCTGACATTTACCTTCAAGGGCGCCGAGCCTGTTCGTTCACTCGCTGCCGGTGGAGGGAATTCTTCGAAGTGCACACCACGAGGACGCTTCGGGGCCTCCTTCTTCGGCCCCTTCGGAGATGAAGCCGATGAGATCGAGTTGCCAAGTTCCAATATCGTGCTCAGCCCGCCAAACCAACCTATGGCCTCTTCCAGTCGCTGGATATTCAAGTTTAGCTGTAAAGGAAGTGTCATGAGGTTTACAGTGGTGGAATCAGGTGATTTTGTGATAGAGAGATCGATATCCCCTTGCTCGGCTGACAAGACATCTCTCACGGAATCGCGCATCTTGAAATTTTCGCTGAACGATATTAAGTGTTCAGAGGCGAACCCGAGACTAAAGCCTTTGATATTCAGATGGAGCTTTGTAATGTCTTTGTCAATCGAAAGCTGAGCTTCAAGGCCTGACAGACATGTCTGCAATAAGATATCGTTATGTAGCAGACCGAAGAATGGCGAGCTGTCTATTTCGGCAGGGTATGAATATCCTGGAACATGCTCGACAAATTTGATGGCAAGATTGCGAAGAGCCAACTTGATAGCCTGTCGCTTCTGCTCTGACGGCTGACTTATGTCCTGGCTGACCTCGCTGTCATTGCTGAAAGCATTAAGAATCTTATGTCCAACCTTGAGCACGAGCCAGCCGATAGCGATGTCGAATTGGAGTTCCGCGGAGAATATCTCAACCTCCAAGTCGTTCGGGCTCCGCTTAGACTGTGTCTGCCCATCATGCTGCGAAGGCCGAGAAGCTTTTTCGGCGCCCTCGTGCCCGTATGAGGCCGGTCTAATCGTATCACTGCGAGTTCGTGTAGAAGCCTTCCTGCCAGGAGGCACAAAGTAGTCTTCAGTTGCTGAATCACGCAAGCATGCCGTCGTCTCCTCCAGACCGCTAGTTTCTTCTGCAGTGTAGGACGCAGATGGGGTGTCATCTGCGCCGTCACCATCTTCATCCACGGAAGGTATGGAAATGACGACCTTGTCGATGCTAAAGAACCGTCTCGCGACGTCAGAAAATTTGTTCAGGCCTGATGAATCCTGAGAACGTTCTTTGTCGGTGGGCTCATGTTGTGCCTCTGGAGAATCATCTATAAGGCACTCCTGCGATATATGCAATCCTGCTTGCGGTGTTAGTTTAGGGGTGGCAGCAGTCTCATCATCATCATGGCCCTGGTCCATATGATGTACATCGGGCCCGCTTCCATGGTGCACATGAGCATGTGAGTCCCTAACTACCGTGGATTCCGGGGAATCCCAGGCACCGGGAATATTTGGCATGAAGCTTCTTGACATAGAATCATGACTTATGGCACTCATGTACATACTCTGTGCCTCCTCGTTAGAAAAGAGCCTTGACTCGGAAAGCTCGTCCTGGTTGAAAGATCCAGATGTTGAGCTTGAACTACTTGCTTCTGAAGGAGGTACAGAGGTAACAGGCGATGTTTGGTCATCGGCATACGGCTGGGGATCTTGCGTAACCTCTGGCCCCACTGCGAGCAAGGCTGGTCGAGTAGGAACATCAACCGCTTCAGGATGTTGTAGGTGATCCTGTGCGAGGCTAGCGACAGCTGGTACCTGTGACCTAGGCGCAAGGATCATAGCATTCTGTGTATCACTGTAGTGTGATGCTGATCCGGCGGCGTGCAACTCTGGTGTCCGAAGGCGCGGGGTATCTTCATTGCCCAAAATGTGGTGACCGACTTCCGGTGAAAACTGATCTGTGCCATCGAGCTCATCATCATGAAGATGCGAATCGATCACAGAATCAAGATACGCAGGATTGTCCAGTATCTCATCGTCAACCGGTAGGTTCTGCGACTCTCCCATGTAACCATAACTCCTGGTTTCCTCCTCCGTGTCGGCGTCAGAAAATCTGCCGTCGTAGGTGCACACAGATCCTTCCATCTCGGGCGCATGTTCGGGCGCATATTGTTCTATTATCTTTGATTCTGATAGTCCACGAGATGGCTCAAATAGTATCGACCTTGTCAAGTCCAGTGCGGTGTCCTCTTCAGACGCGTGCTCCGATGGCGGGGACGAAACATGGCTTGGGGGAGGGCTCGGCTTTGGCTGCAAAGGACTCTCTGGAGACGTGATCTCTGGAGATATCGGGACAGTGAACCTTGAGTAATTAGAGAAAACGACAGGCTCCGACACCAAGGCGACGTTAATGTCAGACAACGAGATCAACCGTCGCTGGTTCCGTGAGGAAGTCTCATCCTCACTCGATGGCGAAGACACAGCATCCACTTTGACTTGTCCAACAGTCAGTAACCCCGTGACCAAGTCAGGCTTATCTTCCGGTTGCCTCTTTAGTGGTGCATCCTGTTTCGTCTCCATATCGACTCGGATGGAGATGTCATCCACCTGGACCTGCAGACGGTCTGCGACACCTTTGAGGAACGCAGCGACGAAACTCGGCAACGAGACGCCCTCATTGCCGTAGCCAAGCTCCTCTTCATCATCACTGCCTGAGGTGGGTGTACGGTGAAGGACCTGAGATTGAGATGATATGGCAGCCTTCAGTTCTTCCTTTTCCTCCTTTGGTTCAGCCTGGAGGAACGATTGAGCGAGGTCGGTCGGATTAGGGATGATCGGATCGGGGGCAGGGTCATGGCCAGAGCCAGACCCCGTTGATCTGTCGCCTTGTCCAGCATGGCGAGAGTCGTCGGAAAGTAGTCTCAGATGGACGTCGATGCCGCTGGCCTGGCAGATGATGCCGCTGCTGTAGATATCCGCGGGGACGGTGATCTTCAGGAAACGAACCCTGGCGCTGACGAGCTCACTTGAAGGGGGAAGGTGAAGAAGCGTAGCTAATTTCTATTTCGATATAGAGTTTTCTCATTAGCACATGCCGGATGTCCGAAAACCCAGCGGGGAACAGCAGCGGATTGAGAGCCAGGGAAGCTAGCTAAGCTCATCGGGGGCACGATTTAGTGCACTTACATCCAGCCTCAACCCAATATCTCGTAGTTCCACGGTACTTCGTTGTCCCCAGCGGATACCCAGGCTGTCCAGGTCAAGGGCCTCTGTATCGACAAGGCCGAGACGAGATAACGCATATCGGAGCAATCGCTTTTGGAAGAACGACGGCAAGAAGTAGGCCATTTTGTGGGGGGGCAAAGGAGCCGGCGGGGGCTCATTTGAAGACGGCAACTGTCATCTGAGCAAAAACATAATAAGGCAACAAGGGTAAGAAAGAGACGATCGGGGAGTTGAGAGATGCCTTGCTCCTGGGACAGGCACCAGCACAACAAGTGTGTCGGGGGAACAAATGCGGAGGGTTTGCTGAAGTGCCGGAGGGAAGGATGACGTTCGGGGATGTAGGCGCTAGTGGAGGAGGAGAGAGATAGCGAAGATCAACCGCAATAGTCAGGCGGAGCTTGGGCCGGGCCTCCCCAAATCACACCATGACAACTCACACTTACGTCGAACTTATCGCCTCATGGAGGGTTTTGAATTGTCAACCAGAGGATGAGCACTCGGCTCCCGGGAAAATGTCCAGAACAGCTGGCTGAAGTGCAAATGCCGGGCAAGCAACTGCCAGCTGAACCATGGCAAATGAGCGATTCGTTCGGTGTCTGGTGGACTTCTCGACACTGTTTATTTAGCCTCGGCCTAACGGTGATAAAACGGAAAATAATAACTCAATATTTACCACGAGAGTAGAAGAAAAAGTAAAATAATAGTCAAGTCATAATCGATGAAGAAGAAGTAAAATCAACGGTCATCCTGCTGCAGAATCTCTCCTTTGTCCCCCTTATCGCACTGGCTCGTGAAGTAGTCCATCATCCGCTCTTGAGTTTGAACCTCCACTCAATGAATCATGCAGCAAGCAGCAGCCGACATGATTTTGCTCACCAGGACGCTGATCATATTCTAGTCTAGTCTACATTCAATTCCACTCTACCTGCGACCGGTCAAACTAACGACTGCTGTGATGAGGCGATGTTCTCCTGAAAAAGCTGCAAGCGTTGTTGCTTTGCATAACAAGCACGTTCTGCTTATTCATCTCGGCATACCGCTATATCATTACTAAGCGTACCCCTTCGTTATGAAGATTTAATGCAACTTTGGGGAATGGCTGTTGACGGATACACTATGGGTGGAATGTGGAATAATTCAGTCTTGCTCTTCACCTTCCGCCTCCGCAAATTCCTCTGTAACCCACTGGCAAAATCTCTCAAAGTCTGCATACCATTCCTGCAAACGGCTAGCCTTCGTCCCCTCCCCCAAGATCCCTTCCCGAAGATCGGACTGCCACTCCGCCGATGGCTGGTCTTGGTAGCAGCTCCACCGGATGGAGTTCTCCACCATCATTGCAAGGCCCGTAAGACCCATGCTGTCAATCCCTTGAACTGCTTGCCAGAACTGTCGGGTCAGGTCGTTTGGTTCGCCGAGCAGGCCCGGCGCATTTATACCAAGAGTTACAGGAACACCACGGGCTAATAAGACAGGTAGAGGATGCGTTTGAATACTGTCGGTGAGTCCAAGGATCTCATCTGAGAGCGGACTGCACTCAATCAGGATTTTTTTCTCCTTGATCAGCTCGATCAGTAATGGATGTTGGCTGAGCGAGAGCCCTTGGCATATCCTCCGCGCGCCCAGCAGAATAGCATCGAACAAACCTTGATCTCCCCCATTTCTCAGGGATTCGCCAGCGTGGAAGCAGAAAGAGATATCCAAGCCCTCTGCAGAGCACTCTTTGCGAAACCAGAATAGTATAGGAACCAGATCAGTAAGCGAGTGCCGGTCATCCTTATCCACTATCATATCAAATCCGCAAATCGTATCGGGATAATCATACTTTGCCAGGATGCAATCTTTCATGTTCTCGACAATGTCTCGCTTCGACAATGAGCGGGGACAGGCCCATATAATCCGCGCTCCGTAAAACCCTTGCCCTTCCTGCGTCCCTTGGTAACGTGCAAGCTCTTCCTGAAACACGTGGCACCAATCGCTATGGCCTTCTTCGGGGATATCCTTCCCTTCCTTGCGATATGGGAATGTAAAAGTCGTTCTGAACTCCACGTATTTGATCCCATCGCTCCAAAGTCGAGCAAATACATGTCGCAAGCATGCCCGCAGGATAGGCTCATAGCTGAGCAGAGAACTCACAATCGGCATCGCACGGCTATGATAATTCGCACGCCCCGCTTGAGGGATACATCGGCTTCGCAGCCAGTCACGAAACCCATTCTCTCCCCCATACGGGAAAGAAGAGGCTGCCTTTTTCAGTGGGATAGGACTTGAGGGCTCGTACGCAGACGACCACACAGTAGGTCTGTCTTCCAAGTCTTTTGACGCCGCCAACGAGTATTGGAAGGCGAATAGCTTCTCTTCCAAGTCATCCTCAGATAGCAAAGGCTGCGTCGCAAAGACACACAATCCCGGGGTAGTGAACGCCACATCGATTAAAAAGTCCGCATTGATCACGGCATGTAACGGAGCATGCAACAAAGATCCTTTAGGCATCGCCTTGATGATTCTCCACAGCTTTGTCTGCTGCACCCTATCCCAATCCAGGGACTTGGCCTCGGGAAAGCGAGCATCATCTAAACCCGACAGAGAAGAAAGCTGATGTAGCTCCCGGTCGCGGATTCTGGCGACAATATTGCAAGCTCTAGCAGCTGTAGGCGGTAAAGCCTTGGTAAGGTTGCTATCTAGTATCGTTGATTAGCCAAGTCCAAGCAGATATGTTGAACATGATACTACCCACCATGGCGCTGCTTTTGTTCTTCCAGAATAAGCGAACACCGACCCCGCAGATATTGCTGGATAAATGGATCTTCAACTTGGGGGATGCCCTCCTCGATTTGCCACTCCTCATTCGACTGCGGCTCCATGTTGTGCAAACTATGCATATTGTAGCATGTGTGAAACAGATTTGCGGGGTAGAGTCGATTCAGGTACCTCGAGTTGGCGAAAACAATGAGGTCATATCACGACCTTGTTTCTTGATTTTCTGAATTCCTTGGCTTGTAAGACTAGAAAGTAACCCGTCTATCACAACAACAGGTTGTGTAGTGTAATGGTTATCACTCTGGATTCTGATTCCAGCAATCCCGGTTCGATCCCGGGCACGACCTTTTTTGCCTTCCTTCTTCCCTGCACACAAGCAGTCTGTCGCATCGTTATGACCCAGTCAAGTCAAAAATGTTCGGCGGTAAACTGGTGTTCAATTGAAAGGGCATACCGATGCGGTCGGTGATGTCTAACGGTTGCGTCCACTGCACCGACCGGTCGATCTTTTTGGTGTTTCTGCCTTGTGTATCGCACACAACTGATCATATATCGGCTTCTCCATTTTAATAATTCCAGGATCCGCTGAATGTAATCCATCCAGGCTGGTACTGCAGTGTGGTAGTCAGCGACAATATATATCTACCATCCATGTCTTGCAGTCAGGTTGTACATCCCCGTCTCACAGTCCAACGACTTTCCTTGCTCCAACCCGCTTGCCGTCTCCCTCAATGTAACGTTTCAAGCGTCGCAGGCCGCATGCGGGAATAGGCCATTCGGACTAATTGCAACTCGCAGGAAACACTCCATATGAGGTCTGGGCTCTGTTCCAGTGTAGCGTTCGTCCTGCTGCCGAGTAATGTCTCGCCGTCTTCTTCAGTATCAACTACTAGCATCGGGGATGAATATATATAACTGCCGCAGAGGTCGTAGGAACCAAAACCACCACAATGATGTATAATAGAAGCAAAGGTAGTCGAGTGCTGTTTCGCGAAAGAGAATGTGACCATACCATCATCCATGTAATCCATTTGCCTACGATCTGGGCGTCCAGCCAAGGATACCACGAACCCAGTACTTGCAGGCCATGCATCCTCTATTCTTTTCATACACTGTTTCAGGACTGTTAGCCGTGGACCTATAGTTCTCACATCGAGCATTCGAGAGTCGAGAAATCAGACAAGTTGAATGGGAAACACAACTATTCGGCTTATTCCCAATGTTTTCTGGAGACCGGATAATCAACTGCCAGTGATTTTCTTGTTTTATTGCTTGGGAGTGCTTTCCATAGAGCCTTGTGAGGCCTTAGTAGTCAAGCGTACTGATCTCTTATACGGTTCTGTGGTAAAATCGTTGGCTGGGACGTCATATTTCTCCGAGTTCTGATCAATGGTAGCCAGCCAGGTGGATGATTAGGAGTTATGGCCAAACGTATGGAACATCTATAGCAATTGTAGAATGTTTTCTGTCATGTGGCACCCCACTGGTAAATAGGTCTCGCACTCTTCGATGCTAAAGGAATCCGAAGAAGGTCAAAAGCAGGAAGCCTGTATCTTTTTGCTATTGATTTGGGAATAAAAGTCAAAAGAAACGTTCATCACAGGAACCGAGTTTGCATCAAAATGAAAATCTGAACCAGAAACAGTTATCGGGAAAAAAAAAAAAAAAAAAAAAAAAAGAGGCAAACTGTAAGTGGTAAGGCAATAGTATTCACAGGATTTGCAGGAATATTGTTCTGATGCAGCATGCATACTAGAACCAAGATACGGCGCAGACCACGCCTTTTCCGGCCAATCAGACCGACTGTATTCGAGCTACAACTCAACATGGAAAGCATTGCAAGTCGATGCAATAGTGAGCCATGTGACCGGTCATAGAGATGTCATCAAGAAGCATATTAGTTAGCCCCTTCAACGCAAAGAGTTAGGACTAGGCTAATGGCCGGAAGGCAAGATAAAACAGTTCGCTCAGTCGTCATCAATAAACTTACACTACTCCGCACAATTTCCTGGATGAAAGAGGACTCCCCGCAACAAATGCTCGTCCCTGGACACACAGCCAGTAACAGCAAGCAGCAGAAGTCCCAGGTGACACAAGGATGGGAAAGTATAGAGGTCAGACCGCCGGAGTGGCCGTGACTTCATCCCTGGCATAATGCGTCTTGCTCGTCGATAGAGCTTTTTGACCCACGTTGTACAACCCCGAAGCTTGATTATGGCCGGAGCAACATAAACTGCTTAGGTCTCATCAATTCTTGATCAGACGTGTCTCACCGTAAGCCCACCATAAGACACCTTCGGACCGCGTGCCATTCTTCCCCGCAAATCCCTTAGGAGAGGCTGCAGATGCACCATGGGACATCATCTTATCCCTTGGATCCGTGACTAACTCACCGTCTCCTCCCCGAGAAGTTAGTACCGCAGAGATTATGGCAGATGAGAAAGCCCTGGCAATTACCCAGAAGACCACAATCATGTCACAGGCTTGCAGCGATTCGAATGAGACTGCAGGTGTTCATGCAGGTAACTCAGAAATCCCCCGTGGCGATGTTATCAGTTTTCCAGACATGAAGAAGCTACCCACAGAAGAACATCAGGGCAAACAAAATGATATGGAAAAGGCCGACATAAGCCACACTCCTCGGCAACAATATCGGCGTTGCATGTCCAGGCACTCCAGGCATGTGGCATATGCTGGTATTCTGATACTTTTCACAGGGTGAGCTTCGATTGCAGCGCTTTCAACCCCATAGATTTGCAAACTCACCTATTCTTGATCCCCAGGTGGTGGGTCACGGGGCTCATACTTCACCGTGATGACCTAGGATGGTTAATCCCCTTTCTCGTCTATCTGGCTATCACACTGCGTATTCTTTTTGTCTATCTTCCCATCTCTGTGCTCATCAGACCAGTTTACTGGATCTGGAAACAGACCGCCTCACGTATTGTGAGCTATGTGCCTCCAAGGTTTCGTATACCAGGAGCAGCGATAATGACAATTGCCGTGATCATGATCGGTTGTTTTGTTTCTGCGGATACACCAGAAAACACGCGAGCCGACAGAGCAGTTAGCCTATTCGGGCTGATTGTTTTCTTATTCATTCTATGGCTCTTCTCTCGGGATCGCAGTAATATCGTCTGGCATACCGTCATCGTCGGCATGTTGGTTCAATTCCTTGTGGCTCTATTTGTCCTGCGGACACAGGCGGGATACGACATCTTTAACTTCATATCCACCTTAGCCCAGAAGCTACTAGGGTTCGCAGAGCAAGGTGTTAACTTTCTCATCGAGACAGGCTGGGCCGAGAAACACAAAGGATGGTTCATCGTCAGTGTTATCCCTGCAATTATGTTCTTCGTATCTCTTGTGCAGCTCCTATATCACGCCGGCATCTTACAATGGTTCGTTCGCAAATTTGCGACATTCTTTTTCTGGTCAATGCGTGTGTCCGGGGCAGAAGCGGTTGTTGCAGCGGCCTCCCCGTTCATCGGACAGGGGGAATCAGCCATGCTTATAAGGCCCTTTGTACCGCACCTGACCATGGCAGAAATTCATCAAATTATGACCTCTGGATTTGCCACCATCGCCGGCTCTGGTCTCATTGCATACATCGGCATGGGCGTCAATCCTCAAGCCCTTGTATCTTCCTGCGTCATGAGCATTCCCGCCTCCCTGGCAGCATCCAAGATACGCTGGCCCGAAAAAGAGGAAACCCTCACAGCAGGCCATGTCACCGTCCCGGAAGACGAAGAGCATCAAGCCGCAAACGCCCTTCACGCGTTTGCCAATGGCGCCTGGATGGGTATCAAAATCGCAGGCATGATCACCGCCAACCTACTTTGTATCATTTCTCTGGTCGGTCTAGCCAACGGTCTTCTCACCTGGTGGGGACGCTACCTGAATATCAACAATCCTCCTTTGACGATCCAACTCATTACGGGATATATCTGCTATCCTGTTTCCTTCCTTTTGGGTGTTTCCCGGGATGATGACCTCCTGAAAGTAGCACAACTAATCGGCATGAAGCTTGTGATGGTAAGCTTATTCTCCAATACCCAGAACCTACCCCTAACAAGGGATACAACCGTTAGAACGAATTCATAGCATACTCAGCCCTTCAAACCGACCCGCAATACCAAACTCTATCTCCGCGATCAAGACTAATAGCCACGTACGCCCTCTGCGGATTCGCGAACATCGGCTCTCTAGGAAACCAGATTGGAGTTCTGGCACAACTGGCTCCCGAACGGGCAGGAGATGTATCGCGCGTGGCGGTTAGTGCAATGATAACAGGAGCGATCAGCACACTTATGAGCGCGGCGATTGCAGGAATGATTGCTATTTAGAGTGCTGCGGGTAGTAGATCTAGCGTCATGTTTACCTAAGTGAGAGATACAACAATGTGCCTGATTGAGCTGTGTATTGCAGTTGTTCGGTTTGGGATGGCAGTTCATCCTCTGCAGCAATAGGATAAAAGGAGTAACGTTGGAATGGCCATTCTTCTAGCTGTCTGTTTGCGTGTAAAGTAGATGTAAGAGGAAGATCTCCGAGGGGCTTCGACAAGTCCGGAAGACGTTGCCGCTCTTCACCTGCTTTAGGAAGGTGCTGATGCTTTCACTTTTTAAGGGTCTCTGGGCTATGGATCAAATGTAATTTTGTAGCATAGCGCAATGGATTGGATTAAGAGACGATGAGATGTTAGTTAGGGCAGCAGCTATCTTTCTAGGACTACTTATTATAGAGGGTTGGAGTTGTAGCTATGTAGTACTGTGTGTACTCCGTGACACTAGATACTATCTAGGAAAGTAACATTGGGGGGAGTAAATAGCGATAAAACAATGGATTATGGGTTGTTTATTTATTTACTAACCAGTATTTGCTGTGCTTGCTTGTGGAGGACACTCTTCTAGCGCAAAAGACTATCCTGTCGTGCCTGAATAGTCCTGGTTATGGTGGATATATTGTCGGCAGGGTTACTTTTCACCCTGGCGATGGCAATAGTAGCTCCTATGTATTCTGCTACTAGGTTAGTATAGACAATATCAACACTTATATTGATCGAAAAATACAATGGAAGCTATCTCTTTGTTCAGTGACTGCCTACGTAGTAGCTACCAACGAACCCAACATCATGTGCAGATAATAATAAGAACGACTGTCAAATCAAAGCAGGGTATTTGTCCCGGGACACGCGCGGGCTCCTGTATTTCCATTCCAATTGTGGTCCCAAACGAGAATTCCCCGAACGCATAAACTCCTGAAAAAAAAATCATCGGTGCTGAACTCATGACTTCGTTACGACGAAGATTAGAATGCACCATGCAACCGTTGCCCCCAAATGAAACGCACAGACCCCGATCTCATGCAATGCAAGTCGGTCCGTCCCATGTCTGCGGGAACAACCGAACGGACGACGACGGTTCTAGACGAACCAATTACTCGATGTCTTCGATGTCGCGGTGCCGGGCCATAACATGTTTTTTGTATTCTTCCTGGTCGGTGTCCCAGAGCTCAGCAGCTTGGGCGTTGAGAGGGCTCGCGCTAAGTAGCTGTTAGCATGAACGGTCGGAACGTTGCGATGTGGTTTCGTCTTACTTGTTAGGTTCACCCAGCAGACTCTGCAGACTAAGGAGAACACTCTGCACGTTGTAGACGGCACTCCACTTGTCCTTCAGGATGTCCAGACAGATACGGCCGGAGAAGTCGACATTAGGGTGGTAGATGGGAGTTTTGAATAGAACAGTAGGGGGAGCGTAAGGGTAGTTGTTGGGGAAGGCAAAGGAAAGACGGAAAGTAAGTCCTTCGTAAGGAGTTTCAGCCGGTCCGCTGATAGTGGCAGTCCAGGAGAGGAGGTTGCCGTCGGCGTCAGGGAAGGCCGAGATTCCCGGAGAGGGGGAGAGCATTAGCTGCATCAGCTCGGCTTGGAGGCTGGCGAGATAGAATGATAATCAGTATGCAAGATTCCAGAGGAAATGTGAGTGATTTGAAGGAGCTGCATTCAGCATCGTAGTACGAACCGTTTGGTGACGCTCTGAATGTCGGTTCTCTGGGCTGACGAGTTGAGCTTGGACGCCTCGTGGGCGTCAGGAGCCGAGTTCTGAGTGTCTTCCATGCTGTAGTCCATTATGAAGAAGTGAAAGAGATCGGGGGTATAGCGGAAGCAACGGTCGGTTTAAGAGGAAGAGACGATGACGAGAGTTTCCGGGATGGGAGGAATGCCAGGTAGAGTTGAACGGACCGTCGTAATCGGTAGGAAGAGAAAGGAAGAGGAAGAGGAAGAAGAAGAAGAGGGTTTGTCTGGAATGACGCTGGCTCCGAATGCAGCGGGACAGTTGGCTGGAGGGGAAGCGGATTGACCCACCCGATGAACCCCCGGATGCTGTGAACTCAGAACAAGCCTTGATGGAACGTTGGGCAAAGAAGGTGGAGGAATGGAAAAATGTTGTCTGCCAGTATTACTGAAGTAGTCAAGCTCAAAATCCTAGAGAGATAGAAAGCAGGGGGTAAGGAAGAATAAAAGTGGGTTCATGTCCGGTTGACAATAATGGAGGGGATGTTCGGTCTTTCATTGTTTACTCGGCCATCCGCCCGGCAACGCCGCCGCCAACTGATTCTTTGGGGCTCCACCAGATGACCGGTCCAGATCCGTCACGCTTGGGAAGTTATCGTGAGTCGCTAGTCATTTTGTCATCGCGAAACTCAGGTTTCTGCTGAATCTCCCGTGATGAGAACCCTAAGATTCTTGTAAGGAGAAGAAGTGATGATGCACCATTTTTCCTCCAATTCTTCTAATTTTGTTTTCGGTTAAGTGAAATACTGGCCAGGTGTCGATGCAAGTTCATACAAAGTACTCCGTAATTGTGGTGTCGTTTCGGTGCGACTCCGGATCTTTTCTCTGCAGTTGGGCTTCATTATTGGCTGCTGCGGGTCCAGATCGAGCCAGCAAAAGCAGCGTGGCCAGTGTGTTGAGTGAAGGGCAGATCAGGCGGTCAATTAGTCGATACAATGCTCGTAGCTAGCTGCATCTCTCCTGGTCTTCGCATTCCTCGCTCAAGTCAAATAACTTCAACTATTTTCCTGTCTTACTGATCTTTGATTCCATTTCTCTGTCGAGATATCCCCCTTCCTCCCTATCCATCATGTTGGGTCCACTAAAGGCTGTGCCAGGCAGCCGATCAACAGATTACCCAAAGAGGATAAAGTGGCTCTCGCGTTCCGCCCAGCGCGTTCTCTTCAGCTTCGTTCTCCTTCCATCGCCCTTGCATTGATACTCGCCACTCGTCACACGATCATGGCTCAATATTGACTTTCCCCCCTGAATGACAAGATCTGTGAATCTCAGTTGATCTGTCATATTTGGTCCTTCTCGCGAATCTTCGTCAACATGCACCACTCTCAGCTGGCCCCGCTGCCGAATGACTTGCCGTTTCGCATCGTTTCCAAAACAATTGGGCAGGGTGCTTACGCTTGGTAAGATTGACTTCATCGATTGTACCTTGATGTTTTGAAACCTCAAGCACTTGCTGACGAAGAATTACGGTGCAGCATCAAGAAGGCCGTCCCCACCTACACAGACAATCCCGTTTTCGCAGTCAAGTTCATCCACAAAGAGTACGCCGCCCGCCAGGGAAAGGTCAGCCCGCGTCAGCTACAAATGGAGGCGACAGTCCACAAGCATATCGGAGATCATAATAATATAATCTCATTCTTCCAAACTGGGGAAGATGACATCTGGCGTTGGATCGCGATGGAGTTGGCCGAGGGTGGCGATCTGTTCGACAAGATCGAGGCTGACGAGGGTGTCGGCGAGGACATCGCGCATGTATACTTCTCGCAACTGATAAGTGCCGTGGGTTATATGCATTCGAAGGGCGTGGGCCACCGCGACATCAAGCCGGAGAATATGCTCTTGACAGCCGACGGAAATCTGAAAATCGCAGACTTTGGGCTAGCCACGTTATTCGAGTACAAGGGTGTGACGAAGTTGTCTACAACTTTCTGTGGGAGTCCTCCATATATTGCACCCGAAGTGATATCTTGCAGTAGCAAACATATGATGAAAGGTGCAGGCTACCGACCCGATCTCGTGGACATTTGGTCCTGCGGAATCGTCCTGTTCGTCCTCTTGGCTGGAAACACCCCGTGGGATAGTCCGACAGAGACCAGTTACGAATTTCAGGAATACCTCGCAACAAATGGACGCACATCCGATGAGCTTTGGCAGCAATTGCCTATAGAGACTCTTTCGCTACTACGTGGAATGCTGAACATCGACCCCTCTAACCGCTTTTCCCTGGAGGACGTTCGGAGACATCCCTGGTATACCCGACCGAACAAATACCTATCCCGAAATGGCACATTAAGGGATCCGATCAACTTAGCTACAACCATGTTCGAGTCACTCCATATCGACTTTTCCCAAGATCCTTTCGCTCAACCCCATGGGGGTAGTTTTGGTGGGGGTCGAATGGATATCGATCTGGGTGATGGGATTGATGCTGAGCAAAGAATTTCATCAACGCAGCCGGAGATGCCGAGGACTGATATGCTGGTCGACTGGGATACCCCGCAAGTGGCGGATGCTTTCTCATCAACACAACCCCTGGGGCGACCATTCTCTGCCGACGACATGTCGGCCCTCGACCATCTAGAGGATGAGCCGTCAATGTCACAATTCTCGCCTCATCCGTCCGTACCCCTGAGTCGGACGCAGAAAGCCCAGCGATTCCATGATATTGTGCCTTCTCGTCCCATGACACGATTCTTCTCTACGTGGGAGCTTAAGATCCTAATTCCTCTCATCTGCGAGGCGTTGCATCGTTTAGGAGTCCCGGTTCCTGCGGTTCCCGCCGTTTCCGCAGGGGACACTTCCGCAATGCTTCGTATCGTAACTCGGGATGGAAGGATGTGCACCCTGCAGGGCAAGGTCTTGATCGAATGTGTCTCCGAGGGCCTATTTGAAATCGAGTTCATGAAGGTGAAGGGCGATCCGCTGGAATGGCGGCGTTTCTTTAAGAAGGTGGCCGTGCTTTGCAAGGACGCCGTCTACAAGCCTGACTGCTAGAATACAGCCAGGATACATGCTTATGCACCTCGACCAGGCGCCTATATTATTGCTGTTATTGCCTGGTGTCACGTCTGACGGTTAGTGTACGAGTAATGCCATTTATGACGGTTGGGTAAGGATTGGGTAGGGAAGGAAAAGGTTTTAGCTGCCTATCAGGTTCTGGCTCTTAGTTGATATTAGTGTTTTGACTCGAATGAGTGTCAAGAGAATGGAAGGCCTTCGGAAATTTCAAGAATCATCAAGAATCCGTGCGGTGTAACTTTGCTATATATAGGACTAGTAATCCGCCTATGATAGCGCTGGAATGTAGTATCCGGCCATTCCAAATGCAACAAGAGCTTTTAGGTTACAGGGCAGAATAATTCAATTGAACTTCTAGACCAAACTACGTAAGCCACATAAGCCTTTCTATATGCCTTAGCAGTTTTTTATCAGTTACGTGTGAAGTGTTGATCGGCGATGCTAGACTGAATTGTTGCTTGTCGGCCTGCGCATCCCCCACGTGACGACGGTCTAGATTGCGGATTGTGGGGGGATAAAATGGAGCTTCATCCCCAAGAAACAGTTATGGCCTTTGCTTACACCCTCCGTCGCACAAGCTAAATGAGTCAGACCCGTTGGCCCTCAATGGTTCTCTTTTCCCAGTCTCACCCATGGAGAAACTCCCCGTAGAGATCCTCTGCGAGATTATTGACTGTACGCTGTTTGCCCCCATTTCTTCCAGGGTCCAGGTTACCCCACATCACCGGTTTCATGCCATGTGCTAGACCTTCATTAGCATTAGCTGACGCACCCTTAGATCTCACCCCACACGAGCGGGTACAACTTCAGTCCGTCTCGAGGCGGCTATTCTCCGTGGCCCGGGATAACAATCTCTGGAGACTCCACTGCTTCGAAGAGTCATGGAGCGCTTCCGGAGCCTTGCGTTCCGCTACCAACAAGACCTCCGAGAGCCTGCTTACCAACTCCACGGCTTCCCTCAGCTCATTAGGCCAAACTTCGCTTCGATCGCTGATACAGCCAGGCGCGTCCGGGCTCGGAGACAGTAAATCAAGCGGCTTGGATCAAACGCCGTCCTATGGGCAAAGATCCAGAGCGGCGGCGTCGTGGGACCCGTCTTACGAAGGGGAGGAGGTGAACTGGTACTCGGAGTACATTGCTCGAAATGGCCCGATTTCACTGAGTTGGATGCAGCAGCCCTTTACCAGGGTATCACAGGGTGGGAAAAGGGAATACCGAGAGGTCAAAGGAATGGGACTGCTCCGGGACTGGAGTACTGCTCGACAGAACAAAGTCGTTGCGCCCCTGGATGACGGTAGTGTCTGCATTTGGGATCTCAACCACTCGCATTCGATTGGATCCCAGAGCACCAAGGGTAAGGTTCTTGGAGTCAGCTCGCCGGGGATATTGATGGCCAACCGGTTTGGCAGACGAGACAACTCTGGAGCAAAGCAAGCCTTGGAATTCGTGAATCTCGGAGAATGTGTGAGCGTAGACTCTATGCGTCGGAGGGCTTACCTGGCTGTCGGGAATATTCTAAACGAGGTAGATCTCGAAAGTCTCACTGTTATTTCCCAACAACGCTTCCCTTGGTCCGTTTTTGCCTTGTCCCAGGAGACGGATTATTCTGTACCGTTGACGGTGGCTACCACTTTGAGTCTTCACATCTACGATGGCAGAATGTCAGCGACGGAGGAGCAGGAGGCTATCACTCTACGCTGTGAAGAGCCGACCGTCTCGCTAGTCCCCAAATCTGAGATCTATTCTCCGCCCGATTCACCCCTTTTGCAGCTACAACCGAACGGACAACCCCCGCACCGGATACGAAGCCCTGATCTCTCAAAGAACAGTGACAACTATGCACCCTTATTCCAACCAGGACCTCTCTCGCTTCTACACCCTCCCGCACCGCACGTGAACTCGATCTTCCTCGCTGGCCGTTTTCCAAGCATCTTACAGTATGACCGTCGCTTTTTCCCACGGCTTCAGAACACAATTCATTCTGGTGGTCAACTCTGCGGTCTTGCTGCAGTTCCGGCGCCGCGATTCCCTGTCTCTCCCAACTCTGAATTTCCCGCATCCCACAAATTGGTGGCCTGCGGTGACTACAAAGGGCGGGGTTCTCTTGAGCTCTACAATCTCACACCCTCCAACACCAACGCCAAGAGCGATCCATCGGGCTGCTCGTCCAACCTGTCTACAGTGTACCAAAATCGGCAGAGTGTCGCTAGATCCAAGGTGCTCTCAGTCGAATCACACGGGACCCGAATTGTCTACTCCGATGCAGACGGCAATATCAAATGGGTTGAGCGTGATGGACGTTCCGAAGTTCGGCGCCTGAACATTAATTCATATCAACCGCAGCGAAGATACTACCCACAGCGCAATGGGGAAACGTCCACTCATTTGGGAAGCAACACTGATACCAACGGTGAAGAGGAAGAACAGTCATTCGGATTATGGGGTAGCCTATCGCGGTCTCGCAGCGAGGGTGAAGTTGCTCGAAAGATTCTCCCAACCGGCGGCAGCTTGACAGGTGATGAACTACTTGTCTGGACAGGAGAACACATCGGACGCGTCCATTTCTCGAACCTCCCGGACATGGGTCCAGATTCGGACGAAGAAGATGATGCTATAACTCTGGATGGGAATATCGGGGAAGCGGAGCGTGAAGAGCGACGGAACAAACGGCGGGAGCTACGTCGGCGGGAAGATGAATATGCCACGATGATGCGCAGGGCACTGGAGAGGCAGGCGGACGAAGTGAGACGGATGGGGGGCCTGGGGCTGTGATTTGAGGATGATGTTTTCCTCCAGTGAAATAGATGAAGCGCATCTGATTAACGCATACTTGGCTTTTCAAGATTCTGCACGTACCCCTTCATGCATGATTCGTTGGTTTGGTTTAATATACCGCCAGTTCGGGCTTGATGTTATGGTAGCGATACCCTTGTGCTTAGATAGAACCTGCGAGTGATCCTATTTAGATCAGATATACAAGATTACACTCTGTCTTCTGGCCGTTTGCCCCTTACGTTTGTGCGATGAATTGCCTAGTTCCACTGTTTTCGGGTGCGGCGAGAATCTCCAACGGCCTCGGCCTGCCGCGATGACTGGCTTCTGACAAACCATTAGTGAGCCCCCACGGGTTTTGCCTTTCCTTCCCATTCTCTCGGTCTCTTTGAAGGGCTCCGCTTCTACTTCTTTGCTTTCAGTTACACATAATTTCTCCCATATCCCATAAACAGCTTCTTCAATTACCTCATTCCAAAAGTAAGGGCGAAATCCCATTCCCTCTGTCCTCCCCTCCCCGCGTCCTCCGAATCCGAGTCTCCGAGTCTCCGCCCCGGAAATACAGTCATCCCACTTAAGGATCGCGACGGAATCGCAAAGCACAGTGTACTCGGCGCAATTGTTATAAACCCTCGAGGTTTCGCACCTAAACTGAGTTCAATTCGTGGACAGCACCATCAATTCCAAACCTACCAATCTCCCCATTCCAACAGAGGATCCAGTTACCCTCAAGGTAGCATTTAGCCATTCCCTCAGCCCCGCCTCCAATTCCGCAAAGGAACGAGGGGAACAATTCTCCAAGACAACCACCTCCTTCATACAAGACAACCAAACCCGAACCACCAGCCAACATGCATTCTCCTTCGGACCCAACCCTTCAATTCGACTCTATTGAGGACACAATAGCAGCCTTCAGTGAGTCACCCAGCTCCAGAACCTCCCACCCGCGCCGGCGCGGGGCAAATCCATCCCACCACACCCATGACACATACATACTACACCCATATAACTAACAATCACACCACTTCTCCAGAGAACGGTGAATTCATCATCGTGCTCGATGACCAAGACCGCGAAAATGAAGGCGATCTCATCATCGCCGCCGACTCCATCACTCCGGCGCAAATGGCCTTCCTAGTTCGCCACACAAGGTGAAACCCCCATCTCCCCCACCCCCCACCAGCATATCAAATGTTACTCAACAAGATCATCTATGCTAACGATGAATGAGCAGTGGGCTGATCTGCGCCCCTGTCACCCCCGAAATAGCCGCCCGACTCGCCCTCCCCCAAATGGTTACCGAGAACGCCGATCCCAAGGGAACCGCATATACCGTCTCCGTCGACGCAGCTGATCCCTCCATAACAACAGGTATCTCGGCACAGGACCGCGCCCTTGCCTGTCGGATCTTGGGATCTCCCACCTCCACGGCAGCGGATCTGCGACGACCCGGCCATGTGATTCCGCTACAGGCTAAACCCGGAGGTGTCAGGGAGCGCAAGGGACATACTGAGGCGGCAGTGGAGTTCTGTCGGTTGGCGGGCAAGACGCAGGCGGGTGTCATCGCAGAACTTGTGGAGGATGGAGAGGTCGTCCAGGGAGTTCCGGAGATTGGAGGCAACAATGGGATGATGAGACGGGATGGGTGTTTGAGATTTGGCAAGAAGTGGGGGATCAAGGTGTGTACGATTGAGGATCTGGTGGAGTATGTTGAGAAGGTGGAGGGTGCTGCTGCCGTTAATGGACACTGAGTGAGAGTGAGTGAGTGTTGATTGATTCTTCATACATGATTTCTTTTCTTCGTCGCCTCTCTTGCATGCCTTCTTGTTCCATATTGTTCTTGTTGGAGCATCTTAACATGCGTGCTTTCTACTGTCTTGTTTCATACCTTTTATATTCACTCTCTTTCGTGGTTTACCTCATGGGACCGGATGGACCTCGTTGCATTCAAGGGGGGAAACAACTCGAAAATTGGCTGGGTGTATATACTTACTAGATGGAGGGTGCACGGTTGGAGGGATGTTGGCTTCGTCAATAGAGTTAGTAGCTTTTGGCTTGGATATCAATCGAATGTATACATATGTTGAACATAACTAGATAGTACCACTCCTTCTTACTGAAGTAGTAGATTAAAATGTCTAACCAGAAACCTGGACAAGCCTCTATAACCATTGAATTATCCGGGTATCGATTTTGCTAATATAATTGTACAGGTAACCATAGAACAACCCCATGTCTAATACCCCTACAAACGCCAGTATTATGCAATGTAAGCCCCAAGCAAAAGGAAAACCAAAAAGACAGTGGCACACTTTTCGGACCCAGGAGGCGACGAAACCAAGCACTACCGTTTGAGATGCGAATAATCTCTCAAAACGCCCATCATGTGAGTGTTGGTGGTCTTCCCACTCCGCCGTGGCTTCTTCACTTTCTTGTTCTCAATCTTCGGCCGGGCCTTGACAACCTTGTTCTTGTTGGTAGGCAAAATACCCGCCTTTTCCAGCTCCTCCTTAACAGCCTGCTGATCAGGAACCTTGATCTTCTCCCAGATCTGACGGAACTCAGGATCAAAGTGCTGAATCAAGGATGGATCATTGGCCCAAACCATCTTGGCATGATCGTCCTTCTTGTTCCGAGTGACCAGCAGCTTGCCTTCCTTTTCGAGCTTATTGATCGTGTCCTCCACGTTGGGCCAACCTTCCCGGAGTTCGCGCACACTCATTCCCGCACCAGTCGACTGGGACTGAAGTTTCTGGAGGAGCTGTTCGGCAGTACGGATGTTGTGCGGGGGACGGAAGCTGAAAGTGCCTTCGCCGTTTGCGCCGCTGGGATCGTACTGGACCTTCTCGTGCATCTGCAGAATGCTCCGCAGTGCTTGAACATAGCCTTGGTCGTTGGCCCGATGTTGAAGGGACAAGTAGGAGACAATATCGGCAAACTTGAGCGGAATTCCCTTGGACTTCATGTGCTCGATGGCAAAGACAACTTGCGTCATGATATCCTTTCCTGTGCCGGTATTGGCAGGCTGCGAGTAAACGATATCCGCATCGTGCCGTTTGCGTCTCGCATCGTCGCTTGGAGTAGGTGTAGACGTAGAGGAGGGAAGCTGGGAACTGCTCGCTGAAGTATTGTTGGCGTTGTGCACGAAACGACGCTGTTGGGGCATTCGGGCTGCATAGTCCATAACACCAGCGTTGAAGCTCTTCAGCTGCTGTTGAAGATGCGACATGTTGGCGGTGGTAAGGCTGTGCCTAGATTACACCTGAGATGGAGACGTAGAACGAAGGTCGAGGCCAAGGGGGCAGTGGAGCCAGATTGAGGCGAGGCCTCGCTTTGTGAGAGCACAAAGGAGCTCTGGTAAAGGCTGTGTTATATCATATGAGAACAGAGAGAAATGGGCCAACCCCGGGGGACAATCCCTAGATCAAGACTACCTCACAGATGAGGTAAATAGAATCAGTGGGGATGTGGGGAGAGAAAGAGAAGGAAGAAGGTCGTCATCGCCGCCTGAGACTTTGCGATGCAGCCGTTCCGGCCTGAGGCGGGCATTACATCACGTGAGAGTTTGACATGCGCTAACCATATCGAGAGCTCCGCCCAGCCATGGAGCCTCTCGTTCGTTACATCTCATCGCGCAACGGGGCCCTGTTCATCCTCTCCTCTTCACTAGTGCCCATTCCATCATTCCCAGCGCTATTCCATGGCTTAGTCTGCTACCTGGAAGCTGTGCGCTCTCGCTAAGGGGAATTTCTTTTAACGCGCAGCAGACCCATTCCGATTCACCTACTGTGTCTAGTTCCGTCACTTCGTCCATTGTTTGTCGTCATATAGCATTACCTTTCATTTGCCAGCAGCTATCGCTGCGGACAGCCCATGGTAATCATGGCTGCTGCTACGATTGAGTTACCGTTTATTTCGTCGCACTACGCCATTGCCGAGTCGACTTTGAGCACCCTCACCACAGCTCCTACGGTCGAACTAGTCAACCAGCTTTTGGAAGCTATTACCACAAAAGCACGCGAGCATGATGAGCTCAAGTCTGATAAGATACGCCTCGAGGTGGAACTCGATAATGCCGTCCGCTCCAGAGACAACAAGATTAAGGTCCTGAAGAGCTCGGTCGAGAAGGGTCATGCCGAAGTCGAGGAAACAAGGAAGAAACTCCACGAGTCCGGTTAGTTCCTATGTGGACCCGCCACTACGCGTTTACTTACGCTCTGCAGAAAACATTCGCTCTACCCTGGAATCCGAGATTGCTACACTCAAGTCGTCCTCCACGTCAAACGAATCCGAAGCCAGCTCATTGAAATCTCGCATCTCATCGCTCGAAGCTTCCAACCGAGACACTCTATCACTCCTCGAATCCAAGTCCGCAGCCTATGACAAGCTTGCCGAGGAGCTCTCGACACAACACAAGAAGACAATTGAATTGAGACGCGAACTCTCCACCGCCGAGCAGAACCTCCAGGCCGCAAACTCTGCCTCCGCCAGCGCTAAGTTCCGTGAGCAGAGCCTCCAGCAGGATTTGGAATTGACAAAGAAAAACAACGAATGGTTCGAAACGGAATTGAAGACTAAGTCCGCCGAGTATCTGAAATTCCGCAAGGAGAAGAGCGCCCGAATTTCGGAGCTTCAACGCGAAAATGAGGAGATCAGTGCCAATGTTGACTCATTGAGACGGAGTGAGAACGCCCTTAAGAGCCGCCTGGATGAGGTGGAGCAGCGTTATGAAGAAGCGCTTTCCAGCATCAACCAGCTTAGAGAAGACGCCATCAAGGCAACCGAGTCGTTCAGAATCGAATTGGATAGTGCAAGTAGACTGGCCGAATTGCAGTCAAATGCTGCCGAGACTTCGAAGCAGCGTGCCAAGGAATGCCAACTCGCTCTGGACAAAGCAAGAGAAGATGCTGCGGAGCAGATTTCCCGTCTCCGAGTGGAAATCGAAACCGAACACGCCGACAAAGAAGCTGCTGAGCGCCGCGTTGCTGAGCTTGAGCTCACGGTCAGCCAGCTCGAATCCGATGGGTTTGCTGGAAGGAGATCCATGAGCCCGGCGCTGAATGGCGCAGGGCCCAGTACCCCAATGCGTCCCAGTACTCCAGTGGGCGCGTTTTCACCTAGAGCGTCGCGCGGAAAGGGAGGACTCACCCTGACACAGATGTATACCGAGTACGACAAGATGCGGACATCGCTGGCTATGGAGCAAAAGACAAACCAAGAGCTTAGATCGACTCTAGACGAGATGGTCCAAGATCTTGAAGCCAGCAAGCCTGAGATTGATGAACTTCGTGCAGATCACGGTAGACTCGAGAATGCCGTCGTCGAAATGTCCAACATCTTGGAAACCGCTGGAAAGGAACGAGACGATGCAACCAAGGAGGCAAGGAAGTGGCAAGGTCAAGTGGAGGGATTGGCCCGTGAGGGAGACATTTTGCGTCAGCAACTCAGAGATTTGAGCGCTCAGATTAAGGTCTTGGTCTTGGAAAATGCCATTCTGAAGGAAGGCGAGACCACGTACGATAGGGAGGAACTCGAGAAGATTGCACGCCAGGAGATTGATGACTCTTCTGCTGATCTCAACCCAACCGGACGTTTCATCAGTCGCAACTTGATGACGTTCAAGGATCTTCACGAGCTCCAAGAGCAGAATGTCACTCTCCGCCGTATGTTGAGAGAGCTTGGGGATAAGATGGAGGGCGCAGAGGCCCGCGAGCAGGATGCCATCCGTCAACAAGAGCAAGAAGAGCTGAAGGAGCTGAGAATCCGGGTGCAGACTTACCGTGACGAGATCGCTAACCTCGTCGCTCAAACAAAGAGTTATGTTAAGGAGAGGGATACCTTCCGGAGCATGCTTACCCGCCGTCGTCAAACCGTTGGCGACGCATCTGTCTTCTCCCAGTCTCTTCCTCTCGGCGCAGCTCCTCCCGCTTCCGAAGAGCCGGCCAAGGATGTTCCAGACTACGCTGATCTGTTGCGCAAGGTGCAGGCACACTTCGACAGCTTCCGCGAGGAGTCCGCCACCGATCATGCAGCTTTGAAGCAACAGGTCAATGAGCTATCCAGGAAGAACAGTGAACTGATGAGCGAAATCAGCCGCTCCAGCAGCCAGCTTGTTGCTGCCACCCAAAGAGCCGAGCTTCTCCAGGGCAATTTCGACATGCTTAAGAACGAAAACGCAGAAATGCAGAAACGCTACGCTACTCTTCTGGAAAACGCTAACCGGCAGGATATCAGGACTCAGCAGGCTGCGGAAGATCTGGTGGAGACGAAGGGTCTTGTTGAGAGCCTTCAACGGGAGAATGCCAACCTCAAGGCAGAGAAGGATCTCTGGAAGAATATCGAGAAGAGACTCATTGAGGACAACGAGACACTGCGCAACGAAAGAGGCCGACTTGATTCTCTCAACGCCAATCTTCAAACCATCCTCAATGAGCGGGAGCATACCGATGCTGAGAGCCGTCGTCGTTTGCAGAGTAGCGTGGAGTCTCTCGAATCGGAGCTCCAGTCCACCAAGCGGAAGCTTAACGATGAGGTTGAGGAGGGAAAGAAGGCATCGTTGCGCAGGGAATACGAACATGAGCAAAGCCAGAAGCGGATTGACGACTTGGTGACGAGCTTGGGCGCGGCTCGGGAGGAGTTGGTTGCTGCGAAGACGACAAGAGATCACTTGCAGTCGAGAGTCGACGAACTCACTGTCGAGCTGCGTAGTGCGGAAGAACGCCTTCAGGTTGTGCAGACTAAGCCAAGTGTGTCTGCTGCTCCTACTGAAGCGCCTGCGGTTCCGGAGGAAGGCCAGGAGAGTGGTTTGACACGCGAACAGGAGCTTGGTATTGAAGTATCCGAGCTCCGTCGTGATCTGGAGTTGACAAAGAATGAACTTCAGCACGCGGAAGAGCGGGTGGAAGACTACAAGGCTATCAGTCAGCAGAGCGAAGAGCGCCTGCAGTCTGTTACTGAGACCCAGGAGCAGTATCGGGAGGAAACGGAGCGTCTCATCGAAGAGAAGGATAAGAAGATTCAGGACCTTGAGAAGCGCATCGAAGAAATCTCTACTGAGCTTTCGACTACGAATGGCGAACTCACCAAACTGCGTGACGAGCAAGGGGAAGCTGGCCGGCATTTGGAGGAGCAGAAGGCCGCGCTGGAAGCAGAGATCACAAGATTGAAGGACGAAAATGAACGGCAGATCGCTTCTGCTCAATTCCATCAGGAAGATCTCAAGGCACAAGCCGAAATCGCGCAGCATGCCCAACAGAACTACGAGAGCGAGTTGGTCAAGCATGCCGAAGCCGCGAAGAACCTACAATTGGTCCGGTCCGAAGCTAACCAGCTGAAGCTGGAAGTTGTCGAACTCCGGACACAGGCCGACACTTTCAAGAAGGACCTTGCTCAAAAGGAGGAAAGCTGGACTGAGATTAAGGACCGGTATGAGAGTGAGCTTACGGAACTGCAAAAGCGCCGCGAGGAAGTTCTCCACCAGAATTCGTTGCTGCATACCCAACTCGAGAACATCACAAACCAGATCGCAGCCCTCCAGCGCGACCGGGCTAACATCCCTGAGGGAGATGAGGATGGAGAGGCTGGGGCGCCCAACCTCGAAGGCCTCCAGGAGGTGATTAAGTTCCTGCGTCGTGAGAAGGAGATCGTCGATGTGCAGTACCACCTGTCAACCCAGGAAAGCAAGCGTCTTCGTCAGCAACTCGACTACACACAGACCCAGCTTGACGAAGCCCGGCTTAAGCTCGAGCAGCAGCGTCGCGCGGCTGCCGACAGTGAACATAGCGCTCTCAGCCATAACAAGTTGATGGAGACCCTGAACGAACTCAACCTGTTCCGCGAGAGTAGTGTTACGCTGCGTAACCAGGTCAAGCAGGCGGAAACCTCACTTGCGGAGAAGTCTTCTCGCATCGAAGAACTTGTTCAGCAAATTCAACCGCTAGAGACTAGAATTAGGGAGCTAGAGAACACCGTGGAGACGAAGGATGGAGAGCTGAAGTTGCTGCAGGATGACAGGGACCGGTGGCAACAACGTACGCAGAACATCTTGCAGAAGTACGATCGGGTAGACCCTGCTGAAATGGAGGGTCTGAAGGAGAAGCTTGAGACTTTGGAGAAGGAACGTGATGAGGCCGTTGCTGCTCGGGACACTCTACAAACCCAGGCTGCTGCATTCCCAGAACAGTTGAAGCATGCGGAGGATCGTGTGCAAGAACTGCGCACGAAGCTCACGGACCAATTCAAGGCTCGGTCTAAGGAATTGACTGGTCGTATAAATGCTAAACAGGTAGAGCTGAACACGGTCGTGCAAGAGAAGGAAGTTATTCAAGAAGAACTCAAGACGACTCGGGAGGAGCTGAATGAATTGAAGGCGAGGATGGCCGAGAAACCTGCAGCTCCTGCTCCTGCTGCCGTTGAAGGAGCTACGGGTGTTGACTCAACGCCTGCTTCTCAGTTCCCTGCGCCAACAACTCAGCCGCCTGCCGCTTCTGACGACCAACGCGTGAAGGCTCTGGAAGAGAAGGTGCAACGCCTCGAGGCAGCTCTTGCGGAGAAGGAGACGGCGTTGGCCGCGAAGGAGACAGAACACGAGGCCAAGATCAAGGAACGCTCTGACAAGCTGAAGGAGATGTTCAACAGCAAGCTGGCTGAAGTCCGGGCTGCTCATCGGCAGGAAGTTGAGCGGTTGAAGTCCAGTCAACCGGCCGCTCCTCAGGAACCTGGAACTCCAGCTCCCAAATCCGAGCAGGTGCCAGCAACGCCGGCGACTCCTGCGGCTGCTCCCGCAACACCTTCCAAGGACACTGGATTGCCTGAGCTGACGGACGCGCAAGCCAGGGAGCTTGTTGCCAAGAACGAGACCATTCGTAACATCATTCGGAGCAACATCCGCACCCAGGTGGCTAAGCAAAAGGAAACCGACAAGCAGGAGAGCCAAGCCAACCAGGAGGCCATGAGCACACTGGAGCAGAAGTTTAACGAAGAGAGAGAAGCGTTGAAGAAGGCCCATGAAGAGGGTGTGGAGGAGAAGATCAAGGCTGCCGTCGAGTTGTCGGACAAGAAATCACTGGCGAAGCTAAGCATGCTGGATACCCGATACAGGACAGCCCAGGCCAAGATCGATGTGGTTCAGAAGGCTGCTACGGAGACACCTCAGAAGCCCGTTGTCGAAGTGTGGGAGGTCGCAAAGACCACCAGAGCGCCTCCGGCGGCGCAGGCCAAGCCCGCCCAGGTGGCATCCCCTGCGCCTGCACCGTCTCCCGCGCCCGCAGCGGCCCAGGCTACCCCGGTGGTACCATCGCCGTCGCCTGCTCCGACGGCCACTCCTGCGCCCACACCCGCAGCTACGCCTGCAGCTGCACCCCAGGCACAGCCTGCGGAGTCTGCAGCAGCTTCTACAGCCGAGCCACCTTCTGCTGAATCTACGCCGCAGACAGGTGCCCCAGCACAGCAGCAACCGCAGCAACAACCTGCGCCTGAACAGGCAGCACAACAACAAGCTGCCCCTGCAACGGCTCAGCCAGCCACCAATGCTCCTCCGAACCCGTTCGGTCAGAGCCAGAACAAGCAACCCACCTCGTTGCCCAGCAAGCCTCCGGCCGGCAATGCTCCTGGTCTTATGCGAGCACTGACATCCGGATTGCCCGTCGCACGAGGCGGCAGAACCGGCGGCCGCGGCGGGTCGCAGGCGAATCCTTTTGGCCAGCAACAGGGCCAGCAGCAACAGGCGCAAGGTCAGGGTCAAGCCCAGCAGCAAGCTCCTAGCCAGCGCGGCTCTGGTCTTCCCCGGGGCCGTGGCGGACGCGGAGGTCATGGACGCGGCGGAAACCAAAATGTACAGGCTACGAATGCCGCTCAGCAGGGACAGGCTAGTCCAGGCCGCTCGCTGAATGCGGGTGCTCGCCAGTTCGTCCCTCAGGGCAACAAGCGCGCTCGTGAGGATGGAGGAGAAGCTGGAGGCGAAGGAGGAACGACTGGAGGAAAGCGCATGAGGGGAGGAGGTCATACCCGGGGGTCATAGGATCTAGGACAGCGTGAATTGCATTTTTCTTTCATTTTTCTCATGTACTTTATGTCTCAATGTGTCTGCTGGGATAGGGTAGATGTTCTATGCAACATCATATTTCTTTTGTCTTACACGATACGTGCCATTATCAAGATACATACATCGAGACTTAGCAGGTCAAGAAGGTGCACAAGATAACAAGATACTTTTGCTTGCAGTATTTTCAAAGTCACATTTAAATTGGGTATAGAGCAGAAACAAACACCCCCCACCACCTATCCCCCCCCCATCATCCACCAATCCATCACAATAAAAAAAAAACAAGCTCATCTCCTCCTCCCCCCAATCAACCTAACCAACGCATCCCTCTCCCTCTGCAACACCATCAACCTCGCCTCCTCAATCACCCTCCCCTCCAACCCATTTCCCCCTATACCATTCCCTCCTCCTCCTGCACCAGCAGGAAAAACCACCTTACTCGGCTCCACCCTCCCCACAGCCCTTCTCCTCCTCCTATTCCCACCCCCCCAAACAACCATCCAATCCGCAACCCCATCCCCATCCGCCACCTCAACGCCCGCACACACCCGACAATGCGATCCCACGACCGCCCTTCTCCCAATCACCGCGCGCGCCTCCACACAACTCGCACTATGGATATGCGCCCCCGGAAGGATCTGTGCCCCTGGGCCGATTGTCACGCTGTTTGAGATGCGGATGGGCAGAATCGACCCTTCGTCTTTGCTGGCGATGCCGCTTGATGTAGATGTAGATGTTGTGGATGTGGCTGTGGTAGGGGCGGACCCGATAACGCTCTTCTCGCTGATTATGCATCCGTTGCCGATTATCACGGGCCCTTCGTAGGAGTAGATTCTTGCCCGTGGGTGGATTATTGTGCTCGCTCCGATGGAGATGGGGTGTGAGCCTTGGATTAGCAGGCTTTCGGAGATGGTGGCGCTGGGGTGCGCGGTTATGGGCGTGCGATGGTGGTGGTGAGGTTGGGAGGGGGAGGGGGGTGCGCGTTGCTGGGTGTGGTGGGAGGGTGGTGGTTTGAGGTGTGTTGTTGATGTTGATTGTGGTGGTGGTTGGGATGGGTGGTGTTGTCGGGGGTCCATTTTCAGGGCGGTGGCAGTGTGAGGTGGTAGATTGTGGAGAGCAAGTGGTTTATAGTGGTGAGAAAGGTCTGTAGGTAGGTAGGCGATAGACTGGGTAGTGTCTCTGTTGTGCTGTTGATTGCGCTTGCGGATGTTACGGTGAAAGTTGATTGAAGTCCGCGGAGGTGAGTTGTGGAGACCGAGACGGGCCCGTGAGTAAACTCCATGAAGGAAGGATATAGCACCATAATTCTCTTATAGATTAACACCACATTTGATAACAGTAAATCAGTGAAATTCTGTCACATCAAAAAGTATAAGTATATAATCGTCTTCTATCCCAACCGGGTATCTATCATCATATCTAAGCAAAACCCAACTAAACGCCAACACCCATATCTACAAACCCATATCTACAAACCCATATCTATAAACCCACCCCACACACACACACACACAACATCACTCTTCATCCCCATTCTCTACATCCCCCTCCTTGCGCTGCTTAATCCCATTCCTCTTCCGCCACGCCCAAACTCCCCGATCCACCTCCTCCCTCGTCATCCCATTCTTGACCAGACAAAACGTCACCCCCAACTCAGTCTCAACATTCCGATTTCTCGCCTCATCATCAAAGAACAGCATCTCCTCATACGCCACCCCACTCGCCTGCTGAATGCGCGAGAAATGCTGCGTCTTGTTCGCCGGGAAGATCTGCACGTAGTCGAAGTAATCCAGTGCGCGCACCGACTTAGTCTTCGCCGCGGGGTTATCAGAAAAGGTAGGGATGATGTGCAGCGCTTTGAGCATGTCGCGGGCGAGATCGGGGGTGTGAGTGCGCGAGGCTAGAGCCAGCGGAATGTTCTTGCTTTTGCAGGCGTAGACGATCGAGGAGACGGCGGGGTAGAAGGCGAACGATTCGTTCCAGCTGCGGTGAGGTGATGGTGTGAGTTATACGGTAGTGGTTTTTGCTAGGGGGATGAGGGGACATACCGATCCGTGCAGCGGGAATTGTTGTCGCGGGGTTTGATAGGGGCGCTGACGTGCGTGTCGACCCAGAATGGCCAGAGAGTGTAGTCGAGATCAAAGGCAATCAGTTTCGGGAGGGAAAGGCCGTCGTTGAAGGTGGCGGGCGAGATGGAGGCATCTTCTAAGGGCTGAGTGTTGGTTCTTTTGGTCCGCATCATGGTTGTTTGGGCCTAGAGGAAGATTCTGGATCGACACGCTATCTCTCGATTATAGGAGGGAACTTGTGAGAAGTAAAGAAGAGGTGAACGGTGGAGTTGAAGGTGAAGGTGAAGGCGAAGATGGCAAAGATGGATAATGAGGGGTCACGTGCGGGGAAGGGGGATTCACTCAAAGACTGAGTGAGGCATCTTGGAGTAAAACTTCGATCCTGAGTTACGATAGTTCTTACAACTATTACGCAGAAATCAATTTTCATCATCCTTATCATTATTAAGCTATTATTATGGAGTCGCCAGACAAGGATCCCGTTGATCAGTGTCATACAAAGATCGGGCTCTGGCCGGCAAACATCCCGATTCTGAGTTGAGCACCTTCATCGACTGATCACTCGTACAGTGGCTCTCCTTTTAGAACTTTTAAAATCATGTCTTCTTCGTTTCACATTGCGATCTGAAAGTCCTGTCCTGCAGTTTTCATTTTCTCCTTCATCGACTGTGTTCGGGACACATTCACCTTGGATCGATCAGCCTTCCACACGCTGTAGTTGAAGCAATCCAACGTCTGAAGGAGCTTCCAAATCTGTTGGTGCTCTTCGGCGCCTTGGAATGTTTGTGCGTGTTCGAGGGCCTCCCAGCTAGCGGCATACTTCAGAATGCAATTCTGCTGCACATTGTCAAGCAACCCATTCGCGCCGACGACATAGGCAATCGTTCGTCGCCAAACCTTTAAGGGAACGTCGAACCGCAACACGCGGTCTTCTTCAGGGTCCTGGCTCCTTGTACCCGAGCTTGAGGATGCTGCAGAAGGGAACGGCATAACTTCAGTCGCGACAGCCGCTTTCATCGATGCAGATGGTTCATATGCCTCCTGAGGCGTGGGAAATTCGGAGACGAACGCTTTATAGCGGGAGTAGGATGGACTGGCGCGTTGTCCGGCCCTTTCAGGAGCAGTGTTTGTCACCGGAGGGCCCATGTGCGCGATATCTTCACCTGGATACGAGTATGCACCAGTATTAGGTTCGACAAACCGCACGCGAGTCCGGTTACGAGGCTCAACAAACTCCACATGGGCGTAGTTTGGCCCATCAGATGAGCTGTCGTCTTCTTGAATCCACTCCGCCTCTTTCTCGCCTTCGTCCGCGCGTACGTTATTCTCGACATCGGCACCTCCCACCTTACTATCCGATCCCGGACGATTGTCATCATCCAGCAAGATGGTCCGTGATATGAGCATCATTTTCAGTGCGGTGCTCCAAAGTGTGCTGCTATGCACGCCTTCTGTCTTGATTGCCTCAAGTTGGACGCGTTTGCAGAGACGAGCGTATTCGGTTTTCAGACTATTCTCAACCTGATTTGCGGGTTTCGCGTCGTCGTCTTGTCCTTTGTTTCTGCCACGGCTGGCATACTCTGTGCCGTCATTCTCGTTCATACTCTTCCCTTCAGCCTCTGTATCGGACACCACATCACGAAGACTTTCTGCCACCTCCAGTAACCGCACTGTGTATGGCGGGAGATCATTGGTAGGGCGCCAAATTATGCTCATGCACAGGGACGCAGTTTGAGGGAGAGCCACAGACTTTCCTGGAGGAAGAAATTTAAGTAGGTGCTCCGGCGTGTGTTGAGCTTTGAGCATGCTTTGCAGATGAAGGGCACTGGTGTTGGACAGTCCAATCTCCGATAGGACGAGATGAGGAATGGAACGCAGACCCCGAGTGCAAGTATACTGCGCCTGTTCGGCCCATTCGATTTGTGTGTGGCCTAGAAAAGGTCATCTGTTAGTTCCAGATCCATACCTAAAAGATGAAGCCGTGCACCTACTCTTCTGATGGGCGTTTTTACCCTTGTCAGGCGACTTCTTGGATCCCTTAGGCTCGTTTTCCTTGTCCGACAACTTCATTCTAGCCAAATCATCGATTGAATCACTTTCGGCGTTAGGGTTAGGACCAATAATGTCCGGAGCGTCACTCAAAAGCCAGTCGAGGTCACTTTTGAGGTAGACCCGCGCGAAGTGCTCAATGCCCAGACAACCAAGGGGATTGCCACCCAGATCAAGCTTCTTGAGCATGTAACAATGTTTGAACTTCCCGAGGAAGGCCTCCCACTTTTCAACATCTTCCGCAGTCTCAATGTGAAGCTGGTTCTTGGAGAGATCCAGTTCCCGAAGGTCATCGATCGACAAAGCGACTACCTCTGCCAGTTTAGCCAACGACTCCACGGTAAGCTGATTACCTTGCAAGTGGAGCTCAGCGACCCGTACTATGCGGGAGGTATGAACTTTGCCCTCTCTAACTTCTTTGATTTCAAATTTGATGCACTCGATCAAGACATCGATGAACTGGTTGAGGCCATCATCCGTCAACTCTTTCCCGGTAATATCGATTTCAACGACAGGGTCTCGCAAAGCTGAATCATGGTTGCCCGGCTTACTGCCATCTTCAGGCGGCAATCGCTTTTTCTATAAGCAGTTGTCAGTCTACTCCGCTAGAGTTCAGACCACTCGACTGCTACCTACCAAGCTAGTTAAGACGGCCTGGCCCGCTTTGATGCCTCTGATCTTTCGCTACGAAGCAAGTCATCATCAGCCTCTGTCTTCTAGAGTTATCATAAGTTGAAACCCAATGAAAGAACTCACGCCAAGGTAGTTGAGCTTCCCCATATTGAGGAACGACCACGAAGGTACGGTGTGCAACTTCTCTGGTTCCAAGTTAGCATGCCTGCTTCAAGAGTACTGACGAGTCCAAGATAACAGAAGTGATAAAACCGATGAAAGACTAGATATATTGTGCCCAACTATTCGCTTAGCGATAGTCAAGTCATGATGCAGTGAGGGCGTGCGGGCGCGTCACCTGTGTCAAAGTACACAACCCCGAAGACAAAAAAGACAGGATTCTGTGAAAAAAGGAATCATATTGAATCACATACCTGACTATTGATGTGCTTCGAAGTTAATTTCGGTATGTTGTGATAGATGAATCGTCTATCGACGCGAAGTTGGGAAGCAGATGATTGTTTGTTGGTGAAGAAGAGAGAGAGAAATCTAGATCAGTGAAGAGGAATGTGTCAACAGCCAGCCCTATATCGAAATGTATACAAATCAGCACTAGCGTGAAACACTACCTGTGTGTTTCTGCACTGTTTCCATGAACTCGCTAATGCAGATTAGGAAGAGTCTGGAAAAGAGAGAGTGTTGAAAGTGAAGGCGGGTGATGTGAGACATGAAAGTCACGGACAAAGCTAGAAGGTCTTATAGAAAGTAGGCCTGAAGGGTGCGTGACTTTCAACGCGTTTCCTTTTTGGGCCTTCGAGGGCTTTCACTCCTTTTCTCATTCACTTTCATATTTCGATGGCAACTTATGCTTTGGAGCACAGAAGAGAGAGAGTGTGTGTTCTTTTTTTACTCCTTGGGCAGTATATGAAGGGCTTATTACGGTGTTTACCTCGTGTGCGAGCCTCATCAGTGGTTCACTGTACTAGTTTTCACTTCTGTATGGCATTCTCCGCATATTCTGACAACATTCGGTTACCTACTGTGATACTAGAAGTACTTGAGAAGGAAGGAATGTGGATGGACGGTTCCACATCTGCACCACATGCTTAATTTCACAAATTATGTCTAGCTATCAAGCATTACAACAAATTGATAATATTCTTGAACTCATGCAGTAGAGCAGGGTCGATATCCTCCCAGCCTGCGGGAATCTCAGCTGCTACATCCGTAGTACCACCGGGCTGGAAAGAGCTTGGATAGGTAGCTACGATGTCTTTGTCCGTCTTGCGTCTCTTTCTATTGACGTCGACGGTCGTGGTCATGAGAACCTTCCGTTTCTTACCATGGGAGCCAGCAGGAGTAGCTTCCAGATAATCAGATCTATCATCCTGATCGTTCGGCATCTTATTGTTGACCTTCGTTGTGGCTGGCTTCATTGTATCAGCCCTATCAGGGCCTTGTGCTGATTGAATGTTCCTTTCTTGACCACCTTCGGGTGCAGATGATGGTAATTGGAAGTTGGGCCATCCATCATCATCACTCCAGTCTTCTGCATTCAGGTCTATCTTCGTGTTGTCTTCGATAGTGGGGCCTTCGGGATCCTGTTCTTTCGACGATGTTGCTACTATGGGCTTTCCGAGCAGTAGGGCGGACGGTGAAGGGAAGTCACTGAAGCTGTCGTTTCCGTAGTCGCTTGAGGATTCTAGTATCTTCTTTGGAACTGGACAGCCAGAGTCATTTCCTGGCTTATTGTTTATGTTGGTTTTTGTATCTGCTGAGGAGAGTTTGTGTGCTGACACCGAGGTTTCTATTAGGTGTCTCTGTGCTTCGGAATCAGAAGGGTTACTCGCTTGGGTGGTAGTGTCCTTCTTGGCTATTGTTGCTGGAAGGGTTGTCTGATTGAGCCCCGTTATCTTCTTACCCTTGTCCTTATCATCGTCGCCTGGTCGCTTCTTGTTTGCTTTGGGTGGCTTCTCGAGTCCTTCTCGACAGCAGAGATGCTTACATCTGCTTGCAATTAGTTGTATTCCTTTGGACTTGGGCTCATTGTAATACGTTGTCTTATCTTTGCACCGATGGTTGCAGGCCCATCGACCGTTCTCGAGTCTGACAGCCTCTACTGTTTCAACTATCTGATTGTTGCTTTGATTCGGACCCTTCGGACCCTTACTCGTATTTCTTGAAAGCCGTGCTTTGTCTTCTGGCGATTGTGGCAACTTATCGACACACGACCAGTTTTCGGCTTGGTCTGCATATGACTCGGGTCAATCCGTCAATGCCGATTTTCACTAGGAGCAATCCAGCTTACCATTTTCTAGGAAATCTCCGAACAAAAGATCGTCACTGTCCCAAAGGTTAATATTTTGGGCGACGGATTTGGTCTGGGATGTGTCGTTACTGCGTCGGCGAGAGATGTTAGGTTTGGGCCTTTCCGACACTACATCGGACGGAAGATCTAGCTGAGACGGAAACAAGCTTGTAGGGAGATCAGGTTTCAACTGTGCGGATCGCATAGTCCCAGCTAAGTTCATCAGCAGTCATATTAAATGACGGTCAGGGGCATTCCTGGGTACCTATATCGTCACACATTGCATAGCACGTCACAGATTGGCCGGTGCTTTTGAGCTCCGCACTGAAGAGTATTTCCTGACCTTTGGGCATCTTACTGGCACTAAATCCAATTAGAGTCGTTAAAGTGTGCTTGGTATGTCATCGATAATACTTGCCTTATGCGTCGGAAGTCGAGCAAACGACCATCTGAAGTACCCGCCATGAAGCAGACATACACGGGGCGACGTTGGAAGTATGTCGGACATTTCTCGTTCATGAAGGCGACCTCGCTTCTTATGTTGACGTGTACACCTGTACCAGTCTTTGTTTCCTGCTACTGTATCAGCAGGATATTCTAATAGCTTTTGGTATAATACCTTGCCAATCATCTTGACGGATACTCGAAGCTTGGGAAAATCAACAAGCCGCTCCAGCAACTTCCTCCCGAACGGAGGATTTCTGCTCAAGATTATATCAATTTGATGAGGTTCACAAAGCTCCAGTGCTTCAATGCTAGTGATTCCTGACGACGCTAGTTTTCGAACGGCAACCACACCAATTTGTTCGATCTGCTTCATCTGAAGTGGGGAGTCATCCCAGACTTTGGCACCGAAGCTCCTTGCAAGCTCTAATGCATTCCGTAACGTGAAAGAGTCTTCAAGGCCTACCTGACAGTCAATTATACATCGGATGAGCCTGTTGATGTGAGAAAAGACGAATGTCTTGTCCTGTTGGAAAGTGAACCTGTGCTTCTGGAATGGTTCGCCATCTGGCAAATCAACAGCACCTAACTCGGACTGGATCAACAGTGATATCTTGTGTGCGGAAAGTGCTATATCCACGTTCACTGGGAACCGAATTGCATTGGAGCGATTAATCTCTTTATATAGGGACTTCTCGCCCGCTTTGAGGCGTATTTCACGGAATTCGTCTGCTCTCGAAAGCACAGAGAGCTATATAGATGGTTAGTCTTGAGTATGCCTCGCGGCAGAAGTACAATTTCTTACAATTTGAGGTACGGTTGAATGAGGCTTCAAAGTAAGCAAGGTCTTCATCGTTTCGAAGCGCACATAGTATCGCGCCATGGCATCACCAAACTTGGTGGATTTGAGACTATCGGCGGAGACCAGTCCACAATCCTGAAGAAGCTTTATATCTCTCTGACATATCTGTCGGAGCATGTACTCTTCATCTTCTTTATCAGCGTCTTCCTTCAGTCGATAATATGTCGGGTTTCTTCTCATTCTCACGAAAAAGAAAGTACCAGAGAGCCATCTGATAGCAGATTCGATGTCTGTGATGTTGCCAAGTCCGATCTCTGCATTTAGATGGTCAGTAAGATTCAAATGTAAGCAGCTTTCAAGGCTCTCAGAGCCAGACACGAGCCTCTCATAGTGAGCTTCGCGTGCTTGTCTTGTCATTATCACCGCCGTGGCACTGTCATCGAACTGTGGTCTACCGGCGCGCCCTAGCATTTGCATGATTTCTAGGTCGGAATATTCTTTGCAGCCTCCCTCTTGCCACCCCACTGTTCCTTTGATTATGACAAGATGGCAGGGCAGATTAACACCAACTGCAAGAGTTGATGTGCAACAAATTATGCTAACCTGTCCATTGAGGAACCCTGTCTCGACCGAGCGGCGATCATTTGGATCAAGGCCAGCGTGATGGAAAGCTACTCCAGCAGCAATTGTGGCTACACAGATTAGGCTGTATCACCATATCTAAAGCGGAAAACGTGGTACCTCTCAAGTCTACATTCTGCACTTCCATAGACCTTCCTGGTCCCTTCCATAACCTAGCAGGAGGATTGGACGTGGTCCACAAGCGTGTAAGCTCCTTCGCGGTAGCAACAGCGGAATTCCTCGTGCAGCAAAAAATCATTATTGGCTTCTTTCGAGAATGAGATGATATGATATCTGCAAGTCTACCGGAAAAACATCAATAGCAAACTCTGTTTCTTATGGGAACAACTTACTTAGAGGTACACATTTTGTCGAATGCGAAATCGTTGGCGTGAGAATGGTAGCCATACACGAACTTCTGCAACTTCACAGGACGAAAGTCTTCCCCAAAATGCTCTCTGTGGGCAGGCACGTGCTGATTTACTGAATCCCTACCTAGCCACGTTGCTATATCCTCTGAATTTGGAACCGTAGCACTTAGAGCGATAAAGCGAACGTTTGACCCGTTTGTTTTCATGCGAGATACGACAGCCTCTAGGGTTGCACCACGCGCTTCCTTGAGGATGTGAACTTCATCAATGAGGAATAGCTTGACGAGCTGCATTAACCGTGCATGGTCCTTCCACTTCCGCGTCATGCTGTCCCACTTCTCAGGTGTCGTGATGATCACTTGGCTGTTCTGAACACTCCTCAATTGAGTGTGGTCTGTATCCCCGGTCAACTCTGCACATTGCAGCCCTAATGTATTGAACTTTCTACTCCAGTCTCTGAACTTCTCGGAACAAAGAGACTTGGTAGGTGCCTGATATATCACTTTGAACCGTTCATCTTTGAGGCAGTTGAGTAATCGACATATTGCCAGTTCCATTATAGCTGTTTTCCCACTGCCCGTAGGTGCGGCAAGAACAATGTTGCTATCGGTCTTGTAGACCGATTGGAAACATTTTGACTGTACGGCATTGAATACAGGGAAGGTAAAGATCGACCGGTATTTATCTGGGAGTTCATGCACAGATACGAGGACGATCCCTCGAATTGACATTGGAAGATGTTGTTGGAAGGGGCCTCTTTGCCGGTCTCGGCGGGTAACTGACGATATCTCAACAGAGTGAGAAGCCAGTATTTCACGGTTGGAGGAAGTATGGCATTCAACATTGTTCTCGAAGTCATGTTCGGAAGCTTGTGCATTCGCCCTACCAGCTCGCATCCTTATCAGTGGACTAGATGGCGATCTCACACCCGTATCCGAAGAACTAGAGCCGAAACTTGGACGTGGAGTGGCATGAAGACCCGCTGTTGTTTCAAGCCATGTTAGCTCGACCATTCAGGGCTGAGATCCATGAACCTTATATCAAGCATGTGCTCTGACCTTGAAAGAAACGAGAAACCCGGTTATAGTCTGTTCTTTGGGGAGGCCTGGACAACGAGCCACGGTCTGTGAATGAACCGGCTGTCTGAGGGCTCTGTATTTGCTCATCTGATTGGGCCAGGAGTTCAAGGTCTAAGGTTTATGATCAGCCTGATCTAAATACTCTGAGATGGAATTGTGGGGTTATTGATCGGCATACCAAATGCATCCAGCTCTAGATCATCGTCCCGAGAAAACAACTGCAGCTCAGGTCGATAGCTCCTAGAGTCCTCTCTGGGTAGTCGATTGAACGACGGTTCCTGTGCACCTTCGACTAATCTTTGATCAATGATGGCACTTGGGTTTGATCGGCTGGGAGTAGGGAGTTGAGGAACGGCTCTACGCTTATCGGGAGCATTCCGACGGGCTTGAGGGATTGAACGATAAGTATTGTGCCGCATGTCAGATAGTGAGATGATGGAATGGTACGATGGGCAAGACGCTGCCACATCCACGTTTACCACGGATAGGTGAAAGGAGGTTGAACCAGAACTGGGTAGATGGGGAAGGGGAAAAGTCACCCGCTATGAAGCACGTGGGGTCTTCTACGGCCAGCATACAGCAAGCGGACAGAAGTCATGATAGATGATACATGTAGCAAATAACCTAAAGCCATTTAATTTTCCAGTCTTCATTTCCTAGGAGAGTAGATTGCTCAATGTGATAATGATCCGTGGGTTGTAGGATTGCGAGTCGAAAGAATCAACAACGAAAGAAATGATGTGAATAAAGTACAAGAAAGTGGAACCTATATGACGAAAGCAAAAGGGGCATCATCGCTTCTATCCATCCTTATTTACTTCCCAGAAAAACATGATACAGCAACGCGAAGGTTAACCCTACGCGAAAAATGCGAATATAATTTCCGCAAATTGTAGTTCAGTGGTCCCGTGAGTGCTTTTCGAAATACCCACCGCTTGGGGTGCGACCAGCGCGTACGTGGCCCGGGGATGTAGGCCTGGACGTTGAAAGCCCATCAGTAGAGAGAAAAGGCGTGCCAGGAAGCTTAATGGAGATCTCGTTAGGTGATGGGGAGGCTGGTGAAGCATCCCCACTCTTGCTTTCCTTCTCATAGCGATCCACGCGAATGGGAGGTGGACGGAAGGTCTGACGCTTAGCCTGGGCAGCTGCAGAACTTGCATCCTCGCAAAGGCAGGTAACCACCAATACTGCGAATGATCCCAGGAGATACTGTAATTGTTAGCACATACTCATGATTGAAGGAAGACGGTCACATACATTGGCAGTGAGTTCAAACTCAAATAGCCAAACGCTAGCCAGTGTGGTGAGTACAATACTCGCAGCCGTGGCCATGTTCTTGCCATCCCTGAATGCGTAACCAATGTAGAAGGACGTGGCAATGCCACCAATGGCCTGAACGACAACAGTAGACCAGACAATCCAGTTGTAGCCCTCGAAAAAGCCATTGGCAGCAATCTTCTCGCCATCCAAGAAGATAACCCCGATGAAAAGCGCCGGGAATATCGAATAGACGGACAACTGCACGTTACGGATCCAGAGCGATGTTGACTTGGCACTATCCTTCAGCACTTTCTCGAAATAAACGCTTGCAACGCCAGAGGCGAGGCAGGCGCCAACTGTGGCCAAGAGGCCGACGGTAGCATTAAGTCTTGGGTTGGCGGTCATCATATCCTCCTCAATCCCCTCATAGGTTGCAGAACGCTTATGTAGGTTCTCGCGTCCTAGCTTGGAGGCTTTCCACTCTTCCAAAGACCGCGGGAATGCAAGACGCGCAGTCTCATCTTGGAGAGTCATATCGTCAGGGTTGCCAATGGGCATCTGCACCAAAGCAACGCCCGCCAAGAGAAGGACCATGAGCCCCAATTTACGGAGCGAGACAGGTCTCTTAAGCAGTACCAAGCTCGCTACGGCCACGACGATGAGTTTCAATTGGTACGATGCCTGAAAGGTGGCTGGCGGCAGGTTCGACAGAGCGATGTACTGCAGCGAATTCGCAAGCGTATAGAGACAGGCAGGAATAGCAAGCTTCCAGCTATCACCGGAAAATATGGCAGTTGTGAGGGAGAAGAAAAGGGACGTCGCGGGAACCGAAGGAGGGGCTGTCTTCGAAACCTCGTACAGCGCCATGGTCAACGAGATAGCGAGCTTTACGACCTCATTGAAGAAAACGGTTGTGGAAGTTAGGTAACGCTTGCCGCCAGCCGGCGACATAACTCTGGAATAGTGCAATAGCTATGGGAGGACGAGATATAAGCAACCATGGACGCTATGATCAGAGTCAACGGGAGCGACTCACCAAGACAAAGGACGTGCACTGTACGGTCAACTGTTTCCAACAAAAACAATGTCAGTGAGTAAATGCTCCAAGAAATACAAGCAGACAAGTGGCAGAATTGTCATAGTGGTTAGTGTGCAATATGACCAGTGACTTACCAGTGCCCAAGACAGATGTTTCCAAACCGATCCCAGTCCCGAGGACTGGCGCTGGGCGGACTCCCCCATACTGTCGATATTTGTCTTCCCCTTAACTGAACTGGCAATTCTTTGAAAGGTAACGAGCAGGTTGAGTTATAAGAAGCAGTCGAAATTGTCGGGCGGCGAACGGACAGGAACTCCGCACTCGATTACCGAGGATGTCGCATACAAATTGGGCGCGTGGTCGTGGTGGGAGAGGGGTGTCTTCACGCTTGACGAGGAATTTGCTAGCGAACTAGACCGACACGAGGTAAAGCGACACGGTCGCGGAGTATATCAAGAATCGGAGAGCTCGAGAACAGAGCTCTCGATGATGAAAGGCCTCAATGGAGGTCGAAAAACTGAGCGCAAACGGGGGGGAAACCAGAAGAATGAGGGAGCGAATGGACTAAAATATGAGGGATCCGGGGTATTCTTGAGACGCTTGTTTGGGCGGTGTGGATCACGGGGCAGGTGGCGGTCTAGTCCCTTTGCTTGTTCGGATGGGCACTTTTGGTTCCTCCCAGCCATACATTAAATTCGGTCCCAGAACAAGTGCTTCGACTTTCGCCCAGAACTGCCCCCCTGAGGATCGCATCTGACGTCAGGTTAAGACATACATACCTCGATCGACCTCGTCACTGCACTGCGCAGATCCAGCTGACGGAATATCTGTTCTTTGTACCCACAACAAGGCGCGCAAGCTGCAGATTACGCTACGTTCCGCTCATCATCAACGTGCCATGATACGATTTGGTGAGGTCCGATCGGCAACACGATATTGCAGTCAGCTAATATCACCGTGATATCAATGATAGTAAACATGCATGATCGGCAGTAAATCTTATCACGTTACAAGGCTTGGTCTTTTGACGGGAATCAAAGCCGACGGCCTAGCTACTCACACAATAACTCACAAAAGCGAGGGCCAGACCCAGTCGAACGGATGTTTCTTGGCAGAACTCAGAACCTTGGTTCGTGTACCAAAGTTCCAGTCCCCCTCTATACTCGCAACGCACGGCCGGTGAGGCCGCGACTCGAGATTATGTCGTCGGTTGGGATCATCATCAGCATTCCTCTCACCGGGGTCATTACAGCCCAATCCATGCGGCTCGGACTGGAGGAATTTGGGGGCCTAACAGCAATCCTTCACTGATGCTTCGAAGTAGGCAAGGTAGGATAAACTTACAGAAGTCGATTCTTGAAGCCCGTAGGGTGGGCCTTGGCCATCGTAGAGACGAATGATTGACACAACACATATACATCGACATTACTTCCCGTGTTGAACGCTCTTAACTATCTAGAGAGGGAAGGAAGAAAGTGAGACTATACAGGGTGGCCATTTTCACCGCCATGATATTCAGTAGAACGGAGATCGTCGCAACTGCAACTCTCCTTGCGATAGCTTGCTATGTCATCTGACTGACACCTTCCGTTGGGTCACTGTTTTGCTTCTTCCCGCATGTCGGTGGTTCGAACCATTCCCCAACCATTATCCTTACTATATTAGGCCTTCTGGAACTCTACTCGACATACACCTTGCGAGAAAAACGTCTGAAAGAATGTGGGCAATACACAGAAGGTCCCAGGTCTTATGATCACGTATAATGCAGCAGGTCCTTAAATACGGGCAAGTAAGCTCTACAGTAGAGTTATCAGCATAGATGGTTCAATTATGTGGACAGTGTCCGATAGTAGCCCCCTCAAGTCTAGGTCGTCTATTTACAAAATGTCTTTTGCCGTATAGCATAAGTAGCCATAACCAACCAAACATGAGTAATAAAAATTCCAAGGTAAATGCCATCTGGCCGTATTCCGCTTGATCGATTCGAAAAGGAGAACGTAAATAAGGAAAACCAAAGAGTGTATGTTGAGTCACAGGTATAGAAATGGGTGAGTGAGGGTGCAGGCGAAGGTAGGTATTGTAAAGGTTGAGTAAAACATGTCATCAAAAGTTCAAAGAAGTAAATGAGTGGGTATCATGACTGCGAGCATCTTGCAACAAGCAACATCATGTTCAGTGTACAGCCGTCATAGTTCCATTGTCGTTATTCCACCGCAATGTCCACATGGGAAGCTCATCCCTTTGCTTCGGCTCCTCGGGCTCTTCCAGGACAATTGCCTCGCTGCTATCTGTACGCCGCCGCGAGTGCCGCCTCTTGTCTTGCGGCACAGCGGGAATCGGGCGACGGGGCGGTGGCCCTTGAGACGGTATAGGGGAGAAGCGGTGGATGGGGAGCGTCGGTGTCAACGGCGAGGCTGCGCTGGTCGAGGGAGACGAAAGACCCTCGGAGAAAGCCAAGCTAGCACGGGGAGAAGGGAATGAGTTGATGGTCCTCTGCTCCTCGTCGGAAAAAGTGCTCTGACAAACGGAGCCTTCCCTTTCATTGCGGTTCGCATTGGCTTGGACCGATTTAGGAGGGAAAGCAGGGCTTAAGCGTAAAAAGGACATGTCTGATCCATAAAACGAATCCCGTGAAGGGACAGACAGCATGGAACCTTGGTCGGGCTCCAAGCTACTGTTAAATCGGCTCTCCTGGAAGATACTGGGCGTAATCTTCCCCTTCCTCTGTCGCATTGCCTCAAGGAGATGCTCCTCCTGTCTCGTCACGGCGATGACTCGGCTTCTTCTGTTGGTCTCCTTCTGGGAGGCAGAGGGGGGTTTTCTGAGCTGGCTTTGTCTCTGATGGTTGAATATCGGATCCCCGTGGAAGAATTCCGGCTCAGATATTGTGGGTATATCGCTGGCTCGACGAGATTGACAGCTGGCCATATATGATGACCTCTCGGCTGATGACTGAGACACGTCCCGCCGAGCGGATTGAAGCCTCTGTGATGAGCGCGATCCACGGCTAGTGACGGACATCGGCTGATCAATGCTCCTTAATGTGCCCTTTGTCGCTTGTGCCGCCGATGCTGTACATATCTCGGCTTCGAACTCGCCGTAGGTTGCAACGCTGTCTCTAGCACTTCGATCTCTGTTTAGTCGATCGCTGTTGAGGTCCTCGTCATCATCTTCATCCTCCGAAGAGGAGAGGCAAAGCACGCTGGAGCTATTCAAGTCCGCAGTCTTCAGTGTAGTTCGACTACTCTTCTTTGGCACCGAGCACTTCTCCAATGCAGCAGACGCATGCAAATTTGATCTCCTGGGTTCGGAGTGATTTGAAACACGATGTGAGCTTTGGCGAGATCGAGCTTTAGGAGATAAGTAGGTCTCTTTGCTCCACTCGCTGCCAGAACTGTTTGAGGTAACCTTCCACAAGTTATCATCCGGGGCGCGAGAATCACCGGTTCGCCGTTTATCTTGGCCTTGGGATCGCGACTGTGAGCGGTTAGAGCGACCCTTGGTATTGCGCCGAGAATCTTGCTGCAGTTTCTGCAAGGCTAAGTCCATCTCACTGGCCCGCACGGTCCTCTCCAAGGACGGATCAAGCCAGTTCGACGTCTTAGTCTCGTAGGATGATGCCTCAGGAACCCGACCGCCGTAGGTTTGGTCGGTCGTCTTTCCCAGGTGAGGTGGCGTCTTTGCGAGCTTAGTGCCAGCTGCATGGTCCTCAATGTTCTTTGCCTTGGTGACCGGATGCTCAGAAACTATGGAGATAGCAGAGGGAGAGGCCACCAAGCGTTGCGGCGACAGGAGTGGCTCAGCGGTTGCCTTAGGCTTGGGAAACAGTAGGGATAGGTCGATCCGGGGTGGGCGCATTTTACGCTTGGAGTCTTTCATCGGGCCTTTCGGTTGCCTGAGGCTAGAACCAGACTCGGCGCTTTGCCGTGACTCTGGTTTACCTTCAGCTGCAGGCCCGAAGTCGGATGTCGCAACTCCAATGCCCGTATTGGCTGACGAATCCCGAGAACTGAAGTAGGAGAACAGGGCGGAGGCTGAACCTGACTGGTGAACTTTCTTTGTCGATGCGGGCATCGGCTGTCTAAGACCATCATCTGGGCGAAATTCATGGCCCAGCAGGGGTGATGATGCCCGAACACGGAGGTGTTGTGGGGGAATAGTGGTCTCTGGAGCAGCAGTCGGGAAGGGAACAAAACCGCCACTCTTCTGCGATTTGATCTCCGGAGCTCTCATGAAGCTTGGTCGTCTCGAGCGTCGTTTGTCGTCACGCTTAGAATGAGTCTCGTGGACGGAGGCATCTGTTGTGCCGAGGATTTTGTAGGCCTTTGATGTGTTCTCATTCCTCGAATCTCCCGGGCTGGCTGCGGGTGAAAGCACTCCACTTTTAGAGGCATGCATGCTGGAAGTCCTTGGTGGAATAGGTATGGACTGCTGGGGCATTAATAGATTTAGTATGGGCGTGACCCACGTCGACACTGCGGGCTACAATCCCGATGTCTCTTCTCCAAAAATCGAGCTATAACCAGATAGCAAGAAGTGGTAAATGCTAAAAGAGAGCAGGAGTTCTTGGTATCGAAGTAAACAATTGATCCCGACGTATTTGGGTCGGAGGATTCAGGAGGTTTGGTAGAAAGCCGGAGGTGTCTTTTAATGTTCCCCACCCCAAGTCGGTGAGTACCCCCAAGCCCGTATGTTTACCGTTTCGGTCACTAAAGATCCTCGTTTCGGGCGCCACAAGACACACCAAATTCGAAATTGAAGAAGCGGTCAAAAGAATAAAATCTCCAGGGAATTGGCGTTCTTTTGAGGAGCGTGTCAATGTACCAAACAGGGACTGAAGAGACGGATCAGGCGAGTCACGGAGAAATAAAAAGGGAACTAAAAGAAAGAGTAAAAGGGAAATTGGGAAAAGAGGGACTAGTATGCAGGTCCGGCGTAACGAATGAAATATGACCTGGCTTAATAGTAGTAGCAGCTCGCAGGAATACAAAAGAGGGTCCCCGAGGAGCTTGTGAATGATGTAACAGATTTTGCAGGGGAATTGACCAGAGAAGAACCGGCCGTGCGAGCCGAGAGACCTATTAGGTACTATATATAAGTGGCCGCGATTTCATTACATGTGAGCGGACAAATGATGGGGGGGAAATAATTTCAAAAAGCGTGGAGGGTCGCGGCTTAAGGGGCAAAGTCAAAGACGCCAGAAACAGTCTAAACTCAGCATGGGCCAGCTCAGAGTTGAAGAGATCCGCGAGGAGCATAGAAGGCTCATTCGCCAATTGCTTGGAACCAGAAAATCGATGGGGAACAAAGCCATTCTCGTGGGCCCAGAAGAGACCCGGTTGTCATACTTCCAGACGGGCGAGAACCGGCATGGTGGTCCATCATCAGGAGAGAGGGCAAGAGACGGGCGACAGGCTGCCTACATTAGCCCAGAGAATTAAGATTCGTGTCAGCAGACAATTGCAAGCCGGTAGTGGCACCTTAGCACCCTACAATAGCAGTAAGAATCGACAGGCACACAACCATGGGTCCATAGATCGCAAAGCGGCTCCTGAGAGTTTCTGAGTGGCCCATCCAGTGGAGGAGGTTCCAAGGTGGATTCAATGGCTGCTGGTGGCCCGAGGCGAGCGATTCCCATTCAAGTCAAGGCAAGATTTCGAGGAGGATGAGTGGGATGTCCGTGTCTTGCAGTTGTTTATTTTTTGTGGATTTGTTTTTTCTTTTCTAGATTAGTTGTTCCGAAATCAGACCATTTTTCTGGTGGTGGTCCAATATGTGTGTGCTCTATAGTAATTTACGCATGAGAAATGTCAGTCAGTGCCTGCGCAAAAATTCTTCGTCCAGCAGAGAAACGCATCCTCGTACTTGAAGATAATAAGTATGTATGAGTTGGCCAACAGGGATGAACAACCCCGATATCCCACCATCATGGATCTAATCCTAGTTCGGTCTCCCCTTGCGCCGTCTCTCGTTCGTACAGTAAACTTCGACCGTCTTTCCTTTCCGTCTTCTTTGGATTCCAGGGGATATTCTAAAGGTCAATAGTCGCTGCAGTCCTTCGTCTCTTTCTGGCTTAGACGCGGCTGGACACGTGCGCCCAGGTTCGATTTGAACAATTCGGGCAATGCGGGAAAAGAAACCAGCGCAGCCACTTCATTACTAACTACTGTTCTGGTTACCAAGCTATTCTTTCTTCTGCCTACATTCAAGTAAAAAAGCAAATTAAAACATTGCCACCATATTTTCGCCGTCATAAAATTGAATTTACTTTTACTACACGTCGTATGCCACTGACGTCGGCACCGGAGATTGGACCGACGCGTGCAACTCCGCCAGGAACCAAGTCATGGTTTCAAATTAAGGGGCTGCTGCCGCTTGGGCTTCTCCACGGGTTCTGCCAGTCGCGATCGATGGAGAGGAGTGAACTGGTGAAGAACTACTTCCCATCGCCGCTTCGCCCGCTCAGCCGTCCCTTGAAAGTCTCTTCCAATAGGAGTTGCAGTTGCTGCTGATCGTCATCCCGCTCACCAAATGTTATACTCAAGCGCCATAGTAGTGGGGTTCCCCAAGTGCCGATTCAATAGTCTTCGTGGACTCGATTCAAGCAGGAACAGAGTGGTCTCTCAAGAACTCGACCCTCCAGGCTGAAATTGGTATCTCATTGGGTCTGTTTATTTCTAATTCATACGGACCATCCCTTGGCTCTGTTGACGCCCGTGACAATCCCGCTAATGGCTGTGAGGCAAATAGTCGTGCACAGGGCATCAGTCTCCGCTAGGATAATGCAACCCTCAACGCACAATCTCAAATCTTGGATGCATGTGCTACTCGATCGTCGTCAATAATCGACAAAGCCATTGCAAGGTTTCCATGGAAAGTTGCTGGAATAGCGCCCCGTTAAGACACCTTATCGAAGGTTGATGTTCAAACCTACCAGTCCATCGGAACAAAGTTGATTGACATCAGCATAGTTGGGTAAGTAGACCATGGGGAAATGTACCGGCTCCTTTTATGTGCAATGGTTGCCATTGTTGGGTGGTCACCCCCCTATTGAGCATGGCATGGCCGTAGCCAGAACTAGGGTCAACTACACAACTGGTCTACACCACAACACACTCTCACGCAATTGATTCTGTGCCGCTCTATTAGCTCCTCCATCATGGAAGTAACTGCAGTAGGGGAAAACCGAAACTGAACAGCGTCCAGAGCTCTTTAGTGCTCCTTGTCCGTCAAAGTCAATTTTGCAGATCATTGGCCAAGCCGCCATCCGCCCGACCGTCAATTTACCGGATGTGTCCGGACACTGAGGTTTTAGACGCGCACCTGGTGACGTGACCTCATATACTCAGAGCGAGACATCTACCAATGGAGCTCAACCGATAATCTTCCATCATAAGTGCCCTACAAGATCGTGGTTCTTCGTGCGACTTGCATAACTATCCTCGATTTCTTCTTGTTCGTCTTGTGTGACTCGGCTGTGATCTTCTGCTTATGGAACTCAGTATCTTATTTCAATCCCACTAGCAGCACTAATCGCAAGAGGAGCTCATATATGCTCTTCTCACTGGGCTCTAAGGGAAAGCCGCTTGTTTTACTCCTTTGGTCACTGAGACGTCGGTTCAATTTGGAGCCTCCGCCCTAGACGATTTGGAGCATATGGAAGGTACTCCCGAATCCATACGCAAACAGAGTCGAAAGGATTAACAGCACTATATAAGCTAGCAGGATGTGCCTGTGGAAAGGAAAAGCTTATGTTCCCCCATGAGGTCTCCCTGACCCCTGTTGCGAACAGCCTCCATAGCTATATCCACAGTTCTAGTACGCAGTTGCTACGTACAACAAAGGATCCGCGAGTCCCTACCGCTCTTGAGTCAATAGAGTTGTTTCGTCAGTTTAAACGTCTTTGCTGCAGCGGTGATTTTTTCCGACTCCCCTCGACTATCCTCGGCGAGTTGTCTACTCTCAAACCTTAGTGTCCAGATCTCTAGCCAGCTCCACGCCGTTCGGCAGAAACTTACTGGGGAGGTCGGACTGTTGATAAGCTTGAACAGCAAATCATTGGATCTGCATAAACAACGTCAGATCAATTGCAGGTTCCTTAGCGACGAGGTACTGCATAAGGTGCCACTGTGCTCCTGAATGGCGAACAGCAGCTCTTTGCTCCAAACGCATACGAGACTGGTTGTTGAACATTTATACTGCTTACTGCAGTTTCAGTGGTTCAAGCCACTGGGTCTATCTCAAGCTCCTCTACCCTGCCAATATTCTGCATAGCTCGCGTCTGCACGGAAAATAGCGCCTTCGTAATCTGGGTCACACAAAGTCCCAACTAATAGCAGACTTCTCGGTGAATCCATTAATGTGCTAAGCATTCATATCTTAAGTGCACAATTCGCAATCCGAAGCTCCAGGCTAAGACCATCTCAGCACTGGAGATGCTCTAGTTACCAAGGCGGAATGAGGTAGAGCATCCCCAGTTTTCGGCCCAAGCATTCAATCTACAAACAAGCCAATAGTTACAACCATCTACACAGACCCCAAAAGTTTCCCAGGTTAACCTTCGTCGGGGTCAAATAGTCGACAATAGCACCACTTTCTCCCCATCCACTTGCTAAGGAGCTTCAATTGCGGGGAATTGGGAAGTTTCGAATCTTAGTGCCCCTTTTTATCGGGTCCGTGGCGATCAACCAAACCTTGATGTTTACTCGCTTTTTCTCCCCGAAACAAGAAAAAGAAAACATCTGAACTACCATTCTTCAGAAACCGAAAATAGAGAAGCTCGTTGCAATAGTATAACCTGCAGAAAACAAAGCCCGAGAGGGAAAAAAAGAGGAAAAAACTTCCTCGCCCTAGTCTCAAACGTTTGAATATACAGAGACTAGCACTTACTAAGAATTGGTTCAGCCCTGAGGGACTCTAGCATGAATTTGACCTGATTGCCGCCCTGAGCGAGTTCGGATCCCCACGTCTATCATTCCCGCATTGAGTTATTGTATTCTCGTCTACCCGAAAATAGACATTGCGGACTTGACACTTCTCTAACTATCGGTACCGACCTATTGTTAGGCTCCATCCCTACAAAGGGCTCGGGGACCTGAATTGAATTAGTCTGGAACTCTGGATAACTCCCCTGTTAGCCTGTAGCCACTCCCGCGTCCCTCACGATCGATCTAATCCCCCTTTCGACAATGCTCCGAATATGACGGCTCAGCACCACGGAGCAGAATACTTTACTTTACTGGCAGATATGATTTTGATTCGGATCTATTCAGATAACTAATTCTTATCTAGTCTACTCTATCTAAGCACATGCATTTTTGCCGAGCTCGATACGCGAGCAGTGAACTACTTGCGTGCAGCGCGCAACTAGTTACTGGGCTGCCTGTTAGCATGTGATTAAGGAGTAAGTAAGTGAGCAAGTGGGTGTGGGTATATGTCCGTCGATCATAAACCCCAATCGCCCCTACACTACACTACACTACAGTACACCACCATAGCCAGCCAACCCATCAGGAGGAGAAGAAGAACTGCGAAGCGAACCAAGCCCATCGCGTCGCGGGCGTTTCACCAACACTCCTTACTAGACCGACCATGCAACCAAACTACACACAAAATCCCCTCACCCTTTTTTTTTTTTTTTTTAGCAATAAACGGAGTCATTCGGTCACAAGGAAACACAGAAGAGAGGTAGGTAGGTGGTTGGTTCGGCAGTCCGGCAAGCACCGAACTGCCGGGCCAGACCTGGAGTTGTTTCACCATGTTACTTAGCCATGAGCTTAAACCTGTCAGGGTCACTTTTCAGGGTCAAGGGTTTCCCATGGCACGAATACCAACAAGTGGAGAAATTTTCTGGACGCTTTTGTGTCAGAGAATGTCATCGCTTTTTTGGGCAGAAAGATAGGGAGTAGTTGAAGCTTTGTTTGTTTTGGTAGTATGGGATTCGGATGGTATGCGTGTGTAGTAGCTCTGATTTATGATAAAGATGTACTACGTGTAGCAGTCAGTGGCTTCTGATGTACTAGTACTACTGCTACTATTAGTGGAGGCATGAAGCTGGCTGGCTGGCTGGCGCGCAGGACTGACTATATTTGGCACTTTGTAGCTATCTGAGGGGGGCAATAGGCTGTTGTTCTCTTTTACTTTAGTGGGTGTGCTGTTGTCTAACTTTGAAACAGTGTCCATGATATGTAAGTTTGGGGTGCATGTTCTGTTTTCGTTATCTCGGTGAGTTACTAGTAAGCTATGTAAAATACAGTCAGTCCCAAGGGCCCGAATAGCTCCGAGTATGATGATGGGTGATCATGCTCCCGAAATACATAAAAGGTAAGTAGCTAAAGTAGCTAACTGCTAATCACTCAGCTATACGTTCCAGGGTCCTCCCCGTGCCATGGCTCAGTTTCCTCCACTCTTTCCTCCCCGAGCGGACCCTTAAGCTTCATTTTTGAATCAATAGTTGCTGGGTTGAAACACCGGGGTTGCGGGTGCGCTGCAATGACCGGATACCTCGATTGTCAGGTGCACGGATATTCGAACCACTATCTTGAAAAGGAGATTCCTCCAATGACGCCATTCGTGTCCCATCTTCTTCTCATTGACGCTTATTTGGTCGACCTGTAATGTCCAGTAAGTGAAGTTTAGGGTTCTTTGGTTGTATCAAGTAAGAGACAGCGACAACTTTTGTGCTCGGGGTGAGTATCCGACTAGGAACTGTCGTTCTCAGATTGCTCCGCGCCAACATCGACAAGTTTGGAGTAATTGCTGATCTTGCGCCTCTTGCGGTTGCTGCGGCGTAAACTGCCTTCGTTGGAAATCCGACGATTGGGTGTTTGTTTGGAGCGAGGAGTTATGTTTTTGATGGACTTGACTTGCTGTTCGGCTTGGTTCCTGCTGTCTTTCCTCAAGACTCGATCACTGACTCGTCTTGGTGGGGACGCATCTTTATGAGCAGTATCTTTCGGGGTATGGGGTTGGCTGTGTTCGTTTGCCAGTGACGCCAGTCTCTTCCGACTTCGGGTTTCTGCTACCATGCTTGTGGATTTTTCCATTGGTACGGGCGTCTTCCTTCCACCTTCTTGAGCATCAAGAAGCGATTCTTCCAATTCATCTTCCCGCGAAATCGATCTTGTGATGCTGTGTAGCTCATCATTTGTCACTACTTGTGATGGTTGAAGCGAGTCCTGCGGGATGTCTTGGACGTACTGGAGTAGGTTAGCGTTATGATCTGCCTTCCGTTGCAGGTCAACTCACATGGTGCTGAATCTTGATCATGGGGCTAAGTATCTCCGCTTGTAGCCTGGCTTGTGTGTCCCCTGAGCTAGGGAACATGAACCTGGGCAAACCCTTTAGTGAAAATCCTTTGGCTTTACTTCCCGGGGTCGGCTGGAGGAGTTTGCGCTTTTTCAGCAGATCTATAATTTGGACAAGGGTATGCCCGTTGCAATCTGTGACGGGTCAGAGGGTATAGCAATATGAACTCTGAGGTACTTACGAAGCTTCTGTGTGAATAACGACGTTCTATGGGGATAACCCTCATTTAATATGATTCTCACAGCTCTCCTCAAGAGTACCAAACTACTCATCTGGTGAAGTATATGAGGTTCGTCCGGCATAAGCAAGCATGGATAGCAAGCATGAATGTCGGGGACTCTTGGGTCATGGGCATCTTCGTATCCATAGCATAACAAATGTTGGCGCGTTTGACAAAAGGCACATTGGGCCTATCAAAGTTAGTTTTGGTCTACCTATGGGTTGTCAACTTACCATGGCCTCCTCTTCGCCATCCCAGCCGCATTGGCATCTGACACTATTGTGACCCTCGGTTGTTCTCGTAGCAGTCGAGTCGTGTGAATGCAGATATTCCTGGATCCTGTGCCTGCTCTCTTCCGTAAGGACAAATTTCCGACATTTCGTCGCAGTGCCATTCTCAAACGCGGTGCCGGGTTTAAGTGGCTGTGTAGGTGCCAGATCACCATCCGAGCCTTCAGTTCCTTGCGACTATTCAAATTAGTCACTTTGCCCGTCTCAATGCTGAGCCTCATGGGCCTTCGACTTACAGGTAGCATCATTTGTAATTGGTGCTTATCCACAAGATCCTGCGTGGACACTTTTTCGTTCTCGGCTTTTTGACAAAGAGATAAGCAGAGATCAGTGTCCTGGCGTAAGCCGTTCTCCATAGATAGACTCCCACTGCCTCCCAGTGTACGCAAGATGTCCTCTTTGTCATCAAATCCAATATCTTTCGTTCTTCGTACGGGGTCGTTGAACTCAAGATCAGGAGGTATCTGAGGCAGCGGTTCTGCTCCCTCGGGCTCGGCTCTTGTCCATTTGAGCGAGGTGACTTTAAGCCCAACACTACGCCTTTTGGTTAGTTATGATTACCAAACAGGGGTGGCCACTTACGTATGCCGTCCACTGTTCATTTGTCCACAAGACTGCGATTCCCTTTTCCAGTTTTCGCTGAGAGGGAATTTGATAGTAACATCATCGGCCCCATTGAACCCCGGGGGCTCATAGTCAGGAGGGCAATCCTCCGTATAGAAAAGGTGAACCCCTAGGCTTCTTTTGTCTGGAAATATAATGAGCGGCAGTTCAGGCGAGTGTATAAAGGTACGTACTCGGTAGAGTGGGAAGAAAGGCACTAAGAGTGATCAAGCGCCGTACGATCGTCTCTAGGCCTATCCGGGCTGTCTGTGCAGTTTTCATGTCGGCCACACAGCCCATTGGTTCGAGAGACAAGCTCTCAAGGCAATTATTAACATCACCTTTCGCCCTTGTGTATCTAAAGGAGAATGTATATGATTCTAGCACATTCTCAGGCGCATCCTTATCGACCAGTATGGTCAATTGAACAGCTTCAAGCACGTTTTTGCTAAGTGCATCGAAGATGCCGGTTTCCTACACATGTAAATAGAGAAGATCATTACCAGCGATAATGAAAACTGACCAGAATATCAAGAATCATATCCGCTTTGGGATCTGATCCCCGCAGTATGATCTTCAGCGGCTGACCTTTCTTGCCTCTGCCAAATGGTACGTCTTCTTTGGAAGCGAGTTCTTCTCGGTGCGTGTGCTTGTCAATGAACTGTCGATAAGAAAGGTCGCCCTCACGTTGGGCTTCTCTCAAGTCCCGATCGTCGAAACACGGAAGCGGTAGAAACTCCCTACGCAACACATATAAGACTGACTCAGATCTAGAAATTTTTAAGCCGGCACCCAACGAACCGAAGATAAAAGAGTGTTCCAAACTATGTACCGGTATCAGAAATATGAAAGCGTATTATGGGAGTGAAAAAGCCGCATACCGAGACATGTAGCATGATCTGGACCATCTCCAGGCTCTGTAGTTGCTGCAGATGCATACTTTCTTGGAGCTTCAGTATGGCAGAAGCTTCAATCACATCTTGTGCCCTGATGCGAGCAACAGGCTTGCTGTCAGCGGCAAGGGACTGGAGATTCTGCGGAGTCTGTACCTGGACCGTCGACGGAGGCCCGGTGAACTTAATCCGAACCATGCTGGGTCGCTATATAGTGCAACTGCGCAAATGTAGGCATCCAGGAGTAGAACTATGAAAGGTGGCGGTCAGCAAATCATACTAGGAAGAATGAGGCCGGGGATTGAGGCACCGTGTGAAGAACCAAAGTCAGGTTGACGACAAACGAATACCCACGGTATGGTCACGGGAGTCGCCAGTGCGTTTGTCTCTCCATTGATACTGAATTTTGTTTACAACAGAATTGGGCAATGCACATGAATGGTGGTTCTGTATGTATGGGGGCAATAGTGCAACTACTTCATATGTCTTCTTATGTCATGCTTGGGGGAAATTTACATCTCACGTAAGGTCGTCCCCGGCTGGTTTGAAACTATATATAGAGAGGGGGTGAAGTCGGGTTGGTGTCTGAAAATTACCCGTCACTTCAATTTTGCAGATACCACATACTTCGAGAGTGGTACAACCAATAATGTTATGGCGATGAAATGGTCGGTTTGCATTCTTGAGCGGTTTCTCCTGAACAACGAACGGACAGAAGATTGTCCGAGACATCGTGTAGGGAAGATAAACATGATGCGTCAACTTGATCTGCTTGACCTTAATCGAAAGGGTATTTATACCCCTTTCATGAAGCAGTGTCCATTTGCAGGCTGGTAGTCTAAAGGACAAATTGTATTGCTATTACTCAACACCTAAGAGATGGTATATTTGGGGTAGTCGGGGCTGGTTTGGCTAGAAACCAGACACATGCCTGGCTGATAACGCTGGTCTGAAACAGTCGATAGGGCAGTCCCGCGGTAGATGAAATTACGAGCCACAACCCCCATCCCCTCATCCTGTGTGATACGCACTTATCTCTGGCATTTCCCCGCAATGTCCTCTGTCCATATTTCACACCCAGGTAGTTGCCATCCTATTTTGAGAAACTTTTTATTTATTTTATTTTATTTATTCATTTTTTCTTATATAAAAGTACTTATCTGAACAACGTCTGATGAGTAACTGATAAGGTTCAATGTGTGTACAGCATGAGTGTATCAGTAGCTTCCTGATGAGAAAATTGATATGGGGTGGTTGCTAAGTGCACTAACTGCATGGTCGGTTACCGGTAACCGAAGATTCCAGCCAGCAAGTTTACCTGTGTATGTCTATCTGTCTACCGCAAGCAGTTGAACCATCGAATCGAAAAAGACGCCGAAGGAATTCTGGACGATACAATGGACCCCACCAAGTCACGTGCATTGGACCAGTGGCGAAGCCAGCCAGGAAAACCAACGGTTACCGGGTCAAGGACTACTGGAAATTCTGCGAAAGTCTGAGGTCACATATCGAATGAAATTGCGAAGGCACGAGAAAAAAACGTAAAAAGTGAGATGTCATATGCAGTTGTTGTGCTGGAGCCATATCTGTCAAGTGTGAAGAGATCTGGGATGATGGAATCTGGCGGCGGCTATCAACCATCCACAAAGCACCAACAGCGGCTCGACAAAACGATTTTAAATTTCCTTGTTTTGGGGTTGAGAGCCTTTGAGGAATGGAGAAATAGACCAGTGGGGACAAAGCAGGCACCGTCATGTTGATACAAAGTACCCTCATACGTACGTAGTAGGATAATTATCTGGTAATAAATATTTACGTACTTTAAAAAGTGGGCAAGCAAGCAACTTGTTAGTTACTTAGTGCTGTATCCAGGCCCCTCCCGGGTAAGAATCTAATACTCACAACACCCGTCAACTCCACCATTGGATACATCGTTATAACGATCCTGGAAAGTGGTTCTCACCCCCAGGGAGAGTTGCTCCGAGCGCTGGGTGATCCCCGACTGCAGGACGGCAAATTCAGAACCCGCCTTGCCTCTAAGGTTTTTTCCTTGACCCTTTTTCATTTGTCTCCGTTGCTCCTGTTTTCTTTCTGTCCATTCCTTTTTCCTCCCATCACTACTACTATCCTTCTTCCACCGCCTGCTATCTTTCTTCCTTACACTTTCCTCTCCTCTCTCTCTGTCTCACATATGGGGAATCATCGGCCGTCAATATTTTAAATAGGATTTAGTCTTCACATTGCGGAGCCACCAGCCTCGGGAAGCCGCCAGATTGGGCTAGCCGGGAGCCACTGAGGACAGAACCGCCGGCTGCTGCGAAGAGCCTAAGCCTGACCTGAAGGAGGCACAACCAACCACCTTGTGGTTCAGCTCCCTCGATCATTCTCCGCCGCCCAACACCTCCTTGTCAGCAGAGCACGCCACAGCCTGCCCTCGTTCACTTCCCTTCACCTTCTCTACACACCGGCCTATCTTTCACACCCCGTCCAGGCCCTTATTTGTTCGGTACCCACGGTCATGTTTTAACGATCCCTCCTCCACAGCTGTGCGCATTCGGTTGCTCTTTGCGGGCGTGTATACCTGTTGGCGGTCCTCATTTGACACCGACTTCTTGCTGGACGTACGGCCGATCAACTCCATCACATAACAACAATCCCATTTTTACCACCAGCTCCTCGACACGAAACAGCCCTCCAGCAGCCATATCTGATGCGTCATAGCCAACAAGTCTGTCGAAGCTGATTCATCCTTGCCACGCCATCACGCTACTACACGCTCTTCCTAGTAACCCAACCTCGGACATACCACTGAGTCGGTCGCATATTCGTTCGGCAACCTTATCATGGAGGAAGATGGAAATGGTCGGGGCCTCGGTCCTGGGTCTCCCAGTACCTCCGTCGGTCAATTTTCCTTCGCCCCTGCTACCCGAACTACTGTTGTTACGACGACAACTACAACCACGACGACGTTCCCTCCCGTGCTCATTAGGCCGCCACGCGCGACGCAGGATCTGGATCCCAAGGTCTACCCACTGGCATCTGCCCCTACACCATCGGCGTTGCGGAACATACGATTTGAACTTGGTGGTAAATCGGTTGTGTTCAATGAACCGGAAGATACTGCGGGCACATTAAATGAGGTACGTCCTTATCACTTGCTTTTTTCGCGAGCCTTTCTACTCTCCGGCTACGTGCCTTGACTCCTGGACCTTGTATATTGACTTCTATAGTTGCACGAGAAGAATGACGCGCTCAAAACCTCGAACGGTCTTGTGCGATCTGTGGCCTCCTTCACTTCGGACGATACCCAGCTATCAAGACGTCTTGCACATAGAACCTCCAATCAACCATCTAACCACCTATCGATCTCCAAGCGTCGGCTTACGGAAGCACAACAGGGATCACTGAGGGCACGTTCCGCGCGAGTGCCGTCAGAGCCTTCGTTCCGTCCAGCTCGTTCTCATGGCTCCACGCCAGTACATCCTACCGTGGCTGGCTTAGCCACCCCGGAGACGGAAACCAATAGCAATAACGCCATGGAAGGAATATTGTCGAGAAGGAGGATCCACAGTGCGAGTAATGCTCGTAGGGAGACATTACTACGGTCTCCTTTATCCTCGGAAGTCGAGTCTCAGGGACCCTCGCAGACAGTGGACGCCAGAAAAGAGACTCTGCGTACAAATACCATCATGCAGGAACATGACAGACAATCTGGCTGCTCTAATGAGACCGGTTTTGCTAGACCTGCATTGGAAAGGACAGGGTCGGACCCTCGGGAACATCTGACCGGGATTGCTGCAAGTCAGGATTCAGGTTATGATGCACCGGGTGACAATTCTCAGAATCTGCCTACGGAGTCGTCTTCACAGCCTTTTATCGACAATATCGTTGCCCAAGATATGTGCTTGCCCAGTCCCAGCTTGTCTCCAGTGGCGGCTTTAAATGCCGCGAACATCGATTCCTCTTCCGATTCTGCTGAAGACCAAGAGGACACGGACTCCAGCTTTGATAACAGTGATTCTCGCTTTATTGGGCCTTTGCCCGTAGGGGACTCCAACGGCGAAGCGACGTATGTTGCCAAGCCCGAACAGCTTGCAGGACCCATGATGCAACGCCCCACTTCCATGATGGACATACCTAATGTGCTGGACTTCTTTGACTCGGTACCTGACAGTATGAAAACATATATGATGTACCAATTCCTGAGGCGCTGTCCGAAACAGACGCTGCACTTTGTTGCGGACGTTGTTAACCCTGCCTTGAAATGTGACTTCCTGTCCCTGCTTCCGCTTGAGCTCAGTCTTAACATCGTGAAATATTTTGACGTTCAGACCATGTGCCGCGCGGCTCAGGTGTCCAAGAAATGGAGGCATATCATCAATTCTGACGAAAAGTCCTGGAAGGAGCTTTTTGACAGGGACGGATATGTTCTTCCCGAGGGCGAGTTGGATCGTGCGATCAGGGAGGGCTGGGGATGGCAATTTCCGAATGGCTGCGAGGATTATGAGAAGGACATGAGTATGTCTCCTTTCATCAAACCAGATCCAGAATCTTCTGTTCCTGCCTTGCAATCCTTTGGTGAGTCTAGTGATAGGACTCTGTCCGTGAGTCGCCGGCCTAAAAGGAAAGCTTGCACCCGTGTGTCTAGCCGTAAACTTTCGAAGCGAAAGATCTCCTCCAGTGGCACTGACCACTCTGAGTCTTCGGACTGGAGGAAAGAGGTTTCGGCTTCGGAGGGACCTTATGCGGCGGCGAACGCTGCGGCGGCGGCCGTCCCATATCCGGACATCGGCTTGCCATCGCTTCGCGGTCTTCACCTCTACAAATCGCTATATCAGCGTCACCATTCGATCCACAGGGCTTGGATGAAACCAGTTGTCAAGCCAAGACACATCGCCTTCCGCGCCCATGATCGCCACGTTGTCACTTGTCTCCAGTTCGATACGGAGAAGGTGCTTACTGGGAGCGACGACACGAACATCAATGTTTATGACACTAGGACTGGTGAGCTCAAGGCCACTCTTGAAGGCCATGAAGGGGGTGTTTGGGCACTTGAGTATTATGGCAACACTTTGGTTTCTGGGTCTACCGACAGGTCGGTAAGAGTTTGGGACATCGAAAAGGCTCGGTGCACACAGATATTCCATGGCCACACCTCCACAGTGCGCTGCCTGCAGATTGTCTTACCGGTCGAGGTGGGAAAGAAGGCTGATGGCACACCTGAGATGATGCCAAAGGAACCGTTGATCATCACAGGCTCTCGTGACTCAAACCTTCGTGTCTGGAAACTTCCTAAACCAGGAGATCCGGGTTATTATCAGAGCGGACCTCATGTCGATGACACAGACTGCCCATACTTTGTCCGTGTCCTCACTGGGCACCAGCACTCTGTCCGGGCGATCGCAGCGCATGGTGACACGTTAGTGAGTGGAAGCTATGACTGCACCGTGCGTGTATGGAGAATATCCACAGGAGAGACTGTACATCGGCTTCAAGGTCATACTTTGAAGGTGTATAGTGTCGTTCTTGACCATAAGAGAAATCGTTGTATCAGTGGATCCATGGATAACATGGTTAAGGTGTGGTCATTGGAAACGGGTTCAATTCTGTACAATTTGGAAGGGCACACGTCCCTTGTTGGTCTGCTTGACCTCAAGTGTGACCGTCTAGTGTCGGCGGCTGCGGACTCTACGCTGAGGATCTGGGATCCTGAAACTGGGCAGTGCAGGAACATGCTGAGCGCCCACACCGGTGCAATTACTTGTTTCCAGCATGATGGCCAGAAGGTCATTTCTGGATCAGACCGGACACTGAAGATGTGGGATGTAAAAACTGGGGATTGTGTCCGAGACCTTCTCACCGACCTTAGTGGCGTGTGGCAGGTAAAGTTTAACGACCGGAGATGCGTCGCTGCAGTGCAGCGTGACAGCTTAACATACATTGAGGTAAGTTCATTTTTTCGAACATTCAATTGCCAGCTACTAAGAAACCTCAGGTCCTTGACTTTGGCGCTTCCCGCGATGGAGTACCAAGCGAACAGCTAGGAAGACGCATCGTCGTCAATAGATGGGGTCAGGAAGTCAGTGACACTGACGAAGATTACGACCTTTCGGACGCCTGAACATACTACGTCTGTCGCCTACTGCCTACTTCACTGCTTGGGCAGATGAAGAAACTTTTGTCACTTTGCGACAGGCAACACGAACGGCAATTTTCTCACGTTATATTCCCCCTTTTTCTTTTTCGCAACATATTCGAACCATGACATAACTACGATACCCCCAATCAATGCAACTATAATTACCTTTATGAGAGTTTGCATAGCGCGGTTAGCATCCCTTGACATGCTGCATCATGACGGACAGGCGTTTTGGCATTCAAAACGGACTCACCAATCAGCCTCTTGTCTAATAACTCTTCTCTCTTATCTCCTCGATCATACTACATCCGCATGCTCGATATGCATCCTTTTGTCCTCCTGTCCGCCTCTGTTTAACACGGGCGCTCCCGTCACCGAGCTTCTACATATTCCGACTACCCCGTCTCTGTTTTATATCCGAATACTATAGACTTGAAGTGGCTTTATCTGCAATCGAATACGATATGATTCTTGTATCTACAATCCAGCTATCCTATTCTTCCGTAAGCATTTCCGTGCACTTGAGGTCACAACCTTGTCGAGCGGTTTTAGCCTGGAAGCGCATGGCTCCGTCGTAAACATAGCCGAAAATGAGACTATGGGCTTTTTCCACTTTCCCCCGCCTGCCCTGGGAAGCGCGGTGTAAGGTGGCGCGGTCCTTAACAGGCCGAAAACCATGGTGCAGGCTGAGCGGCAAGGAAACCTGGGCCGGGCTCGAGGTACGAGGCCGCACATACCGCGAATTACTCCACGGGCCCAGTATTGCATCTCTAGGTCAGATGATAACTACTCAGCATGCAAAGCAGTCCCAACATCTACTAGGTAATCGCTGCAGCAACAGCGACATGAGATTAGCAGAGCCCCGTCACGCGATCTTTCTCGCAGCTAGCGAAGCTAGGCAGTCCTCTCATATCAGAGCGCAATCTCAACGAGCGTTTCAGCAGCCAGATAAGGCACTGAAACCCCTCAAAGTCCAGCCCCAGAGGACATACTCGACCCCGTCAGATCAGGTTGGCCATGGCTAGACTTCACCTCCATCATCCCATCATAGCCAGCAGCAGACAAGATAGCCCAACGAATGGGACTAATCCCCAGATAATTTCCAGGAGTCCGGAGGACCTTTGAACTGCATGTCAGAATCTCGCCCAGAGCACCGGGACCTTCGTCTCGGCCAACAGGCTGGATGATAGGACGGAGCTCCTGTATCTTCTTTTGTGTCTGGAGCAGATGTTCCTCCGTTACTCCAGTGGCAAGTTGACTCGTCCTCGCTGCCATGATATTATCAACTTTCGAGACGATGATCTGGTGCGGGATGGCGTAGTGGCGGAATAATTCGAGGATGCCTTCGTCGGAGTGCTTGATGCCGTGCTGGCCGTCGATTAGGATGAAGGTGCGGCGGAGTCTATGGAGGTAGATAATTGGTTAGCCTGCAAATCACTGTGATATGTATATGCTTAGGGTAAGATGTGCAATACTCACTGCTTCCTATTCTTCAAATACTTCATAATCTCATTCCCCCATTCCGATCGACTCCCCTTTCCGTATCCCGGCATATCGAGCAACACGACCTTAGACTCGCCGCCCTTTGTCCCTCCGATACCGAATGCGTTCATCGTCTGCGTGCGCCCTGGTTTCGACGATGTCCAGCATATCTCCTGCCCCATGAGGGCGTTCAACAATGAGCTTTTGCCGACATTCGACCGCCCTAGAAATGCTACTTCGGGAGTCGTCGAGGAAAGCGGCGTCGTGCGGAACTTGCTCAGGGTCCAGAGCTTTATTGGGGAGTGACGCGAGGGAGCGAAGAATTTGTCTGCGTAGGCGAGTTGGCTTTCATCCGGTGCTTGTGTGTCCCAGTAGTAGTTCACAGCTGTAGCGGGGATGTCTTTGAATTGTAGTTTGTTGTTGGGCTGCGGCCGCGGTTGCGGTTGCGATTGCGGAATCGGAGGTTTGCTTGTCGAATAGTTGCGAACCTTAAGGAGGCTTTGCGCTTGGGGATGGCAGAGGGGCCTTAGGGAGGGAATTCGGTTTTTCATGATGTGCTGAGGGGTCGAATTAGACGGAAGAGGTACTGTGATTGACATGTAGTATTTGGATGGATTTCTTCAAATCAAAGAGCTTCTCCAGAAATTGTCCCCGGATAAGAAAGTCTTCCGAGCTGCGGTTCGAAGATCGGGGAACCTTTGCCGAGTCTCCGCTCCAGGCCGATAAGGCAGTCCGAGAGACAGCTTCATCTATCGCTCATCATCGGTCATCATTCCACCCCTTACACGGCCACTACTTTTACGTGCTGCTCTTTTCCACCAACTGGATTGATTGCCTATCCTTACTTCATACTTAGGAGTCATTTTTCGATTTCTATCGCCCGCAGAACACGTCCAACACCGAGCTAGAATCACCCGTGCCCCGCGGACACTGCACCAAGATGATCAACGCCGTCCTCGTCTTCAACAACAATGGACAACCCCGTTTGACCAAGTTCTACACACAGATCGTGAGTCTACACTGAATCGCATCTACCCAATCAACCCACCCCTTACCCACCAGGCATCCCATACTAACACTCCAACTAAACCAGGACACCCAAACCAAACAATCCCTAATTGCGCAAATCTACAACCTCGTCTCCCAACGCCCCGCCAGCGTCTGCAATTTCCTCCCTCTCCCACCACTTCTCTCCCGCGGCGCAAGCTCCGGCGCAGAAAATGGCCCCTCCGACGCCCCCACCCAAATCACCTACCGGAACTATGCCACCTTGTCGTTCATCATGATCTCCACGTCGACTGAGTCGCCGTTGGCGCTAATCGATCTAATCCAGGTCTTCGTGGAGGCGTTGGACCGCATGTTCGAGAACGTGTGCGAGCTGGATCTGATCTTCGGGTATGAGACTATGCATGCGGTGCTGAGTGAGATGATTGTTGGGGGTGTGGTAGTGGAGACGAACATTGATAAGATTGTGTCGGCGGTCAGGGATCAGGAGGGTAATTTGGGGAAGAAGAGGGCTATTCAGGCGGCTAGTTCGGGGATTGGGAGAACGGGGTTGCCTGGGTTGGGGGCTTGGAGGTGAGGTGAGCGTGAGTTGATGGGTTGGGGTATGTTACGATTAGGTTACGATATGGGTTGCGATTATGTTTGGATCATGTTTGGTTCGGTGGATGGCTGTTGGTGTGTTATATAGATGGATAGTGTTATGGATACCTGAGCATGAGTTTGGCGTTTCTAGTGGATGTATGTTGGGAATTAGATTCATAGATGTCCTTTGACCTAATTTTATTGAGAATGTCTCGACTCTCGAGAACAGTACAACTAATAAGTTTGTTGCATGCTATGGACCCACTAAAGTAATAGAGAATCCATTGAATGGATGAGTGCGCATATCAACTGAATACTAGTAGACGACCATCATAAAAGTCTACACTGCCATCCAAATTCAGGTAAAAGACATCCAACCTGATTGGCCCATTTGGATACATCAACCACGAGGGCTAACCCTAGATCACCTGACCGAACCACCACCCAGCCCCGGCAAAGAAGATAATCCGCCCGCGGCCCACACAAGCAAACGGCGCTAATGGATTTCTTCTCAGAGCGCGAAATTAATTGAACTTCTTCTTTTCTTCTTCTTCTTGACTGTCAATCCTGCACCCAACGCCGCCGCGGATCCCGTCGACAAAATGGTAAGCACATAGAATCGTCCATTTCACGCCTCTTCTATTCAATTAGAATTGGGCCTATCGACTATACGCTGCGAAACATGTCGTGAGACGAGAATTGCTTCCGTTTCGCTTCATATCGCAACATGTCGAGAAGCGACACAAATTTCCGTTGACTCGCTTCCTTCTTCCTCTTCCTCACACAATCCGTAAAACGATTGCGAAGGAATGAGGAGGAGGTTGTGATCAGCGATGATTTTTGGCTGGAGTTTATTTACACAAAACTGCTTCCCCTCAGGAAAATCTTGGAAACTTGGTTTTTTTCCTCTGCGGGACAGTTTTGTGTGTATCCTCCCTAGAGTTCAAGGAAGATGCAGCAAGATGGTGGAACAAGATTGCTGATCTTCTTTTCTCAATGATAGCCTGCCCAGAAGTCCGGAAAGAAGACTGCTCCCCTCCCTTACCCCCAGGGTAAGGCTGGCGCTAAGAAGGCTCCCAAGGTAGGCAAACTCATACCCTAATCAATACTGACCACCATCAAGAATACTAATAAGTATAATAGAACCCTCTCATCGAGAAGCGCCCCCGCAACTTCGGCATTGGCCAGGACATCCAGCCCAAGCGCAACCTCGGCCGTTTCGTCAAGTGGCCCGAGTATGTCCGTCTGCAGCGCCAGAAGAAGATCTTGAACCTCCGTCTCAAGGTCCCTCCCTCCATTGCTCAGTTCCAGAACACCCTGGACCGCAACACCGCTGCCCAGACCTTCAAGTTCCTCAACAAGTACCGTCCCGAGACCAAGGTCGAGAAGAAGGAGCGTCTCCACGCCGAGGCCACCGCCGTCGCTGAGGGCAAGAAGAAGGAGGATGTCTCCAAGAAGCCCTACAACGTCAAGTACGGTCTTAACCACGTTGTCGGCCTCGTCGAGAACAAGAAGGCTTCCCTTGTCCTGATTGCTCACGACGTTGACCCCATTGAGCTGGTTGTCTTCCTTCCCGCTCTTTGCCGCAAGATGGGTGTCCCTTACGCTATTGTTAAGGGTAAGGCTCGTCTTGGAACTGTTGTTCACAAGAAGGTATGTCAATCCCCACCTAATATCTACACACCTCGATGTATGGTTGGCTAATAAATGAATGGTATAGACCTCCGCTGTCCTCGCTCTCACCGAGGTCCGCTCCGAGGACAAGGCCGAGTTCGCCAAGCTCCTCTCCGCCGTCAAGGAGGGCTACTCCGACAAGTACGAGGAGTCCCGCCGTCACTGGGGTGGTGGTATCATGGGCGCCAAGGCTGTTGCCCGCCAGGAGAAGAAGCGCAAGGCCGTTGAGGGTGCCATCCGTGTCTAAAAAGCTAGCTAGCCTAACCAGCGAGCTACTAACAACACCGACGGGATAAAAAAAAAATCTTATACCATCAACGAAACTTCTAATGACCCTCTTCTTCATCCTATCCTATTTTCCTATACTCTTCATGTACACGTTGCAGATACCCATGAATGCTATTTCAGACATCATCAACAACCACAGCTCCGGTTTTGTTATCTTTTTTTGTGTGTGTGTGAACTTTGTAGGAAGTTGTTTTGGGAGTTTGAGCATTCATGTGACGTCTGCAATATGTACATCTTAGTTGTAGAACGAAGTAAGTCGTAAAGTCTTTAGATCGCTAGCTTGTGTGTACTAGTGGGTAGCAAGAAACCCTTGAAAATTTGTCTAGGCTGTGATCTAGCCCTTCGACCCGGCCCCACAAATTAACTGCCGATGCAGTGCAAGCCAACCATACCGGTAGAGCAAACAAGTCATGACCCGTACAATACAACAACACATTATAACATGGTACAGAAAGGTTTGGTTGTCTATACATCAATCGAATCATGTAATCACTCAAGCAAAAACAAGGTATGGCAATGGTATGGTATGATGGTATGGAGCAAAACATAAACAAGAAAAACACAATCAAATCAATGCACCCAGATGCCCCCCTTGAACCCATTTGTTTCCCAGTCCAGGCAAGAGAATGTCCGCGCACACCCCAATGTAATAAAACGTAAAAGCAATCCGAACTAGAGTGTATAGATGGTGGTAGTGGAAGAAGGATATTGACCGAAAGACCCGCCCAATGAGAAGATAAAAGAGACAATGAAGCTAACTCAGCGAAATGAGAACGAAGAACACTTCCGGGGAACAGGTAAGTGTAAAAGGAGGTGGAGAGTAGTCGTGTCATTCATTCATTCATCAGCGTTGAGAGGGTGGTCGTGTAAGCCCTTGCCTTGCCTGTTGCATTACCAAGTCAGCAAATGTTTCGCCAGGAACAGATCAGGGAACCAGGTCATCGTTGATCCATACCTTCATTTGTTCGATTCTTGCCTTGAGTTGGCTGGTTACTTCCGCAGCTCTCTTCCAGCTCTCCGCTGGCTCGGCACTCCTGGCGGGTTGTTCTTCGCCAGAAGCACTGCCCGAGCCCAGTCCTGATGACCGAGTCGGACTTCCCAAGCCAGAGTAGCCGGTACCCAAGCTAGGACTGAGCTTGCGCCGACCAAGTCCTGCATCTCTAGCGCTGAGTCCCGAGGATTCCAGGCCATTGTTCTCCTTCTCCTCACTCGGGCTAGCCGAAGCATAGGAGCGCGGCCGTGAGCTCTCGAATCGCGAGCCCATGAGACCAGCCCGTGACATCGGTGCACGGCCATCTTCTTGGTATACGGAGCCTGATTCGGACATAGGCATACCAATATTCTCCGGTAGGGTGTTGGGAGGGCTGATGGCACTAGCACGAAGAGCTCTTGCGAGCTCACGCTTCAGGCGCTCAATTTCCCGCTGCTGCTTTTGTACAGTCTGCTCCGCTGACTCTGCATCGCTTCGTGCGCGAACCAGTTGGGTTTCCTTGGCCTTGATACTCAGGACATCCCTTGTGTGGTCTTCAATTAGCTGCGCGTTCTGGTCTTGAAGCTCCATCACTTGCGAGTTCAGCTTGGTCCTCTCCGACCTCAGGTCCTCAACCATACGCATGAACCGCTCCTTCTCCGCACGTAGCTCATCCAACTCAGCTCGTTCCAGGGCCGAGATTCCGCTGAATTGAGGAGCTGCAGGAGCGGGCGCAGGCTCGCTGGGAGCCGCTGGTTTCGCAATCGGTCGGCCTGCAAGTCCTCTTCCCAGCCCAAATTTGGGAGGTGCCGGTGCAGGCGGCTGCTCCTCCGTGGGAGGTGAGACAACCCGCCGCTGGGGAGATGCAATTCCTCCAGGGCCACCGAGCCTCTTCTTGAGACCGCCAGGAGCCGGCAGACCACCAGGTTTGGCGGGCCCTCCAAGCTTAGAAGGAACGGACCTTGCGATCTTGGGTGACGGAGCAGCTACGGGTTCCTCGACAGGAGGCGCGGCAGCAGCCGGCCTCTTGGCTCCCAGTGCAGGCTTCTTCGCCACGACCTTCTTTCCGGGGGCAGGTTTCGGCGGTGCCACGATCGGCTTAGGTCTATCCTTTGCCTTGACCTCCGCTGTTTCGAAGAATTCCTTGATTTTGGTCTTCCTGATGTCGTCGAGACCGTCCAGATAGGGGTTCATCGCCCGCTCGCCCATGATCTTCATCAAGGTACCGAGAACTTCAGCTCCTCCGGCACGGTTGACCTCGGTAGATTCAGTAAGGAGTTTCGTGCCTGCCTCAGCTATCGACTTGACTTCCGGTTTCGCCGGAACATCTCTGGTTGTACGTAGGCAACGGATCAAGAACTTGAGCGTTTCCTGTTTGACTTGAGGGTTCTTGTGCTTGAGGAATTCGAGAATCTCCTCCAGGCACTCTGACAAGCTAGTCGCGATGAAGACTGCATCCAAAGCTTGACCTAGGGCATCCGCAACACTCTGCTTCTTTTCTTTCAAGCGCTCCAGCATGGGCGACATGATGGTAGGCCGATACTTGACGAATCCACTGCGAATTCCCTTGGCAAGAAGTTCAATACAGTTGGCGGCGACGGTTACCACGGCGATGTTTGCATCCTTCATTGATTTAGCCAACATACGAATAACGTCATCGAACGGTCCATCCTTGATCCGGGGAACATTCAAGACAGTATGCAGAGCGTCCAAGGCCTCTTTCCTATCCTTCCACTTCGAAGAAGAAAGCTGCTCCTGGAAGTTTCCTGGGATCTTGGAGAAGACATCAACGGGCTCGGCCAGGTCGAAAGCATCGACCTCTCCTTCATCTTCCTCTGCCGGGTATTCCTCGCCTCCTTCAAACTCATCGTCATCACCCTCTGGCGCGGCGCTGGCTGCGGCCATGGCATCTTGCTGTGCCCTCGTGAACCTCTCCTGCTTGGGCGCCGGCTCTTGCTTGACATTTTCAAACAGCTTCTCCAAATCCTGTTGCTGTACGGGCTTGAGTTCGTTCCAGAAAAGCGGTTTGATGGCTTCCTTCAGCCAGCGGTAGAGTTCCACAGTGAGGTTCTGCGCTTCCGCACGGACGTTCTTGTCAGCATGACCGAAAACCTTTGGCAAGGCCTTCAACACAGGTTTGGGGTCAACAATCTTGCAACCGAAGTTGTGATAAATTGCTCTCAGTCCTGCCAGCGCAGCGGCAATAACCTTGGGAACTTTGTGTGACAGAGCGGGGAGCATTTCTTCGATGACGGGGTCCGATTTATCCAGCTCAACACATAATAACAGGGCTTCGATCGCATTCGTTTTGGCAGCGGGTCGCGTGGATGGGAGACCCTTTTCACATATCGGGAAGACGGTAGTTGCCCGGGTCCTTCATCACACATGTTAGCCATCAACCACCGTTAATTAGTCAAACAGCATCAATTTTCCGTCAAACATACCTTGTACAAGCCTGAACACCACCGAATTTCAAGAATGCGCAATAAGATCCAAGACCTTCTTGTTGAGCCGCAACATTGGAGTCTGCCACAGCCCCTTTCCACAAGCCGGGATCTTGTATGAATGGCGTGAAAACGGGATCCGACTCATCAGGCGACTTCTCGAATTGTTGTTTCGCATCCTCATATCCATTCTTGCGGGCTTTCCAGTTCTAATCCAAGAGCATATACATGTCAGTATTCAGCAATATAAAAACAACCCCGCGAACCCGAAACCTGAGAAACGGGAGCAAAACAGCGACAAACTAACCTTGTGCGAGAACCGATCCGTCAATGGCAAGGAAGAGAAATCCTCCTCCTCGGCCATATTGAAAATTTAAGAATAAGTCTGTAAAATGGCAATCAGTTAGCATCGAAATTCGATTTGGTTAATTCGCAAGCGTGCAGCAGTCCAATCACTGAAGTGGCTCATAACTTGAAAGCCCAAATAGCGACGGACCCTTATCGCTAACAACTGAAATAAAGCACACACACCTTTGGGTTTATTCGTAGTAGCGTATATTCCGATCGCAGATCTCGTGCACGGGCGGCGGCGGCGGCGGAAAGTTGACTGACAGAAAGGTTGGTTCTGATTGAGAGGGGCTTTTTGCTTCGGGTTAGGTTCGCCGGATGAATAAAGTCACTAGTTTCGACAAAAGGATGGGGTGTCGAAAAAAGGGGGGTAGGAGCGCGCGACGTCAGGGGAGGGGGGAAGAAAGAAGAAAAAGGTTTGATGGAGGCGGAAGTGGGGGGAGAAATTGATGAAGTCAACAAGAAAGTTGAGAGAGGAGAGAGAGAAAAGGGAAGCTGGAAAGTAAACAACGGATCAAGAGTCGCTGGGGTGACTTTCGCGACCCAATGGAAAAGGCTTGGCTTGGCGGCGAACCAACTTTCGAGACTGACTGCCCCTTCAGGTACCAATTTGGGTGGGGGGTTTATATAGATATTGGGAGGGTATGTAGTAGTAAGTATATGGAAGATAGTTTATATATTATGGATGTTTGAGTTTGGTGAATGCTGGTTCTTTCCATGTTGTAGTTTTGGCTGTTTCACTGTTCGTGGAGGTTCATGTCTCCTGTGATGTAGGAGTACTTGGGAGTACATCTGCCGGCATATATTTACTGTGTGGAGGTGAGGTCACTTTATGTCATTTTGACAGACATGTTCCGGATACCAGTATTTATTACATATTGTAATTACTTATCAAAGTAACCAGTAAACCATTATACTCCAGAATATTATACATTCGAGTCTATACTCAACCCCGCAAGTAAAGTGATAGTCACGTGATTCTTATTCAGAAGGTATATGCATTTCACCTGGATTATTCCTTCTATATCGTGAAAGAAAATGCCATTGCCTAGTTATTTTCTGCTTCTTCAATAGCCTGCATGTATGTTGCACGAGCCAGTAGTCTAGACTAAATGAGGTCGGATGTCGCTGTATATCGTGCAGTGGGAACTACCGAGTATTGTACTACTAATAAGATTGCTGTGTATTCCCCGGTAGATGGTTGTTACTACTTCGCAGTTATACTATGCACAAATGGTAATAGTATTCACGCTATTTGGTGAATGGCTCTTAATCCTAGTAACATTGTAACCAATGTGCTCAACCAACCCAGCTACACACCTACACATCTACACACAACCAACCAACCAACCCAACAGCCAATCCAAGACAAAAGCACAATATGCCATGAAAAAGTAAATAGCTAGTAATATACAGACACACAATGTTTACATACAACATATTCGAACAGATAAGAGATAAAAGGAAACCAACCCCACAACAACCAAACCAACCCATCTATCTAGCCTCTCATCTGTAACTCTCCTCATCATCCAATCCTTAATCAAACCCACCTACTCAAATCAAACACAACCTAAACCTCAACTCCCCCAATCCTCTCGAGCACCAACCTCCTAATCCTCCCAACATGCTCCCCACCCTTCCCCTCAATCTCAGACACACCAGCCTCGGCCCTCCTCGCCTCTCTACGCTCCCACTTAGCAGCTCTCTTAGCCGCACGCTCAGCATCCCTCTCCTCACGAGTCAAAACAGCCGGTCTATCCTCAATAGCAGATCCAAACGGCGCAATGATTCTCTCCACAACGTGGCGCACGTTCCGGCTCTTCGGGTAGCCGGACGAGAACTCAATGACGTCGCCCTCGCGCAGCGAGTTGCGCGGATCCGACACCAGGTAGTTCGTTATCTTGGGGTAGGGCTTCTGAATGTGTGCGTCCCAGATGGTGTGGCGGTGGCTGACGCGGACGGTGCGGTCCATGCGGCCGACGGAGACGACGGTGCCGGTCTTGGTCTTGTAGGGGTAGCTGCGGAGGGAGGGGGGGACGGCGGTGGTGGTAGTAGTAGTAGTGGAAGAAGATAGGTCGGCTTCTTGTTGTTGTGGTTGTTGCTGTTGCTGTTGCTCGTTGAGTCGGGGGACGGTGGTCGTGAGGGAGCGCAGGGTGGTCTGGTATAGAGAGGGCGCTGTTGTGGAGGAAGTGATGGTGGTGGAGCGCATCATGGAGGAGCGCAGGGGCTGAAGAGCCCGGAGGAAATTGGCGGGACGCATTGTGGTGGTGTGTATGAAGGACCGAATGCTCCTTTGGTTGTAGAGATGTTGCTGGGGAGGAAGCACGGCCAGGTCAATCCGCTTGGACGGGAAGTTTTGTAGACGTTGCGGCGGTGCCGGGCACGGGGTACGACAGGAATTATCGACCTTTGGAATCCTAGGAGAAAAGTTTTGAGTCTATCCGCTCAGCGAGATAGCGATTAATTGGCGATTGACTCTGTTGAGCACGATGGGGCTTGCTGCGAGGCTTGCTGTCCAGGCCGGAGGAGCATCGCGGCCGCGGACGAGTTCGCCGAGAATTTCTGAAATCTCGGGCATGTTTGCATGTTTTGCATCCCATTCTTCTTCACGCATCCTCCGCAGGGTGTCTACTCCGTACACAAATGCAAACCGCCAAGCACAACAAGTAAATGATGGTCATTAATGAATGCAATATTTGGTGTGTAACTATGTGTTTATATGTAACATGAAATGGACCGCCCACTATTTTATGCCACTGAAATCCTAATAACACCGACGCCCAACGCATATTGTAGAGTAGAGAGGGACCAATGGCCGAGGGATCGCGATATGCTCCCATATACACAGAAAAAAACCAAACGCTCCGATGTCTGTTGCCCAACCATACCCTGGAATTAAGGCCAGAACACAGTGTTCACTCTTGTAATATTCCATACGCGAAACCGAGATGTAAAACTGTAGGAAGAAGCCCTTCGCCACGCCTTGTGCTCATATACCAGTAAAATAGACGTCTTAAATCAATCATTCACGCATCGCCATATTCAATGGATCCTCGGCCGTAAACAATCATACAAAGCGGGGGCACCAAGCTCACTGTGCCACTTGCTCCTGGTCCGGGGTATCTACACCGTTAGAACGTTCTCCGTTCTCGGAGTTGTTGTCGCTGAAAGAAGCCTTCTTAGCATGGAACTTCTCCGCTGAATGCTCCGAGATGCGAGTCAGTTCGGTCACGAAGGACTGGCCCCAGAATGCACTAGAGATGTAGTTAGTGCCAAAGCTCCTCGTCATCTCAGATATAATCGAACCTTGTATATTTATTGACATATTTGTCGAGCTTGGAGAAGTTGAGGGCCCTCTGCTCGTCGCTCATGGTCACCGCTTCCTGATAAGCACCCGCCAGCTCTTCGGTGTTCCAGGGGTTGATAATGATACTGCCGTTAAGGCTCTGAGCGGCACCCGCGAACTCGGAAAGCACCAAGACACCATGACGCTTCTTCTGTGTTGCGATGTATTCATAGGCAACGAGGTTCATTCCGTCGCGGGTCGACGAAACAATGCAGGCGTCGGAAACCGCGTACAGAGCAATTAGCTCGTCAAAGTTGACTGACTTGTGCAGGAAGTGGATAGGCATGAATTCAACGGTGCCTGATCATCGGTCAGCGATGGGGTGTTGCCCATAGACAGCGCGAAACCTACCAAATTTGCCGTTAATACGGCCCACCAGCTCATTCACAACAGCCCTCAAGTTCTGGTATTCTTCCACATCTTGTCGACTAGGAACAGCAACCTGAACCAGGACAACCTTGCCAACCCACTCCGGATGATCGCTAAGGAACACCTCAAGGGCATGCAATTTCTGGGGGACACCCTTGATGTAATCCAGGCGGTCCACGCCCACCATGAGCTTCACACCCTGAAACTTTTGTTCCAGCATTGCAATGCGTTTCTGAACCTTCTCCTTCTTCAACCCCTCTTCAAACTTCTCTGGGTCGATGCCAATAGGGAAGGCACCGCAAGCAATGATCTTGCCCTGGAATTCAATCCCATTAGGTGTAGTTGTTAAGCCCCTAGGTATCCATTGCGTTAGCGTCTCCATTGTCTCTTGAAGAGGAAATAGTCAATCCAATACATACAAGAGTCGTGAGCAAGCACTCAAGAAGTGCCTAGTGTAGTCGTAGGTATGGAACCCGATCAGGTCGCAATGCAGAACACCGAGCAACAACTCGTTCCGCACTGGGAGGATTCTGTAGATTTCGCTGCTAGGGAAGGGCGTGTGGAGGAAGAAGCCAATCTTGACATTTTCCTTGCTATGGCCGATCTCCTCGCGCAGCATCTCGGGAAGGAGCATCAAGTGATAATCATGCACCCAGATTAAGTCTCCATCCTGAACTTCCTTCGCAACCGCTTTGGCGAAGAGGCGGTTGGCCTCCTTGTATGCCTCCCAGGCGGACTCATCAAAGGTAATCTCGCCGGGGTGGTAATGGAAGAGGGGCCAGAGAATAGAGTCTGTGAGCAGTGGGCATCTGTCAGCAAGCAAGCGCCTTCAGCCGGGATCAATGAGGGAGCAACCATCACAGATCCTCGGTATAATCGAGAGTTGGACAATACTAACTAGAGAAGCCATTGTAGTGACGATCTGCCAGCTCATCATCAATGAACACTGGCACAGCGTTATACTCCTGCTTCAGGCGTTGCTTCACGACGGGAATCTCCTCCTCCGGGACCTCCAAACCGGGCCAGCCGTACCATTGGAAGGTCGTGGACTTGGACAGGCCACTCAATCCGCTGACCAAGCCACCGGAGGACATGGAGAAGTCATAGCGACCATCATCCGATCGCTTGATGGTAATTGGAAGCCGATTGGAGACGAGGAGCAAGCGAGCCTCACTCTGAAAGGTGGGGTTCTCAAGGGAGGGCATGCTGTCGGAATTGGCGGGGCACCGACGCAGATAGTCAGATTGTAAGTATGTACAAATGTACTACTAGTTAGACCGAGTAAGCGACCAATGAGGGTCTGAATTGAAGACAAAGGACGAGACTGGCTTATCAAAGAAGACGCCAGGGACGAGGAATAAAAGTAGACGGAGGCGGGGCTCTGGGGTCGTAAGCTGCAGAGACGGTAGTTCTCGGATTATAATTAATTGAGTCTTGTTGGTCTTCAGTGAAGAACCAGGAAGAAGGAAAAGGCCGGGTGGTTTGTCAGTCTTGGACCACTGTTTCACCAATTGAATGAAGCCGAGTGAACCCAGGTACGGGAGCAAGAAAGCTAAGGGATGACAAAAGAGGGATCGAGTGAAGGTTAAGTTTAGGAGTTAAGAAAAAGAAAAGGAAGAAAAGGAAGGTCACGGATGGCGACCTGGAATGCCTTGAAGCCAAGAAGCTGGTGCTTGGGTGCTTGGTGCTTCCTGATGCTGTGAAGCAGCTTGAAGGCGGCGGGGAAGAATCGAGGGGAGTGACCTCACTTCAGAGACCGGCGCGCGGACCAAGTGACCCAGGTTTGGGCCGAAGAAGAACCAAGAGCAGTAGTGCCGGGAGTCCACCTAGAGCTCCTCACTAGCAAGTTCATCGACAGGGAAAAAGCAGTGAGAAGGAAGATGGATGTGGGCCAGCGAGCAAGCAAGAGTCAGTTTGTTATTCCTGGATGTTGCAAGTTGTAGGTTGGAAAATGATTATCGATCACAGCACACACTCCGACAGGTTGCTTGTGTCTCCCTTCTTTTTTTGTGTTCTCCTTTGATTTGTTTATTCTTTTTTTATTCTGTAGAGTCGCTTCACAGCCTATCGCTTTCACAGGAAAGAGATGACGAGAAGTGGGGGGAAGAAAAAAAAGAGGTGTGGTGGAAAGATGAGTTGGGGGGAACAAGGGGACAAGAGTAGTAGTTTCGACGAAGTGGGCGATGAAGTCAGAGATGACCAGCGGTCGCAATGGATGCCGGAATCTTGCCAGCCACTCACACTCGCCCTTGGCTTTGGATGATGCCAACACTTCCAGTTTCCCCTCAACAAGGGAAATCTACGATTATTTACTCCTCCTCATTTCAGGTCCACGGCTGCTTGGGGTCCATGTAACTTGATTCGTCTACCCAGATCAAATGGCCTGATGACGGTTCAACATTGTAATGTCACCCCAGCAGTCATAAAGGCTACTTACTATCTTTAATTCTGGTCGGTTGTATACTCACTCTCAACTTGGTCCAACTACCAAGTAACACGCTTGGGTGGCGTGGGGAGAAAAGCAAGTCATCTGCATACTTTTTGATGAATGTTGATCCCCGCAAAGGTACGAACAAAACACGAGCGTTGCGGGATTTCACTCACACACTCACACCATCTCCCTTCTTGTTAACCTTTTTCCCTTCTTGCTGCCCGAGAGGCGCTTTCAATCGGGTGGTGAAATCAAGACCCCGCTGTTATGGACGGGTCTGGACTCTCTATACTACTTTGATCCCAACATTAATGGATTCATTGACTCGGTATATCTTGATGCTTCTGAAACTCACTACGTCTTATGACAACAGCCACATTCCTTAGTGTAGACAAAAGGGACTGACTGAATACTGTCTGGTGGGTGAGGTAACTGCTATGCACTTCAGTTGATCATTTTTACCTAATAGCATTCCATGGCACACTCGGCGCATAGACTTACAGAAATCGTATGTTTGACTTTAATTCGCGAGGGGACTTCTTTGTCAGATAAGATCAGTGCGCCAGGATGCAAGTCAGTAAGTAGTCATGGTAGCTCAAGTTTGATGTGGGGACATAACCAGAACACAGTTCCCACCCATTATCTCTCTCTACCTGGTACTCGGATCTCGCTGCTCCTAAGGTTAAATAGACGATAAGTAAGAGTCTCGATGGTCATAATGAAGTCGGTCTCAACCAATCACTACTAGTTCCAGAGGCTCCATTCCGTGACTCCATAAGAAATATATGGCATCATAACTAGCCTATGTATGTTTCTGTGTTGCTTCTGAGACAGCTATTTTCGATACTCTTACCACATTCGGTGTCATTCTTGTTGTGTGATAAGACTGATGCGATGGAATCAGACCGCCAGTTGACAAGGTTATTAACGCCGAAGGAAGGGGGAGTGGATTTGCTGAAAGCTTTACTAGCATGATGATGTGACTGACGATCTTCTCGTTGATGGGTACGGTATATCTATACTGGGTAGCATTAGAAGCATGTAAGGGATGAGGGTTGCGAATGACAGGAATAACATCATATGTCTATGATTAGGTGAATATGCACGCACTGCATGGCGGTCACAGGCATCTTCTTGCATCGGTGAGCGGCTAGTCATCGGATCCCTAATAACATATGCCATATAATGCCGAAACAAAAATCTACTAATATATCTACTATGATGATAATAACTTAACAACCCAGCCCTTCTCGTAATATCTCAAAGCGCAGATCGTCCAGTTTCCAGAACCCATCGCCCATCAGCATCTCGGCTTACCCGGCCTTCGTCCTCTAATTTCTTCAGAACAAGCAACACTCCATTAGAAGCAGGCAGATGAAGGCTTTCCGGCACATCTTTGTAAATCACCTTGACTAGTTCCAGTGGGGTCCAGGACCGTTTACGCTCCGGGGATGCTTCCCCATCTGCAACATCGAGGTGATTATATCGGAGAACGCGAACCACTTCATCCTCTCGCTGTTGGCGGTGCTTGATGTACTCTGTGATCTTTGCTGTCGCATTCTCGATGACAGCTCCGTGGCCAGGATAGCCGCGACCCGAAACCCGGTTCTGCATTCGCTTTAGGCTAGATATATAGGACGAGAGGTCCTCAAAGACACTCGTGCCATGGCCCAAGACATCTGACAAGCGCAGTTAGCCATGAGGCAGGAAGTAGAAATTGCCATGATACTCACGATCGCCCGTAAAGACAGAATCTTCTTCCTCAAGGACAAACATCATATGGTCAACCGTATGACCCGGGGTATGGTATGCTCGTAGTGTTGCACCTTCAACACTGAAGATCTGACCGTCTTCAATGCTCTCTTGGCCGAGGTCAGGATCATTCTTGTAGATGATAGCGTCCGGACATAATGCTAAGAGGTCAGGAACGCCTTTAACATGGTCTGGATGCCAATGCGTGAGGAGGGCCTGATGCACAGTTGCATTCTCTTCTGCCAAAAGAGTCTTGAGCCGGGCTGCCCAGGACGGTTCACCCTGACCGGTGTCAATGAGGATGCGTTGACGACCTCGCCCGACTAGATACGTATTCGTGCCTGTTGGATATTTGGTTAGGATGACACGCCTGTACCGCTAAAAGCGTAGGCGAGGAAACAAACCTTGCAGAGTGAACTAGTAGAAAGGTATATTAGTTTCTATGTCCATCAAGACCGGTGTCTTATCTCAATATTAGCTCACCTTGCCGGGATTGCCCCCCAATATCCGTACGACCGAGGCGCTGAGCCTCTCCACCTCCGCCAGAGAGACTAGCTGGGTAGCCATGTCTCCAGCATATACCACACTTCAGTGCGATTGATCTGCGACTGCCAGACACCAACTCGCATTAGCGGTCTGCGCTACCTCGGATTCTTTGGTTGGGTCCAAGAGCAAGCATTGACTCTTGAAAATGCGCAAGATATAAGCAGCACACTTACACAAGTATCTTTCCCTATCAAAGAGGCAACCGAGCAATAACTTGAGGTATGTAATATCGTCGATCTATATCGTAGCCTCTACATAGGTTTCAGTATTCAGCAGGACAATCAGAGTAAGAATAGGAATGAATCATCAGACTCACGAGCAATTGAGCTAGTGGGTCAGCTGTACTCAGTCACGTGGGTAATCCAGAGAAGAAAGAGGCCGACAATGATGTTCTTTGAATCTTGGATGCAGCTGAGAGATTGTAAGTAAAGACGAGCAGATACTGTGAGTCTAATACATCTGAAGACTCCTTATCATGATGGATCGGCTATACTATCAGAGTCACGTTTCCGAGGCGGGGTGAACAGCCGTGTAGGCCTCGGTTGAGAAGGGAACTTAGTTATGTCAGCACCAATGAAGTCTGACCTATTGGCAGCAAGTCGCAAAATCGGGCAAATTGTAACATATGGATGTCCGAATACGCCATTGGAGGTGTAGTGACCGTTCTGCTCACCGGGAGTGCTACAGCAAACTGATTACGACGCCTACGGGCAAGATCCATCTTGGAACAGAAGGAAATGTGGTATGCACGCAAGCCCTAACATACAGTGTATGATATAAAACAAAAACAAAGATATATCCATGTAGTCCACCGGAAAATCACAGGGGTACAAAAGAAAACAGGCCCAGAGCGGCAACAGAAACAAATCGTTAAATTTTTCGAAAGACGACGCCGGATATTCCCATCATAGAGGTACCATAGGCAGCCGCTTTCGCGTCCAATGCAGTTGTTTGGCATCAGAGCAGACTGCCATGGCGCGAGGGTAGGATAACCAAACCCCGCAAGCAGATCTTTCAGGTATCATATCTTTTCGCAACAAACAGAAAACAGCGATCATAATATACAGACGGGCCTATGAGGCCCATGTCATGCATGTTGGCAATCGCCATTAAATTTAGTTACCAGCCTTGCGGGCCATGGTGTTGAGGGCGGAACCATCGCGGAACCACTCAATCTGGGACTCGTTGAAGGTGTGGCTGAGCTTGACGTCGAAGGAGGCACCGTCCTTGGGGTGGACACGCAGGGTGACGGGCTTGCCAACCTCGAGCTCGGTGCAGAGGAGGTCGACCTTGTCCTCGGGCTTGATCTTGTCATAGTCGGCGGGGTCGGAGAAGGTAAGAGGAAGCATACCCTGCTTCTTCAGGTTGGTCTCGTGCTAAAGGAAGATGTTAGTTCGCGTTCAGTTTTTTTTGATAGAAAAGAATGGATAGCACTTACGATACGAGCGAAGGAGCGGGTGATGATGGCAAGACCACCAAGGTGGCGGGGCTCCAGAGCGGCGTGCTCACGGGAAGAACCCTCACCGTAGTTCCAGTCACCGATGACAACCCACTTGATGCCACGGGCCTTGTAGTCACGGGCAGTGGCGGGGACAGCATCGTACTCGCCGGTGAAGGCGTTCTTGACCTTGTTGGCCTCACCGTTCTCGGCGTTGATGGCACCGATCAGCATGTTGTTGGAGATGTTGTCAAGGTGACCACGGTACTTCAACCACGGGCCAGCCATGGAGATGTGATCGGTGGTAGTCTTGCCCTGGCACTTGATCAGGATAGGGATGTCAGTGGCATCCTTGCCATCCCACTTCTCGAAACCAGCAAGGATCTGGAGACGGTCACTGGAAGGAGAGACAGCGACGTTGACGCCGTCGCGGTTGGTGGGAGGAGCCTGGTAGGTGTCACGGCCGGGGTCGTAGCCCTGAGCAGGGAGACCCTCACCGGTGGGAGGCTTGAGCATGAACTCCTTGCCGTCCTTGTCCTTCAGCTTGTCGGTGAGAGGGTTGAACTTAAGGGTACCGGCAACGGTCATGGCGACGACAAGGTCGGGAGAGGCGACGAAAGCGTGGGTGGCGGGGTTGGCATCGTTACGACCGGTGAAGTTACGGTTGTAGGAGGAGATGATAGAGTTGGGCTCACCCTTCTTGACGTCCTTACGATCCCACTGTCCAATGCAAGGACCGCAGGCGTTGGCAAGGATGACACCACCATACTCCTCGAGGGTCTTGAGCTGACCATCGCGCTCAATGGTAGCGCGGATCTGCTCGGAACCGGGGGTGACGGTGAAGAGGGACTTGGACTTGAGACCGTGGTCAAGGGCGTCCTGAGCGATGGAGGCGGCACGGGACATGTCCTCGTAGGAGGAGTTGGTGCAAGAGCCGATAAGACCGACCTTCAGCTCCTCGGGCCACTTGTTGGCATCAACGGCCTCCTTGAACTTGGAGATGGGGGTGGCCAAGTCAGGAGTGAAGGGACCGTTAACGTGGGGCTCGAGCTCAGACAGGTTGATCTCAATCAGCTGGTCGTACTCGGCACCCTCATCCTCGCGGAGCTCCTTGGCGTACTCGCGGGAGAAGTTACCAATGTGCTGACGCTTGGTGGCCTTCAGGTAGTCGTACATGCGGTCGTTGAAGGGGAACATGGAGGTGGTGGCACCAATCTCAGCACCCATGTTACAGATGGTGGCCATACCAGTGCAGGACAGGGAGTTGACACCAGGTCCGTGGTACTCGATGATAGCGCCAGTACCACCCTTGACGGTGAGGAGACCAGCAACCTTGAGGATGATATCTAAAATTTACTGTCAACGCTCGTCCGATTGTGTAGAACAGGTCAAATATCAACTTACCCTTAGGAGTAGTCCAGCCAGACATCTGGCCGGTAAGCTTAACACCGATGACCTTGGGGGCCTTCAGCTCCCAAGGGAGACCGGCCATGACATCGACGGCATCAGCACCACCAACACCGATGGCAGCAGTGGCGAGACCACCAGCGTTGGGGGTGTGAGAGTCGGTACCGATCATCAGACCACCGGGGAAAGCGTAGTTCTCCAGAACGATCTGGTGGATGATACCGGAACCGGGCTTCCAGAAACCGATGTTGTACTTAGCAGTAGCAGAGGCAAGGAAGTCGTAGACTTCCTTGTTGATGTCGTTGGCACGAGCAAGATCCTTGTCGCCACCGACCTGGGCCTCAATCAAGTGGTCACAGTGGACGGTAGTGGGAGTAGCGACGGAGGGCATGCCAGCGGACATGAACTGGAGGATAGCCATCTGGGCAGTGGCATCCTGGCAAGCGACACGGTCGGGGCGCAGCTTGAGGTAAGAGCTGCCACGCTCGATCTCCTGTCCGTGGGGGTCGTCAAGGTGAGAGTACAGAACCTTCTCGGCGTAGGTGAGAGGACGGCTCAGACGACGACGAACGATGTCGAGGTTCTCGGACATCTTCCTATAGAAGTGGTAGGAATGTTAGCTTACAGCTCATTGACCTGGGAAGGCGCGATTGAGAGATCGCCCCCAATGCCCCAAAGAATCAAGAGTGCTATCATACTTGTAGTTGATGTAGTTACCCTGCACAAGCATTGTTAGCGGATCGTATTCCCAAATCTGGCGCCCGCGCTACCCGAAGCCAGCCGAGACGTAATGGAAAGTTTCACTCACCTTCTCCAGGTTGCACATCTCGACCTTCTTGTCGAGGGGAGAGTCGGTGACGGTGGCCATACCCCGAGCCCCGAGCATCTGCACATTTTATTAGTATTTCTGTTCATCGAACAATCGCACTTCCGCTGTAATTTGGTGATGCGAGCTTGAACTGGATTGCGGGTAAACGCTTACAAGGCGGGACTTAGGGGCCTAGAGAGCAGATCTGGTTAGTTTCCATTGAGCTACAAAGACGTCCAGCTAGATGCATTTCATTCCTGGACAGAATGCCATGACTTCTTCGCCAGACGGGGGACAACGTGTCTGGAATGGACTTACCAGCGCACCCATGCGCGCAAGCCTTGTGGTAATCATGGTGGAAGCTCTCTATGCGAGGTGGGCAGGGCCGCAACACAGGAGAGCCAATCCAAACAACAGCAAAAGCTAGCTTCAACGGGAGGAAGCAGCAAAAGATGGAGTGGAGTGGGAAAAGAAGAGGAAAGGAAAGGGATAAAGGAAGAAAGGGAAAATGGAGTAGATAAAAAGGAAGCTTGAGTGGGAAAGAATTCTTGTTTCCACCACCGAGAGCGATTTACTGAACCGGAGAAGAGGACCCGTAACCGCTCCTGACAGTACCGACCTTTACGCAAGCGTTGCATGCGACCGGAGAGAAGGAAGGTGGCTGGACCATCCGTGGGACCCCTTTCTTACCGTATGGATACGGATACACCTGTAATTTCCGTTTGGCCTGCAGACCTCGCTCCCTCCTTTCTGACCACTCCGTAAATGAAAAAAACTAAGAAGGACCCATAATGGCTTTACCCGGTCAACGTAAGGTTGCCTTTGGATTCGAAAAGGCCTCACTGTCAGTGGTTTTGCTCCTTTCAGCTGACCCTCAAAAAGCATAGTTTGATCTACTGGGTATTATTATCTCCCCCATGCATTCTCCCCCATGGACTGCCACGAACTAGTGTCTTACCTAGGTAAAACCTAACTTCACTACTGCTGTGTTCATACCTTGTAATTCCGACCAGCCTGTGCGGCGGCGTGCACAGGGCATGTGAGGCACATAGTCCAATCATGTGCCCTGTATTACATCCATTCATCCTGGGGGAACATCATCGACGTCACTCACTACTACTACATCCTAGCTCAAAGCTTCATCAAGTCTTGCAAACACAGATCAAAAAAATTATTTGGAACCGATACATTAAATGAAAATGAAATAATATGACAGATTCTACGCGCCCAACCTCGTCAGTAATGCCAGACCGCTTGAATGAGTTGGGTTGCTTAGGAGACATGGTGGCAGTTAGCGTATTATTTCACCTGGATCGCAACTGGACGAGATGCTTTCCGGAGCAACGTGCCGGAACATGGCAACGTCATAAATTACGAGACACCGGGGAAATGGCCGTACGGAAGCGACCAAAAGCGCTGACAGAGCCGAGTCAGAGCCGAGGCCTACCGATGGGAATCCCGCGGCCCGCCGCCAAGACCCAGCTGATTTTGACCAATAATGAGCAACATGTTTCAGGAAATTCTTCTTTCGCACACAAAGGCGGAATTTTGGTGATAAGCGACCCGCTCTTGCACCGCCTAAAGTCTTAGTTTCATTCCGTATATCGGTGGAAAAACACTTTGCGACAGCTCACTAGCAAATCCATCAGGCAATTCTTTTTTGGGCCGCAGTCTATCAAAATGGGAGCTGTCAGGAAAATTAAGACGAAGCGCAGGACCAGGTATGTAGGCTAATTTCTGAATGATCACTATCATGAGGGTTCAAGTTCGAAGGGCTGCGTAAAGCTGAATAGACTGCTGATGATCTGATAAAATCGATAGAGATTATGATCAGGTCCGAGCTGATATCGCGTCCGCGAGACACCTCGAACTATACAAAGCTACGAAAGACGAAGAGGACCTTCCCGGCCTAGGAAAGCATTATTGCGTCGAGTGCTCCAAATGGTTTGAGAGCGAGCATAATATGGCCGCCCATACGAAGGGCAAGAACCACAAGAGAAGGTGTGTGGCCAACATATCTACGATGTCGCGGCTTCGGTCGCAAATACTTTTTGGACACATAAATGCTGACCTATGCGCCTGTTATTAGACTCCGTATCTTGCGCGAAGAGGCACACACACAGAAGGCTGCTGAGGCTGCCGTCGGCTTGGGTACAGACAATGGTGTGAGGTCGCAAGAGACCACCGAGATGGTCATTATGGAGGATTAGATTCTCGCCATGAAGTGAAATTGCCTATCGCAGTGCTCTCTCGACTGTCACCGCGATGCAGGATAGCTCCAAGAGCATCGGCAAGAGCTCTGCTGGCAACATATCTACTCTCAATGGGCTTGAAAAATTTTTTCGCGCATCTACGCCGTTTTGACGTCGTTGTTTCACGGACGATATTACTGGCTGCATGTCGACGAAAGAATCACCCAATCAGCGATGGGCCAAAATCGCTGGATAACACGTGAAACCACATGCGCCGAAAACCGCCAGTGGGGGTGGAAAGTTCCCGGATACGCCGGTTTCGTTCTGCGGTAAAACCATTAAAACTGCCGTTTCTCGGAGCCCCCATCTAGCTTGGCCCCACTTTATCAGACACGGCTCCTTTAGGACAAATTTAATTTACGAGCTGCAATAATACACAGCACTTCAATATTGAGATGCGCGTATCCTTGCGGAGAACTCCGTACGTAGTTTGTAGATGCTTGGGCATTGTTGCATTGTTCGTTTATGGATTTTGTAAATACTTCATCAGCCACTCGTATGTTGCCCACTTGGAATGGATCGTTAGCAATGCGTTACACTATTTCAAACCCGGGTTGACATACCTGAACAGCATTGACTATGAAGGCTCTCACACTACAAACCCCTAGGCCGCGATAGAAGGCTTTGAGTCCTTCATTGAGATACGCTTCTTTGGCAATCTGGATGGAGCTTGCGGTGTATGGCTTAGCAGAAGGCTGCATCAAGGGGCGATGTTCAGGGGACAATTCAATCGTTCTCGCCTGCAGTCTTGTCTTGATCACATCTAGAGGGAAGACAGAGGCCCAGGTAACAATCCCAGCAATGCCACCGCATAATAAGACTTTCGTAGCAGTCATGGTCGCATCATCTTCATTAGAGGCCGTAAGCCGCTTGCAGTATTCATAAGACCAAAAGCTGCAAGGAAGGATGTAGGTCAATACTCTGTGAAGAGCCTCAATGAAATCGCGGGGGAAGATCTGGGGAAAGGATTCACATACTAAAACCCATAGCCAATTGCGTCTCTCGCACAAGTGACCCCTCCTCCGAAATAAAGGCCCGTCCAGCCGCGTGTTCGGACAATGTCTTTCGCAACCGTCCATGACGACACCCCGGGGCGTGAGTCAAGCTGGGCCCTACATTTGATGAACTCCGTCGGAGATGACACAGTCCAGCTGGCCACCCCACCTGCAGCACCGGCAAGCCAGATCTTGCTTAAGGAGACACCTTGTGGGTTTGTAGGGTCAATGATTGAACTATCCAGGAACTTCAATGATCGGTTATAAGCCACAAAGAGTAGTGCATTGAGGGCCCCATATCCGAGGATTGGGGCAGCGGCGCCTGATGAAACGGTTAATACTAGACGCGTAATTTACATCATCGGAATATTTGCAAACCTCGAACCAGGGAAGTAGCGCTATCAAAGCGACTCAATTGCTGGGGTGTGGTTGATGCGGCGATATCTGGAGTGCGTCCTGCCTGCAACCGCACTTTGATGACATCGAGGGGATTGCCGATGATGATTCCAATGGCACCGCTAAGGTAGCCAGCCCAGAAATCGGAAGACATGGGCCGAGGGGCCAGTGCTGAATGAACGATTCAGCAGCAAATGGTGATAATGAGCATTGTGACTATGGTAGGAACAACCTGGTTATTATCATTCGACGGGCTGAGGTTCCATTGACTAAACGGTCCCACCTCAAGAAGGCGAACCGGACGCTATACTGAAAGGGCTATAGTAGAAACTTTCCATCCGGCCTCCTACTCTTGCTTGCAAGTTCATTGGCATTGTGCTTATTTGATGCTGAGCAAACTGCATTTTCATGTGCTTTAGACAGAAACCGGTACTGTCTTGAGATGAGTGCTACTAGTGCGGAAAAAGAAATGTTTCTGTCATGCAGTAGGGCTGCAGAGGTTCATGCCAAGACTATATATATTATGCAGATCATGCAGCATCATCTTTTGTAAACGCTATCTGGACAAAACTCCAGAAGTGGCTGAGCATCCCTCGCAATAGCACTAGTATGCCCTCTACATATCAATTGTTTTTAGTTGAGCTAGTTTTCTGTAGAGAATGATTGAAGGCTCCATTTCCTTGGATGCCTCATTCAAGTGGCGCTTCGCTAACCGGACGTTGTGTTCAAGGCCATGGCACGTACACATGCTGTTGAATAAGCCGAAATCCGGATATAGTGTAATCTAAGAACTACTCAAGTACTAGATAATATTTTTCATCAAAGGACTTGGCTCAAAGTGGATTTGCCTAGCGAGATACCTCTATGAGCCGGCTACTCCATACTACTTATAAACAATCACGTGACAGCGTGATACTTTGGTGTTGCCAACAAGATGCGGGCGACGCGCTAGGCAGTGGCAAACACGCGTCGAGTTCGGCCGGTCATTATTGACAACCAAAACCGCCAACTGACACGATCCGAGTCAGCCACGAGTATTTGATAGAGAAGTACTAATGTGAGATTGATAATCACTTCCTCCAGTTTATCGCGGAGCACAAGCTTACGCATTCAGGTACCGGCCACGGCCAGTCCTAAACCAAGATGGTGCAGGCACACCGTCCAAGCCGCTGCAGGCCAGCTCCACGAACAGCGTCGACCGTCTATCGAAACCCTTTAAATGTCCAGGCCTAGCCATGGCTACACGAGCGTCAGACAAGCCAGCGAGGAAGCGTAGGAAGGTGAACTATGCAGGGGCTGATGGCACGGTGGACGACGACAGCGTCAAGCCTTATACAAACGAGGACCGCTTAGCACTGGCAACAAGAGATGCGAATAGGTTCCCTAGCTTCAAAGTCAAGGACAAAGAGATGACTTTCAAGCAAAGATTTAAGATTCCTTTGATCAATAAGTCGCCTGATGCCTATAATAGCTCTAGGCCAGCGCCTACGCTTGGTATGAGGCAAGGCGCTACATTTGTTGTGAAGCCATTGCATGATCCGAGCGGGGAGTTTGCTATAGTGCTATATGATCCTACAGTCGATGATGTCAATGAGCCAGAATCGAAGGAAGAGGACACGGTCGATGCCGAGGAGCAGAAGCCAAAATTGGATGAGCCATTGGTACACAAGAGCTTGGCAGATATTCTTGGGCTCAAGAAGAAGACTGAAGGGCGACCGAAGGTCCCGGTCGTTATAGATCCACGGCTGGCGAAAGTGCTACGGCCTCACCAGGTTGAGGGTGTCAAGGTTAGCATTCGCTCCACACAGGCTCTGTTGCTATGTACTAATGCGCCGACAAAAGTTTCTTTATCGTTGTACAACTGGCATGGTTGACAAGAATGCGAATGGTTGCATCATGGCAGATGGGATGGGTCTGGGCAAAACGGTAAGTTGGGCGGCGTACAGCACGGAACAGAAGACTAATGGTGCTGGTAGCTTCAATGTATATCATTGATGTGGACTTTACTCAAGCAATCCCCAGAAGCGGGAGTGACAACCATACAGAAGTGCATTATCGCTTGCCCGTCAAGTTTGGTCGGAAACTGGGCCAATGAACTTGGTGAGTTGGCTTCGCTACTGGATCACACTCCTGCTAACAGTTGCAGTGAAATGGTTGGGCAAGGATGCCATCACACCATTTGCGGTCGACGGTAAAGCCTCGAAGACGGAGCTCATCAGTCAGATGAAACAATGGGCCATCGCTTCGGGTCGGTCTATTGTCAGACCAGTACTCATTATTTCATATGAAACACTCCGGCTATACGTCGATACACTGAGGGACAGTCCCATCGGCCTACTTCTTTGTGACGAAGGACATCGATTGAAGAACAAGGAGAGTTTGACATGGACAGCGCTCAACGGCCTGAATGTACAGCGTCGGGTGATTTTGTCAGGCACTCCCATTCAGAACGATCTCTCGGAATACTTTGCTCTTCTCCATTTTGCGAATCCTAATCTACTGGGGTCGCAGAATGAGTTCCGGAAAAGGTTCGAATTGCCTATTCTTAGAGGAAGAGATGCCGCAGGAACCGAAGAAGACCTCAAGAAGGGTGATGAGCGCCTTGCCGAACTCTCCAGCATCGTAAACAAGTTTATCATACGGCGCACGAACGACATTTTGTCAAAGTACTTGCCCGTCAAGTACGAACATGTTGTTTTCTGCAACATGTCCGAATTCCAACTGGGCCTCTATAAGCATTTCATTCAAAGTCCCGAAATCAAAAGCTTACTCCGCGGAAAGGGAAGTCAACCCTTAAAGGCAATCGGCCTTCTAAAGAAACTTTGCAATCACCCGGACCTCCTTAATCTCTCTAATGACCTTCCGGGTTGCGAGTACACCTTCCCGGAGGACTATGTCCCGCCGGAAGCACGAGGGCGTGATAGAGATATCAAATCTTGGTATTCAGGAAAGATGATGGTTTTGGATCGAATGCTAGCGCGCATTCGCCAGGATACTAATGACAAGATTGTTTTGATTAGCAACTACACCCAGACCCTCGACCTGTTTGAGAAGTTATGCAGAACCCGGGGGTACGGCTCCTTGCGACTAGACGGAACCATGACGGTTGGGAAACGACAGAAGCTGGTCGACAAGTTCAATAACCCCGACGGGGAAGAGTTTGTCTTCCTGTTGAGCAGTAAGGCTGGTGGCTGCGGCCTGAACCTAATAGGTGCAAACCGCCTTGTTCTTTTTGATCCCGATTGGAATCCAGCTGCCGATCAGCAAGCTTTGGCACGAGTGTGGCGTGACGGGCAGAAGAAAGACTGCTTTGTCTACCGTTTCATCGCGACTGGATCGATTGAGGAGAAGATCTTCCAGCGTCAGTCTCATAAACAGTCACTTTCTTCGTGCGTCGTGGATTCGGCCGAGGATGTCGAACGACACTTCTCGCTGGAATCCCTCCGAGAGCTCTTTCAATTCAAACCGGAAACGCGGAGCGATACACATGACACGTTCAAATGCAAGCGATGCCGACCGGAGGGAACACAATACATCAAGGCGCCAGCCATGTTGTACGGTGACACTAGTACTTGGAATCATTTTGTCAATGACGGAGAGCATGGGGCTCTCAGCAAGATCCAAGACTTGCTGATACGTCAAGAGACTGGAGAGCGTGATGTCTCTGCCGTTTTTCAGTATATTAGCCATTGATGGTAGCTTACCTGTTGAATATTGTCATGACCTGTATTTCTTTGGAGCGTCCTTGACTTTTTTGTGCAATCTGCTTTCCTTTGGGAAGCGTTATTCTTTCACGACACATTTGGCTCAACGAGAATAGGTGTATGTTTTTTGCTGAGCGTTTGTATAAACATGGACTAGAAGACATGATACAGTGGCGTTCTAGACCTCACAATGTCGATAACCATGGCTTTTTTTATTCCAAAAATATCACTTACTATAAGTCTATCGTAGTGCATTGCATGAAGGGAGAATTCTTCCTTTGTATATTGACAGAATGATCTGCGGTGTAAGGGGGCATGGCATATAGTTACACTAGGGATGAACAATGCAAAACGGTCGGGCGGGAAAGCCGACAAAGCGTCGATTCGCTGCTGACACTACGTCACTTCGCGTCCGCTAAGACAGCCATCCACGTTTGCCAACGCATCTTGTTGTGAGTCCTCCCCACCTTGACAGCCCAGCAACCGCCTAGCGACGAGACTAGAGCATCTGACGGGTGCTTTCTGATCAGAAAGAGCCTGCATCTGTTTTGTTTACCCTGAAACACTTACCATTAATAGCCGATGGCTCGGGAATAGCTACAGGTCTTTGCGAACACGAGAGAGTCGAGACCGTCGTCGCCTCACCGCCCAGCCTAGTCAGACATCGCTTTCACGCCATGAAAGCCACTTATCTAAATCAACAATCCCGGTGCTTGTGACTCAGTCGTCCATATCCATGTTTGTTTGAGAGATGGATCACTCAATTCAGCGCTCGCTGAATGATAAGCTCTACGACCGGAGGAAACAGGGGGCCCTGGAGTACGCATTATCGATAAGGCGACATATGTCAGACAATAATATGGCGGGTGGCTAATACACATGGGTTTATTAAACAGACTCGAGAAGGTCGTCCGCGATGCTGCTTTCAGGGGTGAACACGAGGAGATCCAAAAGATTGTCGACCAACTCTGCCATGACTACGCCTATGCGGTACACCAACCTCACGCGAGAAACGGCGGTTTAATCGGACTTGCTGCGGCTTCCATAGCATTAGGATCCGTGAGTTGCACCAGAATATACTGAATGGATCTTGCAGGGGCTGAGTTCAAGGTTGCTAGGAAGGGGTTGCTCCTTATCTGAAGGAAATCGTACCGCCGGTGCTTGCTTGCTTTTCCGATCAAGATGCCCGAGTCAGGTATTATGCCTGCGAGAGCATGTACAACATTGCCAAAGTTGCGAAAGGCGAGGTGCTACTCTTCTTCAATGAAATATTCGATGCATTGAGCAAGGTAAGGGGTTTTTATCCCATGTTCCTACTGTTCTGGCCTTACAGCTCACACCCCGCCAGCTAGCTTCCGATTCGGAGCTTTCGGTCAAAAACGGCGCAGAACTCCTCGATAGACTCGTCAAAGACATCGTATCGGAATCCGCGGCCTCCCATATCTCCGTCTTACAGCTTAGCGAAAAGGAAGCAACAGATCCTGAAGGCTTGGACGATGCTGAACTTCCTACCGCTTTTTCGCTACCTAAATTCATACCTTTGCTCAAAGAGCGAATACACGTCATCAGCGCGTTTACCCGCACATTCCTGGTATCATGGTTGACTCTGCTGGATACAATCCCTGATCTGGAGTTGATATCGTATTTGCCGGAATTCCTAGGAGGTTTGATTAAGTTCCTGGGTGATCCGAACAGAGATGTCAACGTCGCTACCCAAGCGCTTTTGGATAGGTTCCTGTCGGAGATTAAGAGGATCGCGCGACTTAAGAAGGGTATCGAAGAAAGCCGGAAAGGTCAAGGCAGCGATATCAGGCAGTCAACTACCAGCGATAGTATGAGCGTTGCGACGACTACCGATCAAACTGTAGCTGTTGAGTCTGAAGTGACAGACAACGCCATAGAGGACTCTGAGGCAGGATCAGTCACCGATGAGGAAGGCTTGCACGTGGATGGGGACTGGATTCCCGGACAAGATGTCCAGATTGACTATGCCAAGATATTAGATATTCTCGTCGGTTTCGTTGATACATCTTTCGGTAAGCAAGGCATGATGCTCAGTTGCAATGGTTCGATACTTATCACCAGTCACTAGTGGAGGAAATGCAGTTGACTGCGCTGCGCTGGATCGACAACTTCTTCGAAATCAGCCCAGAAGACATTCTCCCTTTCGTTCCTCGTCTCCTCACTCAAGTGCTCCCAGCAATGTCCAGTGGTTCGGATCAAGTGCGGCAGGCCGCCAACCGGGTCAACACGTCTTTAATGGAGTATATCGTCACGCTGTCCGAAGATACAGTAGATGAAAGTCGACAAGCGGCATTGAAAAGTACCAGCAAAGAAAATACGGAGCGAAGGTCGTCTACGCCGGTTAGCAAGCCTCCCGAGACGCCATCGAGTGAATCCAAGAAGCAATTGTCTCAGCCAGAGGCATCAGTCGAACAAACCCCTCGAAGCAGCATGTCAACACCATTACCACCCGCCGACCTCGATTATGCTGCGGCCGTGAACTCCCTTACCCTACAGTTCCTGAACGAAAACGAGGCCACCAGAGTAGCCGCGCTTTCCTGGCTTATCATGTTGCACCGGAAGGCGCCCAAGAAGGTCATTGCATTTAATGATGGCACATTTCCTGCTCTTTTGAAGACACTGTCCGATCCGGCCGAAGCCGTCGTCACCAAAGATCTCCAGCTTCTATCACAGATTTCCAGAAACAGCGAAGACAGTTACTTCAAGTCTTTCATGGTGAATCTCCTGCAACTGTTCTCCACGGACAGACACCTGCTCGAGGTACGGGGGAATCTGATTATCCGACAACTGTGCATGAATCTTAGTCCAGAGCGCATATATCGAACGCTGGCAGATTGTCTCGAGAAGGAAGAGGTGAGACTCACAATTATCCCGTTTATCGAATGTAGCAACTCACACCGTGAAAGGATATCGAGTTCGCCAGTATCATGGTTCAAAATTTGAACAACAACCTGATAACCGCCCCTGAACTCTCGGAACTGAGAAAGCGCTTAAGGAATCTTGACGCCAAGGTAAGGACTTCTTCACTTGCCAGGTATTTACGAAAGCTTACAATCTCACAGGATGGACAGATGTTCTTTGTAGCGCTGTTCCGGTCATGGTGCCACAATGCCGTCTCTACATTCTCCCTCTGTCTACTCGCACAAGCCTACGAGCAAGCATACAACCTCCTCCAAGTCTTGTAAGGCACCCCCTCCCTCCCCCGCTAGCCCAGCACCGCGCCACTAACCTCCCATCACAGTGCCGAGCTCGAAATGACAGTGAACATGTTAATCCAAATAGACAAGCTAGTTCAACTCCTCGAATCACCCGTCTTTACCTGTAAGTTCCCACGTCACACCCTAAATCACCTCACGCCAACTAATCCCCACCCCCCAGACCTCCGCCTCCAGCTCCTCGAACCAGAACGATACCCCTACCTCTACAAATGCCTCTACGGCGTCCTCATGCTCCTCCCCCAGAGCTCCGCCTTCGCGGCGCTCAAAAACCGTCTCAACAGCGTCAGCAGCATCGGCCTCATCCACACCGGCCCCCGACAGTAAGTCCATTTCCCCATCTGCACCAACCACCAACTAACACCCCAACCCCAAAGAACCACACTCTCCTCCTCATCCACCACCTCCTCTACCTCCACCTACGACCGCTCCACCAACAGCCGACTAAAACGCGACGACCCCCCAATCCGATGGGTCGAGCTCCTCGACAAATTCAAGACCGTGCAAGAGAAAGCCCGCCGGTCTCAACGCGCCTCGCAGCGTCCCTTCGACGCAGACGGTCCCTCATCCTCCAGCAACAATAACAACAATAACAACAACGCAAGCGATCAGGTCCGCGGCGGCGGCAGCACCAGAGATCGGGTCTCGGCTTTACCTGATACTCCGCGGGGATTAGCCGGAGGAGGGAATACCGGAGGTGCGGGGAATGAAGGTGGTAGTGGTGGTCGGGGAACGAACGAAGGGGGTGCGGGTAAATCCTCGCCGGGAGGCATTCTGGGCGGTGCGCATAGACATAAATCTAGTTTGTCGAATCTGGGGAGGTTGGGGATTGGGGGCAGGAAGTCGAAGAGGTGATTGTGGGTTTGGTTATAGTTAAGGTTATAGTATAGTATAGGAGTAGGGGGAAGTGGTGTGTTGTGTTATCGCGTTATAGCGTATCATGCATACATTGCTAGGAATGAGAATGGGGTTAGCTATCTAGTTGCTTGTTGAGGTGTGATGATACTATCATTACATGTGATAAAAATGATGATAGTAAGGTATATTACATAGGTCGTGGTGTTAGTAGTGTCTCTTGCTACTTCTATAGACTGAGTAAGAAAGTCGCTCTAAGGATTTACGCCAAGGTAGAAGAGCAAAGGGGCCGACGCAAGGCTGTAGATCTGCGTGTTGGTCCGACGATTGTCCTATTATATCCAAGCATCTCAGAATTTAAGCATCTACCTGGGTGGGGGCCACACTGGTGATCGTCATATCTCTTGATTGGAATGTAAAAGCCTATGTACAGTGAGGCGTAACAGCCTCAAATTGGCGAAAAAGGGTGTGAAGAAAGGATACACCAACAAGTCAAGTCACAGAACGACTCGCTAATGGGCTTGAGGGGTATGTGAAGTGCACAAAATGGCAGCACAAAGCTCTATCCCGCCAACTCTAGAACAGAGCGGAAAGGGATCCAGAACAATTGTAGCAAAAAAGAGTGCTTGCAGCCAAAAAGCAAACAGGCATAAATCGCGTCAATAAGATGATGCCAGATAACTCCGAGATAGATTCGGGGAAACAAAAAAGTATTCAACGTCCCTTGGATCAATGGCTTGAGACGCGTGTTGATGGTACGGCAGGCGGTAGTCAATATGACAAGCAATTGCGCAGATGAGAGCAAACCAAACCAAATGGCTGATCAAATATGCAACGCTAGCTTTCAAATGTCGCGGCTGAAGCCAACGGCCAAAACGGAGTACCGAAGGACGGAAGTAGAGAAAGATAACATGAACTTTTTGCGTTCACTTTCTTCACCCATGAATGAAAAACAAGGATAGGTCGTCGCATCCTCGACATGGACATTATGAGGAGGATTAGTAGTCGAGCAAAACGAAAAGACAGCGCTTGAAGAATGACGAAAAAGGTGCATCACCGCCAGCGCGAGTCGCCAGACGATCCCCACGTAGAGGCTTTCCAGTAGCTGCCTGTCGAGTGCTTGGAGACGGTCCCTGACGAGGAGTTGGATCCACCGACGTAGACGTATTCCCCGTCGACGTAGGGAACCCCTGAAAAGGTGCTGCGGTGTTTGCGACGAGCATAGCGCTGCTCTAGCCGGTAGAGCTCGATCTCTGTAAGAAATGGATGGTCAGTACAGGAATTGAACGATGACACAATGACCGTGATGCTTCGAAAAAAAAGGTGTGGTAGTAATGGGTGAACTCCTGGGAGATGGAGACAACATACTTGCTTGCAACTTCTCGATGAAACCCATTGTGTATGTATGTAGCGTAGCGCCTTGCAATATATGACTTTATTTCTCTTGTGCACCAAATCCAAAGCGGATCGAATAATCACCCCAGTGAGTTTCTGGGAGTGTATATGCGGGGTTCAAGGATGATAATCTCCAAGAATTGTTGATAGGGAGAGTGCGAAGGTGAAGCGATGCCAATTGCTGAGATAACGGTCCGGAAGGGTGGGAGAGGTAACACGACGGACGCGAGAGGGGCAGGTTGGCGTAGATAAAAAGGAAAAAGGAGGGAAGAAAGACCCGATTTGCGAAGAGGGACGACGACGGGCTAGTGGACGTTGCAGCAGATGGTGGGAAAAGAAAGTGTTCACACCAAGACAGATAGTGCTCCGGAGCTAAGCAATAGTCAAGAAGTCAATGATAAATAAGGCGCCGATAGTGATTTAGTGGTACCCTTGGTGGGATGGCTGGTAGGAATTGATGGATAAAGAGAGAGGCTTGTGGAGAAGGAATGCAGCCGACCACGCAGGGAAGACAAGCCACCGAGGGTTACGTGCCAATGAAGAATGCAAGGTGAAAGAGTAGTAGAAGAGAAGGAACAAAGAAAAGGTCAAAAGAGAGACGTGGTGGAGAAATAGAAGAAGCAGCAGCAGAAGAGAGAGGAGATAATGGAGACGATGACGATAGTTAGATAGATACTAGTAAGGGAAAACAACGAATGTGGAAAGAACGACGGACTGACTGACTTGGAACTGGGGGAATAATTGGGAAGGAAGGAACCGAACAAAACGTGTGGGAAAGAGAGGAACTGGAAGGCACGATGGCCGGGACGGATGTGGACTTGCTGCACCGACCACCAGTCAGGAAGGCGCAACGTGGTTTGGGGGAGGGGCGTCCCTTCCTGTCTGGGCCTAGCCAGGGGAGTCCAGCCAATCAGTAGCCTCGACTAAGTATGCCCACCACCGTCAGGTACGGAATCCAAATACACTAAGGAAATACTAGACCACGAACTAGACGTCCGTCACCACCACACAGACCAGACCAGACTCTTCAATACCCCTGACTATCTTTCTCAAGAAGAGACATTCAACAGTCACAGTAGCAGAGATTGCTCAATTGACTTTTTTCTTTTTCATTTGAGATAATCATCTACGTATCTAACCGACACTATCGTATAAGATCTCCCGCTATTGGCGAGTCTTTCCATCCATCATCCATCCAGAACTTCTCATCTCTTCTCTTCTTCCCTTCTCAAACTCAAAACCTCCCCACCTCCCGCCCGGAGATTTGTTTTCTTTCTTCTGTTACCCCCTAACGCACGGTTAACATCATTAGACTCACCCTCAGGCAGATAGATAAACCACGAATCGAATTGTGCTCGTACTTGGGCACCAACCATCCAATTCTGAACATTATTGTTCCTTCACTCGTTCAACTTGGAATATACAATATCAATCTATCACTCTCTCCTCCTCATCCCTGGTTCTCCCTGACTCAAGACCCTGCGTACCAGATCGGCTCGCTCGCTGGGTCGAAAAGGGTAGAACCGAGACGGGGTAAGACGCTAAGGCCAGTTTCGAATGTGCCGGTGGTTCCGTCTAAATGGCCTGGCCGTGCCTTGCCTTGCGTGCTTTTCTTTTCCACGGCTCCAGTTATTTTTATTGGAACCGCCCGCTTGCCTTCCTTCGGTTCAGTTCCCCTCGTGGCAACCCGGTAGACTAGTCCGTCGTTTAGATTGCGTGTGGGATGATTGGGGGGAAGGTGGCTTTCCCACATTTCACCGAATGGTGCACGTACACGACAGCCACAGAGGAGAGCGTTTACGTAAGTTGGTGGACAACTGACTAGTAACGTAGATAATTACACATATAGTGGCTATTGTGTAGATATCTACTTCGATAGTTTCCCATTTGTATCGTTCAGTCGCAAAAAAAGTCTAAAGCGCCAAGAAATATAGAACAAAAGAAGGAAAGGAAGGGAATCATACAATTCCCTTTCATTGGGTGATTGCTTGTTGCTTATCGTCGTGCCTCGCGTTCTGCACTACTTCTTAGTAGTACTCTCCTCTTCCTCCGCAGCTGTCGGCTCGCTGTCCACGTCCTGTGCGAGGGACATTTCTTGGGCTGTGGCGCAGGATTTAGTTAGCTTTCGTGTTTGAAATACACCAACTCCTTCCGGGCTTCCGACGGCGGGTCTCTTACCGTTCCACAGCTCGGCGTAGATGCCATTCTGCTCCAGAAGGTCGCGATGCGATCCCTTCTCCGCTACTTGCCCCTCCTTCAATACGAGGATCTGGTCGCAGTCATAGATCGTGCGCAGTCGGTGCGCCACGAACACGCTCGTGCGTCGCTTCTCCTTTAGGATGCTGTTGATGTTCTGCAGTAGCGCTTGTTCTGTGTAGGTGTCCAGAGCGGAGGTCTGCCCGTTCATGATTAGTATACTTAGCCGCCTGCCATGCTGAATAAGAACAATTGTCTTACCGCTTCATCGAAGAATAGCAGCTCCGGATCCTTCAGGATCAGTCGAGAAATGGCCAGTCGCTGCTTTTCACCTCCAGAAATCATCATGCCTCGCTCACCCACCGCAGTCTTGTAACCATCGGGCAGCTTCTGGATCAGCTCGTGGATGTGTGCACGTTGCGCCGCCTGGTGGACTTCTTCATCGGTCGCCTCAATCCGGCCGTAGCGGATGTTGTGTGCGATTGTATCGTTGAACAGAGGGGTATCTTGGGGCACAACACCGATGGCCTTGCGGAGACTTTCCAGAGTCACATCGCGTACATCCTGACCGTCAACGAGGATCCGGCCCTCTTGGACATCGTAGTAGCGGAACAGCAGTCTCAGGATAGTCGACTTGCCGCAACCACTAGGTCCAACGATAGCGAACTTCTGGCCGGCAGGAATCGTAAAGCTAGCGTTCTTGAGAATGGGTCGGTCGGGGTGGTAGCCAAAGGTGACGTTCTCGAATCGAATCTCGCCGCCCTGCTTCAGCTGGAGGGGCTTGGCATCCGGTCGCTCGGTGATGTTCACGTTGACTTTCTGCAGGTTGAAGAGGGTCTCCATGTCCAGCAAAGACTGGCGGAGCTCACGGTACACCGAGCCCAAGAAGTTGAGCGGGACCGAGAGCTGGAAGACGAGCTGATTAACCATGACCAGGTCACCTACAGTCAGACTGCCGCTAGCAACCCCGTTGGCGGCGAGATACATCATGCCTGCGAGGGCACTCGAGAAGATCATGTTCTGGCCGGAGTTGAGGAAAGCCAGCGACGTCGTGACCTTGATGGAAGCATCCTCGTAGGCCTTCAGGGCCTTGTCGTAGCGTGCAACTTCGAATTTCTCGTTGTTGAAATACTTAACCGCCTCATAGTTGATCAGAGAGTCGACAGCAACGGTGGCACCACGGTTGTCTGCAGCATTCGCCTGCTTGCGGAACTTGGTTCGCCAGGCGGTGGTCATGATCGTGAACGCAGAGTAGGTCACCATGGTTGCGGCTGTGATCGCCGCAAACTGGACACCATATTGGTAGGTCTATCACAGTCAGTTATGCCATATCTGGACAGATGGTGCAGCGCAGGCCCTACCAGAATACCGCAGACAAGAGAAATCTCCAAGGCAGTTGGCACCACGTGGAAGACCATGGACGTCAACAAGAAACTGATGCCCTTGGTTCCACGGTCAATCGCTCGCGTCAAACCACCGGTCTGCCGAGAGAGGTGGAAGTTAAGATCGAGCTGGAGCAGGTGCTTGAATACATTTCCCGCGACCTTGCGGATCGCCTTCTGCGCAACACTAGCGAATACAGCATTGCGCAATTCTTGGAACAGTGTAGCCCCGATCCTAGTAACACCGTCTGGTAACCATTGTTAGGTACAGTCTTCCTGCATGCGGGGATCTCTTACAGGCAATAATCATCGAGCCTGCGACGGTGTAAGCGGTTCCGCCAAAGGTCGAGAAGTCCACGTTCATGGAATCAACGATGTTCTTGAAATAAAAGGGTACTTCGACATTCAATATCTGGTTGGATAGTGAGTACAGATGCAGGGAACCCAGTAGGTAGCATAGCTCACCTTTCCTCCAACCAGCAGCGATAGGGCCGTGCCGACACGAAGCTTCGTTCCCCAGTCACCCTGCACCGTTCTCTATTAGCACCCTATGCCTCGCTCGTCCACAACGCCGCGAATCCAGCTCACCTTAGGCCAGAGATACTTTGCCATTTCCTTCATTATCGCCCAGTCCGCCTTCCTCTGCTCCTTTCTCCCCACGGTAGCTTCGCTGAGCAGGTCTTTCTTCGGGGTCGCTGTAGCATTTTGGGTACCCGGCGGACTCTGCGCGACATTGGCAGCGCTGGGTCGGGTAGTAGAGGGATCTTTGGGTTCCGGCGTCTGCGACTTCGACGGAATATTCTGAGAGGTCTGGCTCCTCAGTGGGCTTCTGGTGGTTGAAAATGATCTGAGCTGAAAGCCGTAGGAAGCTGACGCCCATGACGTTGGGCGCGGAACGGCTGAAGTGTGGTGTAGAAAGCGTCCCGAGGCACGCCAGCAAGGCGTGCGGGCCGCCCTGGGCAGCATTGTGGTCGGTAGATGCTCTTCACAGCGACCGGAGGTATGCAAGGACCGTCTTTATAGCCAATGGAGCATTGCGGTGGTGGTGAGGCCTTGCGCGAATTTCCGCCTCGTGATGGGGACCGCCGGGTTCGGAGGAAAACGTCGGCGGCGGCGGGGGATAAAGTATGAGGGCGTGAGATGGAGAAGGTACTGGGGATGGGGACCGCGGTGGATCAGGGCGCTGTTTATTCACGACACCGTGTATGGCGGATCATTGATTGAGTGTCCGGAAGAAATATTGAGGGTAAAATAGGTACAGGTGATTCAGCGAGGGAGGCTGCAGTGATAGCACCAGGAAAGGCAGTTCTGTCGCAATCGCCGATTCCGAGTATCTCCAGGTCTCCGGTAAATTACGTTACTCTCGGTACGAATGCGGCGGTTCACTATCAGACTGTCTTTCTGATGTTTACTCACAATTTTCTATGAGTCTACATGAATTGAGTCTTTTCTTTGCTTTTTCAATTCCTTCTTGGGGAATCGCTGTATAGCTTGAAGGTATCCGGTATGAGTATGTCATCCTTAGTAGGAAAAGTAAGTGACGTCGTGAAGGTAGTAAGTAATGTGCCGATATTGTTTAGAAATATGGTCAACACAGGTCCAGCTTCATTGCTACTACCAGAAATAGAGATATATATGCTCTTATATACTCGACATTAGCGGGTAGCAGTCAGATTGATAGTCCACTGAAATAATAGAGGGGATACTTAAAAGATCTCTCATATAGTCAAGGTAGACACGTGAGATAGGTATGACATCAGTGCAACACAGCTTATATCTCCCAAACCACCATCGGATTGAGGTATTCAGCACAGTTATCAACATCTGAGCTATCCTCATGTCGAGCTAAATCCAGTGATAGTGACCACAATACCCTCACTGCAAGGCAAAAGTGGATGAAACAGCTTCAAATATCGACAAGTTCGCAGTGCCAAGCCGCAATAGCGCTTTTCCCGATCTGGAAGCGTGAATCCGGGCGAGAAGAAGAATTACCGCGGAGAACGAGCAGTTGCATTCCCAACCCCAGCTTCTTCTCCATCTGCACTTCATTCGGCAGAGACCCTCCATGATGGCATCGGCTCAACCTTGGAGGAGTGCCGCGAGGACTCTGTCCTGGACTCGAGTCGTCCCTTCCCGGGCGCGACAAGGGGCATTGCTGCGCCGCGGATGGCAGACCAGATGCGTCCAGATTCGCGCGGCGCCTGCGGAGGAGCCTGCTACCGTCAATGGCGACCATCTACCTATCTCCAGCACCCCTAGCTCTGCTGAGTCTGCTGGCAAGTCTCCAGGCTGGACCCGAACCCGCTTTAAACCCCGAGCAGACCGCGCTAACAAGTCGCAATCATAAATAGATGCACGATTCGATGTCATCGGCGCGCCCTACTCTCTACTATCGGTTTCGCTCTCCGCTTCTCAGAACCTTTACACTCGTCGGGGTACCTTGGTCGGATTGAGTGGAAAGGCAGACAATGTATGCGCATGTTGTTGTGGTTAATGCTCTACCCTGTACGCTGCTCTAGGGTTAACGACTTTGGCATCAACGCAGGTGGTTTCTACATTGAGCGTCCTAGAACCCTTCCGGAGGGCTGTCGTCGGCGTGCCGTTCCTCTACCAGAAGGTTAGGCTGGTCTTCCTAGGATTTGAACAATTGGTATGGCTATTGACACTTGACTGCTAGGTGTCTTCGGCAAGTCCAGTGACTGCGCTGGTTTCCGTTCGTTCTCCGAATACTTCCTTTGCTGTCGTTCACTTGAATGGCTCCGTGGACTGGATGGTGGCCCAGAAACGGGCATTGCTTGCCTGGACGGGTCGCTCGCTCTCTATCCGCCCAACTATCAACACAAGTCTGGTTCGTGATCCTCATTGGGTCTTGTGTAAAAAGACTAGACTAACCCGCGAAGAGCCTTGCCCACTGGGGTAGCTCTGAGGTCACAGGACGAGGTTTGTTGGCGTTGGTTGGTAACGGTCAACTCTATTCCGTTGAGCTCAAGGCTGGAGAGCAATACATCGTTCACCCGAGGTAAGCATGGCTGTTTCCCTGATTGACCAGCTTTTACTGATGTCGCATAGCAACGTCGTTGCCTACACCATGTCGTCCAACCCCCCACGCCCCTATCGCTTCAAGTCTACGACCTTAAGATTCCAGGTCCCGGGTCTTAAGAGTCTCCCGGCCTTCATCCAGAACTCCAAGTTCATCCAGGATATGTCGGAATCGAGCACTTGGAAGTCGACAATGAGGATTATGCACACGATCCGTACATGGTCTCGGAAGACCATCTGGGGAGATCGGGTATGTCGCATCCTGCGAGGCTGTCAAGTTGCTGCTAACCCTACATAGTTGTTCCTCCAATTCGATGGACCCTCGACCATCCTTCTACAGACCCGCGGTCCTCGTATCAACGAGGTTCTGACCTCACACGAAGTTAACGAAATCGCCAGTGCGCCTCGAGGCTTGACCATTGGCCCGGCAAAGCCTACCGAGGGTGAGCGCCAACCAGGAGAGGAGTATGTGAAGGCTGCTGAGGAAGCTGTTAATGCTGGACCAGGACCACACAGAACTGTGGACGAATTGACCAATGAGCTCAAGGGCACGGAGCAAAGCATTGCCACTTTGACGAAGGAGGGCAAGGTCATCATTGAGAAGGCAGGACAGAAAAACTAAGCTGAAACAGTATCAGTCTGTTGCTGTTCTTCACGCATAGATCATAGCGTCCGACATCCAGGTATCTTTTTCATTTATTTTGTTTCATTGCAGGCTCAATGTACTATAGACAATAGCTTGTGTCCGACTACACCCCACGTGAACGTTATTTCTCCTTTCTCCCTATTTTCTATGCACTGTTAGTGATCTTGATCAAATCGAATCAATTTCCCGCCTTGCATTGTCTTAAACTATTTAGCCAACAGGCACCCACGTATAAACCGGTTGACATGTGGTGGGGGGGGGGGGGGAATTTCCATGAATGAAGGGATCTCGCAAGGGGCCTCGTTGTCTCACAAACATAAACGTTCCTTTTTTAAGTCCACAGCAAGGACCTCCCCTTTGGAATGTTCATGAGAATCACACCGCTGGTCGACTCTTCTTTTCACTTGTGGGAATCCGGGTCAAACTTCGCTATCTAGAGTCTCGAGGCCCAGATCGATGCCACCAGATTCCCCCCACGCCCAAGCCCCCAATATCACATTCCCTAATTCGCAGCAGCTGGAAGCAGACATCCTTGTGACAAAGGCCAGCCCTATTTTGCTGCAGAAACCATGACGCAACAACAACAACAACAGCCACCGAATGAGGCCATTCCGGCCAGCGAGCCCGTGGAGGATGATGTGAAAGAGCCCTTTCAGCTACCAGTTTCTGCTTCGGATACCAGTGACGATGTAGAGGCGCAGCAGAGCGATACACCGGGCACTACGACTTCCGGAGAAAAGCCCGGAGACAATCCAACTGCAGGTCATACTTCGGAGAAATCCAGTGTCATTGTCCAGGACCACCAACCAGCATCGACACCTGAAGGCCCTCCAGATGGCGGACTCGCAGCCTGGATGACGGTTTTCGGTGGATTCTGTAGCATGTTCGTGAGTTTTGGCTGGAATAACTGTGAGTGTTGGATATCAGAGACACTTTTGTCATGATATCGCGAAGATACACACCGACCATTATCGAATGACGATTGCGCAGCTTGCTAACTAACATGCAACTCCCAGGCATGGGGATATTCATCGACTACTACCAGACTCATCAACTGAGCGACATGTCCACTAGCTCCATAACATGGATCACATCGCTAATGACATTCATGATGTTCTTCGGGGTCCGTCTTTTCCTCCTCCCTCCAGCCCTAACGTCTGCCCCCCCCCAACCGCCATCACCATCACCAACATCCATCAATCCACCCCCCCAACTGACAGAGCAACCAACAAAATAGGGCCCCTTCATCGGCATCCTCTTCGACAACTACGGTCCCCGCTACATCATCCTTGTCGGCACCATCCTCCACGTCCTCGGCATAATGATGACCTCCATCTCCACCGAATACTACCAAATCCTCCTGGCCCAAGGAATCTGCAGTCCCATCGGCAACAGCGCCCTCTTCCACTCCGGCGTCAACTCCATCAGCACCTGGTTCGGCCGTCGTCGCGCCCTCGCCCTGGGCATCGCCACCAGTGGCGCCAGTCTCGGCGGCGTCATCATCCCCATCATGCTCACTCGCCTCTTCGACCTCCTCAGCTTCGGCTGGGCCATGCGCATCTGCGGCTTCCTGATCCTCTTCCTCCTCATCATCACGAACCTCACCACCACCTCCCGTCTCGTCCACACCAGGAAACAATACCATATCCGCGACTTCATCCGTCCCCTCCGCGAACTCCCCTTCATCCTCACCACCGCCGGAACTTTCTGCTTCTTCTGGGGCATGTTCCTCCCCTTCTCGTTCATCCCCTCCCAGGCTCAACGCCATGGCATGTCCCCTACCTTGGCTTCGTATTTGATTCCGGTCCTTAATGCAGCTAGGTAAGCCACCTACCTCCCCTATTCCCACATCACCTCCTCCATCCTTCAAGAAAGAAAAGAAAAGAAAAGCCACACTAACCCTACATCCCCCTCCGGGGGGATGACCTATATACAGCTTTCCAGGCCGCATCATCCCGCCCTACCTGGCGGACGTCTTCGGACGCTTCAATCTCATGATCCTAATGACACTAGCATCCGGGATCCTCGTTCTGGCACTCTGGCTTCCCTCCACCGGCAACGCCCCTGCCATTGTCTTCAGCGCCCTGTATGGCTTCACCTCCGGCACGGTGGTGAGTCTTGCCCCCGCGCTGGTGGCCCAGATCTCCGAGATCAGGGAGATTGGTGTGCGCAGCGGGACGTATTTCTGCATTGTGTCGTTTGCGGCGCTCACGGGCACGCCGATTGCGGGCGCTTTGTTGCCGGATCCCCTGGGAGGGAGTTATACCAAGTTGTTTGTGTTTTGTGCGGTGGTTATGCTTGCCGGGACAGGGTTTTATTGTGCTGCGAAGGGGAGGATTGTTGGGTGGAGGGGGTGGTGGGGGAAGAGGGTTTGAGTGGTGGGTATTTTTAAGTGGTGGGGAGATGGGAGGGATGGGGATGGGGATGTGGTGGTGATTTATATTGTGGTAAAATGATGGGATTTTGTGCTAGCAAGCAAGTAATCATGTTGACGAAAATAGATGGTATAGTGCTTTAAGAGTATCTCGAGCAATAATTGGAATAGATAGATGCCTATATAGATGCTTCGATTCGATCCTCTGTCAACTCCCAAACACCTTCGCTGTGCAGTGCAAAGCCACGGCAATGAATGATAAAGCCACAAGAAAACAGATATGCTAGCAAGCAAACAACAGGCAATGCAAGTCGACAATGTATATAGTGAACTCCCAGCTCCAAACGTAGAAACAATGCACAATGTCTGTACTGTTATACCAGGACTCCGTTTCGCATGCTCTGGACACTCTTCACACCCACACCCTTGAGCTGGCTCAGCTCCGCAAGGCTGTTGATGTGGAACCGCGCTTCTTCATCTTGGCTGGTGTTGTGTTGATCCATCTCGCATAGACAGTCAACGATAGCCTCGGCCTTCTTGACTCCCACGCCTTTCAGCAACTTGATCTGGCTGACGTCGCGCGAGTTGATGATGGAGAGGAGGTGGATGGTGCGTGGAGAGGGCGGTTCCTCGTTCATCATGTCGACGCTGGCGCGTTCGTCGTCCAATGGGGATTTGGTCTTTGTGCGCTTCTTGCGTCTGGCGTGGGTGATTTCCTCGATGTCTTCGTCGCTGAATTGTTCGAGGGACGCTTCGGGTTCTTCATAATCCGCGTCCGAGTCTTCAGCAACGCGCTTGAGGTGCGTCTTAGCGGGCTGCTTCTTGAGGGATAGCATACTGCCAAGTTCTCGCCTGTGCCCGGAGTGACTGACGGTGCCGGTGGTGTCGGCGTCCTGGCGCGGTTTGCCGTGCATACGCTCCTTCAGGCTGGCAATCTTCCTGGATAACTTCTCGTTGTCCGGGAAGTATGGTAGGGCCAGCTGGTACATCCTGAGAGCGAAGCTGTCCTCGCCACGTGCTTGGTGCTGCTTGGCCATGAGCAAGTATGACAGACCTTCGGCCCTTGCATCTTCGGAGCCTTCGATGCGTTGTTCGAGAAGTTCCAGACGCCGCTGGACTTGCTCATTCAGTTCGCGGACCTGCGTTTGTCTCGACTGCTCACTGACCGCTCGCACAGCCAGGATCTCCTCGACCTTCTTTTCTACCATCTCTTCGATCTTGGCCGCGGAGATGTCGTCATGGTGCTTTTGAGGCTGCTGTGTTGGTTGAGCGAGACGAGAAGGCTTCGATGAGAGGCGGGAGATATCGGAACTCAGAGAAGGCCGGGAGCTCATGGAAGTCCGCTTAGGGGGCTCCGGTTTCTTGAATTGTGTGGTAGTTCTAGGGTGCGTCTTATCCGAGTAGACGTGGAAAGCCTTTGCGGGCTTTTCGAGGGTCTTGGTGTTGTCTTTGGCTGCGGCAGTCAGGTTCACGTTCACGGAAGCTGTCAGAGGCCGCAGGGGTTGCCGTTGGGCTGTCACGGAAGGCCGCGATGCTGGTCTAGGGGGCCCCTTGAACATTGGCTCGTTTTCTACCTCGCGCACTTCGATCTTCTTCGTGCGGTTGGCGAAGTTGAGTGAGCTTATGGTGTCCAAATGGTAGGACCTGACCGGCGCCAGGTTCAATATCATCACAGTTAGCCCATTGTTCTGTCCCAGCGATAGAATCCTCGTCATCTTCGACTCTCGATACGGTATTCTCGAGTGCTTCTTGCTGATTGCTTCGACACACTGAGCCAGGACGAAGAGGCTCTTGTTGATACTAGCGGACTCAACCATGCGCTCTTTGTCATTATCCGTCCGGCGGTTATCTTCGGAGCCAGCAAGGTCGATAGCAGATGCGGTACTAATGCGCGTTTTATCTCCAGTGGTGACTGCGACGCGCACGCAGAGGATGGCATGAGATCGTGATGAGTGGGCGTTAAGCTACAATGGTTAATATCGACCTTCTTTCGGGAACAGCGTGGGGGCAAACCTTTGTTGCAGATGTGGACCTGTTAGTATTGGCTTGATCATACAATAGCTCGAATTCCTTCAGAGTATGGCATGGCCTCTCCGTCAAACCCACGACGACTGTCTTGCCGCCGTTGTCTCGAAGAGGTAGACCTGCCAGCGTCCTCTTCTCGGGGGGTTCGAATAGGTCGTAAACCTTGTCATTGTAGATTTCGTAGTAGCTCAAAGACACCTTGACAGTAGTTTCCCCGTCACTGTCCTTCTCCATCTTCCGGCTGCGTCTGTAAATGCTGCTCAGGAGACGAGGAATAGCGCCACGATCAGCCAAGCTTTTACCGCCTCGCATTGTGTGCGTCTTTCCAGTTCCTGTAACCCCGTATGCAAATATCGTTACGTCGAAGCCATTGAAAAGATGCTTGACAGTAGGAGCAACTGCGCGTTCCATCAGTATGTCGTTACCTCCCAGATTATTGGCGTCACAAACCCTCTGCATCGAAGAGCTCCTGCTGCGAAGCTTCCGCATCGTAGACAGCATTGAACTGAAACGAGTATTCTTCGCCTTCGTTCTTGGGGTTCGGAATCCGCACTAGGTTATCCCGATCCCTCAAGGCTGCCAGTGCGCCTTTCCCCTGGGAGCTCGTCTTATCGCTCTTGCCAGGCACTGCCTGGTTGGACGATCCAGTGCGTAGGATGACATCTAACTCCCGTTCTGATTTGAGAAGCGGTCGAACCCGCGCGACTACCCGGACGCTCATTGTGTATCAGGGGGGTTGATATGAAATGGATTCGAAATTATCGCCAACGGTTGGTGGATGTAGTCCCGGGACTTCGTTGTATCGTTGCTTCAAGCTGTCCGATCCAACCCTGTTGACCAATTGAGGTGACGATACTTATGGCGGCATAAGAATGAGTTTCGACTAATCGTAGAGGTAGGACCAATAGTGAGCAGCTAAACGTAAATTAAGCTGCCGTCGAAGTATTTTGCACTCTTGGATCCTAAAAGTCAGGCGCTGGATCGACAACCCGCAATCCAAGCACACCAGGCGGCAATGAGCAGCTAATTGAAGGAAATAAAACAGAAAACAACAGCAGAAAGCAAACTGACGATAAACGGTGGGCCGACGACTCGGTGGGTTAGAGACAATGTGCTCTGTGAACCGACAGGGATAGCTTCGGTGTGGTGCGACTGGCAGCGGTCAGCGTTGTTGGCACGGCAACCTCCCACGTTCGTCTACCCCAGGCATCCCACCCTTCCGATTTAGGGTGCAGTATCGTGCATCGCCATGGTTTCTTTTGCTTCTTGCCTGCAAAAGTCATATTGAGGAATGTCGTTGGATTCGAAAGAATGTGTTTGTACTACTTAGTACCTTCTTTGTTATGTCCATGTGCTCTATTGTTTGGTAGTACAAGATCAGTGTGTGCTGTAGATACTTTGCAGTCAGCATTCAATATATAAATTAGTGCTCAAGCACCATCGAAAAACCATAGTAGTAGCATGTGGGTGCATAGTTTATGATGTAGACCCATGACTAAGGCTTTCTCAATCTAACCTGTCAAGCTCAAGGGTCTCGATCAATAGATAGAGCTCTGTCAGTCTTCGAGCTTCTGATTGATGCTGTAGGGCTAGAGTATAACCAGTACTGACATCCCTGATGAGTATGAGATCATAAGCCCAAGGCAGCGACTACCACACAACTATTACCTACTACCCAATGACTTACAAAAATGTTAACACAGCCATTATATTCCTCAACCTAATAGATTGAGAGTCGAAAGTCTACTTGTATTCCCTGTATTCCAACCCTATCTATATTAAAACTGGTTCAATAGAATATGCCCAAATAATGGGCTTCAGTGAAAGTTGATTGAGAGTCGGTTAGGCCGCGGGGAGCTGATTGGCCCAGGCGCGGCAGCCGCAAAGGCCACCGTACACCATCATCCATCCTATCATCCTCCATCGTTCATCGTCGCCTCTCCGACTCCCACAGCTCCTCCCAACTCTTTCAGGACACCTCGCCTGCTCCGGAGTGTGGCATTGACGTGCTCTTTCCCCTCCGTTTGTCACCTGTGTTTCTGCGATCCGGTAAATCCTTGGTTGTTAGTATGCCGCCGTCCCTCTAGCCTTCCATTCCCCTTTCCCACCTCCCACTTCGAATGTTGACCGACGATCCAGTGAGCCAGTGACGATTTATCCGACCGCGCAACACCCTCGAGACCGCCCTAACAAACCCTCGGGAAACCACTTCACCTTTCCCCCCCCCGCCGACAGACGATAAATACACACAATCCTCCATGGCAGCACCACAAGGGGGCTACCCTCCCCAGGAAGGATACGGTCAGCCTGCCGATTATGGGTCTCCCGTGCAACAACCCGCGGGGTTGGCTACTGGTGCCCCGGCCCAAGGCCAGGCTGGAGGTCGGAAGAAGCGTGTTTATGCCGGCGAAGCCTTTGACTTTGGATCTGGTGCCAATGCTGCTCTGGGAGGTCAGTTGCCCGCCGGTGGCAGCTACGGAGCATACCCGCCGCAACCACAGGCTGCGGGATACCAGCAACCTATGTATGGAGCAGACCCAACTCAGATGCAGGCTGCGGCCCCAGGATATGCGGCGCCCGCCAGCCCTCAAGTCGCACAGATGACCCAGCAGTTTGGTGCTATGGGCATGACCGATCCGCACCTCCTGCCACCGCAGCCGGTCGCCCAAGCTCCCCAGGCTCAGGCCCCGCGGGCTGTTCCCCTCAACCAACTCTACCCAACCGATCTCCTTACCCAGCCCTTCAATGTCGCCGAGCTCGATTACCCGCCACCCCCCATTGTTCTGCCGCCCGGTGTATGTATCTGATGTTTCCAAGTTGCGAATTATTGGATTTGCTGACTTTCCCGCTAGACCAGCGTTTACCCTTCTCCCTATGCCAACTGCCCTCCGAAATACGTTCGCTCGACCCTGAACGCCGTCCCGACAACAAGTTCGCTACTGAAGAAGTCCAAGCTGCCTTTTGCTCTTGTTATTCAGCCCTACGCAGCTCTCCATGACTCCGAAGACCCCGTTCCTGTTGTCCCAGACCAAGTCATCTCGCGTTGCCGACGCTGCCGATCCTACATCAATCCTTTCGTGACATTCCTCGACCATGGACACCGCTGGCGTTGCAACATGTGCAACCTGACAAACGATGTGCCTCAGGCATTTGATTGGGATACCGCGCTGCAGAAGCCCGCCGACAGGTCGTTGAGGCCTGATCTCAATCACTCGGTGGTCGAATTCGTTGCTCCTCAAGAATACATGGTCCGCCCCCCGCAGCCGCTTGTTTATCTCTTTTTGATTGACGTGAGCTACGCTTCCGTTACGAACGGCCTTTTGGCTACCACTGCCCGCTGCATCAAGGAGAGCCTTGACCGGATCCCGAATGCGGACCGTCGGACACGACTGGGATTCATCGCGGTCGACTCCAGTCTCCATTACTTCAGTATTCCCCGCGATGGCTCGGAGAACTCGGACCCTAGAATGCTGGTCATCAGTGATTTGGATGAGCCTTTCCTTCCCATCCCGGGCGATCTTTTGGTGACCCTGAGCGAGTGCCGTGAGAACATCGAAATCTTCCTCGATAAGCTGCAGGAAATGTTCCAGAACACTCAGAGCAACGCCTGCGCCATGGGATCCGCTCTGCGTGCTGGTTACAAGCTGATATCGCCCGTGGGAGGCAAGATGACCGTGCTCAGCTCCTCTCTGCCTAACATCGGCCATGGCTCGTTGACCATGAGAGAAGACAAGAAGGTCCTCGGCACCAGCAAAGAGAGCAGTCTGCTGCAGACGGCGAACAGCTTCTACAAGAGCTTCGCTGTCGAGTGCTCCAAGGCGCAGGTCTCTGTTGACATGTTCTTGTTCTCTTCACAGTACCAAGACGTTGCGTCTCTCAGTAACCTGCCCCGCTACACCGGTGGTCAGACTTACTTCTACCCCGGGTGGAACGCCGCTCGTGGGGAGGACGCGATCAAGTTCGCTCGTGAATTCTCCGACTACCTTTCTTCGGAGATTGGCTTGGAGGCTGTGCTCCGTGTTCGTGCTACGACCGGTCTGCGCATGAACACCTTCTACGGTAACTTTTTCAACCGCAGTTCCGATCTCTGTGCCTTCCCTGCTTTCCCGCGTGACCAAGCGTATGTCGTTGAAGTGGCGATTGACGAGACCGTCACGAAACCCGTTGTTTGCTTGCAGACGGCGGTTCTGCACACTACATGCAACGGCGAGCGGAGAATCCGGGTGTTGACTCTGGCGCTCCCTACGACGCAGAACCTGGCTGATGTCTACGCTTCGGCCGATCAACAAGCTGTTGCTACCTACTTCAGTCACAAGGCTGTTGAGCGGGCCCTGAGCAGCGGGCTGGAGCCTGCCCGCGAGGCTCTGCAGACCAAGGCCGTCGAACTGCTGTCGACCTACCGGAAGGAACTGGCTGGAGGCAGTGTCAGCGGCGGTGGTCTTCAGTTCCCTGCCAACCTGAGAGGCTTGCCAGTGCTCTTCCTTGCCATGATCAAAAACGTAAGTCCTGCCCGTAGGTTTGCATGTCCAACCGTATTTGCTAACACCATTTAGCTTGGTCTTCGCAAATCCGCGCAAATACCCACCGACATGCGCTCTGCTGCCCTTTGCTTGCTTTCGACGCTCCCCCTTCCTCTCCTCGTGCAGTACATCTACCCCAAGATGTACTCTCTTCACGACATGCCCGACACTGCTGGATTGCCCGATGAGCAGACCGGCGAGATCCTTCTCCCTCCCCCGATCAACCTGTCATCCGAGCGCATTGTTCCCTATGGTCTCTACCTCATCGATGACGGCCAGACGCAGTTCCTGTGGGTTGGACGCGATGCGGTGCCCCAGCTGATCGAAGATGTCTTTGGCCTGCAAGACAAGTCGCAACTCCGCGTGGGCAAGCAGAACCTGCCGGATGTGGACAATGAGTTCAACCAGCGGGTGCGGGCGGTGATCGAGAAGAGCCGGGATCACCGGTCGAAGGGCGTGGGCAGCATTGTGGTGCCACACCTGTATGTGGTGAAGGAGGACGGAGAGCCTGGACTTCGCTTATGGGCGCAGACCATGCTGGTTGAGGACCGTGCTGACCAGAGCGTCAGCCTGGTGCAGTGGATGGGCTCGCTGCGGGAAAAGGTTTGATCACCCCATTTTATCTCCCCCCCCTCCCTCATAAGCGCTCTACCTCTGCCGGCATTGGACACCTCGTTTTCACATACTTGGGAGTCAGATCGGGCTGACGAGCTTGAACACGCCTACAGGTTGTTCAGTAATGATAAAGCTTCTTCTTTTTTCGAATTATCCTTGTTCCATTTTCCTTTGTTTTTGGTAAATTATATGGAAGAAATTCCACCATACATTCCCCATGGATTCTGTTGTCTGTTTGGCGATGTTGTAACTTATTCCGGCTGTTGGTTCAATCAATGGGAAGAAACGAAAAAAATGGACGGCCAAAACCATTTAGTCCGTGGTTCTCTCTATCTACTAGTACTGAGTACTGCGGAGTAGTCTAAGTATAATACCTTATACCTTAAACCCCGCGCTTCTCTTCATAGAATTATAAAAGACTCTATACATACTCAGTAGTAGTCTCACCACCATCCATCGGCAATGGCCATGTCATTTCCATTCCGAAATATACCCACCCACATGTGCCATCACCACACCGACAGGGCACAGACTTACTTCCCTTCCCGTCCATACACAGCAAGTAGTTGTCTCCACTCCCTCTCCTCAGAATTAAGTAGTAGGTAGATTCTCCTTCCCGTGCTAAAGGAAAAAAAAAAAAAATAAGAAAATCAAGGTTTCCCCAACCACTGCACATAAAAACTAAGTTACTACTACGGAGTACTTAGGAGTCTGTGACAAGACCTGCACCATAAACTTTAGATCACAGGGCAGGGGCTGGACGAATCGGGTGGGGAGAATGGACACTTGCTTGCCGCGGAAAGGGCACGAAGAAGTATGAGCTAGGTGTAGGGAGAATGTGACGAGAATTTAGTAGACTAGTCTTATGTGATGAGATGAAGTAAAGTAGCGTAGTGTGATTTGATTGATTGATGGGGGTATGTACTGCGCCCCTCCCTTCCCTCCGTGGTTAAATTTATCTGTGCGGGAAAGGAAACCAAGTAGATAGGTAGGTAGGTAGGTAGGTAGTGTGAAGGAATGTGATTAGCAGATTGGCAGCGTTGGTTGGAGCTGGTGGGGGGGTGAGGTGAAACTGAGGGATGGGTTGGGTTGCGGTTTTGGCGCCGTGGCGGTAGTAGTATCTGACTGTTTAGGTGTGTCTCGTCTGGGCGGAGAAAAAGGCGTTGAAACACTGGTCGAGACGTAGCCTCAGAAGTTAGAGGAGGGGGGTGGGGAGGGGCTCATTCTAGGGTGTGGGTGATTGACGGCCACGTTAAGATGACAGGATGTAAGGAGGGGACGGGGTTGATCGACTGTGAGGCTGTTGCGAGTGACGGGTCTGTCTGTCTTGTCTCCTACTGTATGGAGTAAGTTGGTGAGTTGTACGGAGTTGCTCATTTTGATTTCTTGCTTGGAAGAGAGTAAGTGGTAGTCATAGTTAGTATGGGGTTAGTTTGGGTAGAAGGAGGGGGCCAGAAATGGTATGAGATGGGTCAAAACTAAGGTGAGATGAAGAGATGAGAGACGGGTTTGGGATTGATGGGAGATATGGGTAAAAATATTATTGAGTTTGGGACTGAATTGTATATGGTGTATAGTTTAATTTATAGTCAATCAAGGTAGGATATCTCTCATCTAATTGATGATAGTCTAGATGGTGATGATGGAGATGATGTTCCTGGTGGAACTTGAAAGTGATAGAAACACTGGATCAGGCACGCGTACCGTACCGTAACCAAATAGTCTTGTTTTAACCAGTTGGTCTGTCTCGCTGCCAGTTGCTTCAGGCCATCTCGCCTCCAACTGGATAAGATGGATTTTCCCTTAACTTTCGGCCTCTCCCACTGGTGGGTGTTTGTTGGTGGTCATAGTTAGCAGTAGTAGTTTCTCCATTGTTGGTTCAAGTGCTATATTTATCAATTTCAACTTCCTCCCCCCTGGCCCTTCAAACTTCCCTAAAACTACAGCTTGTGGCTTATCTGCTATCGAGTGTCGTTCCTTGGGTCGGTGCCTTCTATCGATAACTTGCTCCACGTTTTCCGGGTCTTCTTGGAGCATCCCGAGATTTGGTAGGCTCTCTCGCTCTGTCCCTCTCTCTCCCTCTCTCACACACTCCCCCTCATCTGTGTTGCGTCTTCAAAGAAGTGAGAGGCCACGCATTCACTGCCCAAGAACACTTGTTCCCTCTCTCTCTATCTCTATTCATCTATTGTAGCTATTGTTGTCAAGTTCCTGTTTGTTACCCATCTCCCTCATCCTCTTTCTTCTTTCATCTCTCTCTCTCTCTTTCTCTTCATCCTCTTCATCCAGCCCCACCCCACTCTGGCCGATCCGCGCCCGGTTTATTAACTTCCAACTACGTACGCTAGTCTCCTCATTGCTTCCTACTACTGCCTTCACTATTGCTCTGTGTCTCTCCATCCCCTCTCCACATCCCCTCGAACTGCTCCTGCTGTCTTTTCTCCCTCCTCCTGCGCTTACTCTCTTCTGTGTTCCCCCCTCTCCGATCTGCCCCTGGTGTGTTTCCACTACCTATTCGAGAAAGCTCAAAGAACCCTTTGAAACTGACTCGCGGTTGCATAGCGCAAGCTACGAGGGATTCACCTTACAACGGAATTAAAAATAGAACGGAACTGTGAAACGCCAGACGGAGTGTGAAAATAGCTCCTCAACATTGGTAAGTTTATCTCCTTTTCAGCGACATCTTACCTCTTGCCCTGGGTATTACAAAAGGTTCTCTTCGCTCGTGTTGGATCGGTTCATTGACATCCCCCAGTTCCTTTTTAGGTCATCACTTACTGTATATCCACCGCACGTCCTTGCTGAGCGGCTCACCCAGTCTGCCTCACGACCAACCGCTACTGGTTCCCGATTCTACATTGAATCCCTCACATCCCGAACGTACAGGCGCCTCCGAAACTCCTGGCGGCTACTTGCGGGTCCTCCGTGGTTTCGATTGCAGACGCGCTGTACCCCGCTTCCGATCCTTGACAGCTCCCGAACGACTGTCACTCGTCTACCACTCTCGCCGTAGCATGCGCATTGGCGGTTATTAGCCTCCCAGCATAACCAACTTCTAATCGAGAGCCCTCCTGTAAGCGCTAGCCTGGTGTCTGTTGCTTGAACATGTGGTGGGTCGCGGTGTTACTCAATAGGCCATCTTGTTGCTGCATGTGACGGGCCTACCTTGTCGCTTCAGAGGGTGTCATGAGATGTGATGAGATAGTATAATGAGAACACGGCCCAACACTACTGATTGCAGCATATACGCTCATTGACTGCGACTGACACTTGATAGTACACAACCGCAAACATGGTGCAGCAAATGCCTCCTCAAGGGGGGTCGCGCAAGATCTCTTTCAACGTGTCCGACCAGTATGAGATCCAGGATGTTATTGGTGAGGGAGCTTACGGTGTCGTTTGGTGAGTTGCTCATATGTAAATGATGGCGGCGTACTAATGAACCGAAGCTCTGCTATTCACAAGCCCTCTGGCCAGAAGGTCGCCATCAAGAAGATCACTCCCTTCGACCACTCGATGTTCTGCTTGCGGACTCTGCGTGAGATGAAGCTGCTGCGCTACTTCAACCACGAGAACATCATCTCCATTCTGGATATCCAGAGGCCTCGGAATTATGAGAGCTTCAACGAGGTGTATCTGATTCAGGTACGCTCATTGCAGAGCCTAGATAAGATGAAACTGACGAATCTAGGAGCTGATGGAAACGGATATGCACCGGGTCATTCGTACCCAGGACCTCTCCGATGACCACTGCCAATACTTCATCTACCAAACCTTGCGTGCGCTCAAGGCCATGCACTCCGCCAACGTCCTTCACCGTGATCTCAAGCCCTCCAACCTTCTCCTCAACGCAAACTGCGACCTGAAAGTCTGTGACTTTGGTCTGGCCCGGTCAGCCGCATCGACCGACGACAACTCTGGCTTCATGACGGAATACGTTGCGACGCGTTGGTACCGTGCCCCGGAGATTATGTTGACGTTTAAGGAATACACCAAGGCGATCGATGTCTGGAGTGTCGGCTGTATCTTGGCAGAAATGCTGAGTGGAAAGCCGCTTTTCCCCGGAAAGGACTACCACCACCAACTGACTCTGATCCTTGATGTCCTTGGCACACCAACCATGGAAGACTACTACGGCATCAAGTCTCGCCGGGCTCGGGAGTACATTCGCTCACTTCCCTTCAAGAAGAAGATCCCCTTCCGCGCAATGTTCCCTAAGAGCAACGAGCTGGCGCTGGACCTTCTGGAGAAGCTCCTGGCGTTCAACCCTGCGAAGCGTATCACTGTTGAAGAGGCATTGCGTCATCCGTACCTTGAGCCCTACCATGACCCCGATGATGAGCCCACGGCGCCCCCGATCCCCGAAGGCTTCTTTGATTTCGACAAGAACAAGGATGCACTCAGCAAGGAGCAATTGAAGCGTGAGTAATACCGCCTACTTTGAGAATGTCTGGATACTAACATGCGCAGTCCTGATCTACGAGGAGATTATGCGGTAAAGGCTTCACGAGTCGATGAATGCAATTGATATACCACCCGACATGGAACGAAGGCGGAGCCTGACATGATGGACGGAGTTGGCTTAGCACATACCCATGATGCATAGAGAACAGGCAGCAGCACTCAGCGCGCTGGCCTTGTACGCAGTAATATGTCGAATAGCCCATATGTGAGGGAGTCATGACTGCAGCATCTCGAGATTCTTGTTGATGTTGATGTGGAAGCGGCGTGCAGTTTCAGCGATAGTCCAGCTTGAATATACATTACGTTAGCGATTGATATAGAGTGGTACGAAGTTTCTTAAGCCAAGGGTATATATATACACATCACATGTATCTTACACCACCAACACCCACCACACCTAAGTCTCCTCAGAAGATTTCATCATCTCCCTCATAAACCTCTCAATCCCCTCCCCCACCCCCTCAGGACTGGGCCTCTCCGCACAAACATCCGCCTCAAACCCAAACTCCCTCCTCAAATAATCCCTCGTCGTCGGCCCAATCGTCGCAACAAAGAACCTCCTCTCCCCATCCCCATCCACCTTCCCCCAACCCCAACCACTACCATCCTCACTACCTATATACCCCAACCCCCTCAACATCCCCTCACACCCCGTCGGCGAAAACACCACCGTCCACACCACCCTCCCTTTCCCCTCCTCAGTAGTAACAATATTCTTCATAACCTCCCTCTCCCTCTCAATCACCCCCTTAAAACTCTCCTCAAACCCCTCCATCACCCCGGTCTCATACACAACCACCTCATCAACACCAACACCCTCCCCCGGAGGGAGATCAGGATTCATCAGTGTCCGCGGGATAATATCCCGTCGTTGTTCACCGACGAGGAAAAGTAACGGTGGCTTGTTGTTGTTGTGCTTGTTGTTGTTGTTGTATACATCATCTTCTTCCCCATTGGGATTTGACGTAGTGGTAGTAGTAGTAGTAGTAGTAGTGGTATAAAGAGAATTATAGTGTTCGAGAATATACTTCGCTAATGCCTCTCCATTCCCTGTATCTGCGCCGTGGATGCTCGCGTGCGGTAGGTATTTGTCAACGATGGTGGTGGTGAGGGAGCGGGATGTTGCGGGTCCGACGGTGTAGATGGGGAGGTTTTGGGAGGAGGTTTTTAGTGTATTTAGAGCTGAGCTGTCTGTGTTTTTCTCATGGGGTTGTTGTTAGTGGTCATGTGGTGTTGTGGTGGTGGTGGTGATGGTGGGGTTAGGGTGAATTTATTCTTACCATCGTCAAGTTCAGCAAGTACTCTCCCGAAGCCTTCGACTGCGCGCTGGCTGGTGAAGATCAATCCGCCGTATTTTCGGTCATTCTTCTTGGTCTTCTCCTCTTGGGATTGAGGGGGGAGGAGGGCTCCGGATGTGAAGAGCTCGCGGATCGAGCGTAGTCTCTCGGTGTGGAAGTTGTGTGAGAGGACTGGGATGAAGGTGGGAGTGTAGTTGCTGGTCGGTTGGTGGAAGTAGTCGGAGTAGTTGTCGTGCGGGGTGGATTTGGTTTTGAGGAGGATTATCGGGGGTTTGTTGGTGTTTTCTGGGGAGGGCATTGTGATAATTTGTATTCAATTGGGGGTGTGGGTGTGGGTGTGGTTGTGGACGAGATGAGAGTGAGGGGGGTTGTTGTGGTGAAGTGGGATGGACGGATGCGGAGATGCCGCGGCTATTCTTTCTACTGAGTAATACAGCTACATTGTGACGGAACAAACGAAATTTGGGTCTAGTAGGTTATGTACACTAAAAAAAACAGACTACTGGTCGTCCAGAACGTGCAGGTACTTCTTCTCCTCCTGTCTCTCGCGCTCCGTGGCCGGAGGGAGATCGTAGTACGAGGCGCTACGGTAACCCAACTGCATTCTGTTAGTTTCTGAGAGGATTGATTTAGTTAAGGGGTGCTTACCAGGTAGTGGAAGGTCAGGGTGCTGAGGTCGACAGGCTCAATGTCGAGATCCTTGAACGTCTTGGCGTTGGGGTCGATCACCTGGTCGATGAACTCACGCTCCACCTCGTCGGCGGAGATGGTGGGCCACCAGAGGTACTTGTTCAGGTAGTAAGCCAGAGGCTTGAGGATGGCCTTGGGCACGTTGACGTGACGGCGGTGCTTGACGATTTCGCGGTCGACCAGCTCGGCAATCTCGGCCGTGGAGTAGTTCTTGGGACCGTACAGCTCGAAGGTCTGACCGACGGTGCTGTCGTCGTGCAGCATGCGCTCCAGAGCAGTACCGACATCAATGGCCTATGCATGTTAGCTCAATCCTAACAAGGTCAACCTCTTAACATACGTGAACGGGCCAGTAGCGCTCCTGCATGTGGTTCGATGTGAGGAGGTTGGTCACACGAGCGAGTTTGTGGAGGAGGTTGTCCTCGAAACCGAACATGGGCGCAGGGCGGACAATGGTGGTCTCGGGGTAGATGTTGCGGACGATCTCCTCACCCCAGGCCTGCGACAATCAGTATGAAAGTAACTATGGCGGATCGATCCACGGACCTTGGTCGCAAAGTACTCGGAAGGAGAGTCCCGGCTGGCGTTGTAGGAAGAGACGTGGATGAAGCGGTCAACGTCGTACTTGGCAACAGCCTCAACGATGCGCTCCGTACCGTCGACGTGGACGTCAGTGTAGGAGAAGTTCCTGTCCAGTTATTAGCAGCGCATCGCCTTCTCGTGCCTATGGAGAACTGACTTGGTGGGATATTGACGACCGACAAGGTTGTAGACAACATCGGAATGGCGCACAGCCTCCTCAATGGACTGGGTGTTGCGCAAATCGTATTCCTAGACCACAATTAGTGGGCCAAGCCAAACCACCCAACTTCTGACGGATCATACAATGAAGTTGACACGGCCAAGATCACCAGTGACCTTCAAGTGTCTCTTCGTCATCTCCTCACGGTAGGGGACGACAACGGTGCATCCCTGCGTAGCTGGAAGGCGTCAATTCCTGTGCTCCCTCTCGACCAATTGACCAACATACCGAGCTTGTTGACGATGTAACGACCGAGGAAACCAGTAGCACCGAAGACGGTCGCGGTGTGACCTAAAGTAAAGTAATTTTAGCCATCTGGCAGCGTGAGTCCGGCGCGGCAGAAGAGGGATATGTACCTCCCAAAGAGGACCTGTAGCAAAGACTAGTCAGCATCGCGGAGCTCCATCACAAGGACAATGCGCCTTACCGGCCACCCTGGACCTTCAGAATCGGCTTTCCAGTTCTAGTGATCGCGACATCCTGAAGATTCCGGCGCTGGATCTGGAATCGGATCTTGGGGGCGGGGACAAATGCCCTGGCGCCCATGGCGGAATTGACGGCCCGGGACGTCTGCATGGTCTCAATTCTGGATATGAAACGGACGAGACCACCGAACTGCGTCCGGATCGGTGTTTCAATGGACAATGGTGAGGAGAGGGGAGAGAGCGTAGCTCGACGTCAGGACTTGTACTGCAGCTGGTCGAAAGTCGTGGTCCCGAATATCCTGGAGTTGGCACGGGACTTGGCGCTAGTCCTTTTTCGGACAGCACCCTCGACCTTTCAATTGTCGGCCAACTCTTTCCTACTTGTCCGTCAGACAATAAAGTGATTGATCAAGTATCTAGAAGAATGGAACCTTACAGCCATCAAAATCTACATACACATCTAGCTATGGAGGCGTGGTTATGGCCGTCACTGCATTTCACACCGGAGCGCGTCTGACTATTCAAAGCCTCTGATTGGTTGCTAGGCGCTCATCATCGTCATGTCGAGATCCAAATGAACCTACCACTAACAACCAAGAACTACATAGTCAATTGCTGCAGAGACCGTGGACTATGAACATCGCATTGCTGTTGAATGAACGTGACGCTTGCCATATCGCATTTCTAAGCTAATCATCAAAGCAGGGCATGCTATTCCTTTGCTATCACGCACGCTGCCCCCGAGCAATGAATATGGTCTTCAAATGCTCTTTTCCCTCCTTGCGGAATACAACCTGCTCCTTCGAAATATCATATTTGAAGCCTGTGCCAAGTCCTGCTTCTTCGTACAGCTGCTTCATTTGATCCATGGTGAAGCCATGGCTTTTGACCGTATGCGCAGCATCGCCAAAGCCATGCTCAACATTGTGACAATGGCCATGGTGGTGATCGTCTGGCACTATGTCGACGATTACGCACACACCACCTTTCTTCAGACGCTCTCCAAAGCGGGCCATGGCTAACTCTGGTCTCTCGAAGTGGTGCAGGGCCATGCTGACAACCACGAGATCAAAGTCAAAGTACTCGGGCCCTGAGAGCTCTGCCGGAGCAGACTCAGCCAGAAGGTCACCCTTGAGTGCGACCATCTTGTCTTCATAGCCCGCTTCTTTGGCATTGTTGTTGTACTCGCTAATCATATTATCCGAAACGTCGAGTCCAACGATCTTCGAGACATAAGGTGCCAATGTCTATGAAATTAACTCGCGGTTCATGACAATGCTACTTCAATAGCAATGCGAACGAGACATAGTAACTTACCAAAGAAACAGGCCCAGTCCCACATGCATACTCTAACATCTTGATCTCTTGCCCCTTTCCAGCCTCCGTATCGATCCATGCATCACTGATCCAAGGACGGTGACTATCCACCAGTCTGCAAATCGATTCCAGGATACTTTTGAAGTCGCTGGTGTAGGACTTGGCCAGCTTGCTGTAAAGTATAAGACGATATCATCAAGCAAAGAAAAGGTGGTGTGCACATACTCAAAGTACTGACGGTTCCTCTCTGTGTGCTCTGCCATGTCTAGGTAGAAATTCGGCTTAGGTATCACAGTATAGGTATTTATATATGATTTAAATGATCAATTGCTGTTGGGAAAAGATCTTGGGATAACTACAAGTAAGGAGGAAGATGGGTGTAGAGAGCCATATTTATAGCTTGCTTGACCATGACTGAGCAGACTGACCAGAAGCTTACAGTAGGCAAGTTCGGAGACATATCGGATACTTCTTGTAGACCCTCCAATGTCGCCGCCAAGTTGATCCCTAAAGCGGATTAGGCACCTTCAGCTAACACGCTCGCATAGGACCAGCAATTTCTGCCCATGAATGAATGAATGGACACGCTAGTTCTCACCCTAAATGAAGCCGGAGAAGTTGCGATAACTATACTGCACTGGACGGAAGATGATGTAGGATGTCATGTGCCTCACCGCCCGAGCTCGACGGCGCTGCATCACGACCAGCTCCGCTTCCACTTCAGATCAGCTTCCCTGCCTCCATCTCCCCCCATAACGCCCATTCTCCTTCTCCCTCCTTCCGGTCTATCATCCATCTCATCCTAGACCTCATACCGTATTTCCTAATCTTCCTCCAACATGGAGAACCAACGGATCTCCGATTTCCTCGCCGACCAGCTGCAGCAAGCTCCCGAGCAATGCCAGGCCTATTTCCTGAGCTTCGAAGATTACTGGGAACGCAAATTATGGCATCAGCTTACGGATTCCTTGATTGAATTCTTCCGTCTACCAGAGAGCGCTGCTCAGCGACTACCGATATTCAAGAGTTTCGTCCTCAGCTTCGCCGACAGAATCAATCAGCTCAAGTTCGTCTCGCTGGGGTTGATGGCGTCAACAGAATGCTCAAGTTCGTATCCCAGCTAATCGCTATTTGGATCTTCGCAACCCAAAGGCATCGCTAACACTATTGCTATCAGATGACCAAGAACGCCTCACCTTCCTCACATCTCTGGCAGACAAAGTCAACAAGCCCGAGTCACAAGATGCTTACATCTACGCCCTCGCGGATGTCGCCAACGTCAAGCAACGGCTACAAGACCTGAACGGTGCGCAGAAGGACCTGGAGACATGCCAGAAAGTGCTGGACACGTTCGACTCCGTGGAGACCGTGGTGCACGCATCCTTCTATAAGGTCAACGCGGACTACTACCACGTATGTTCCCCCCACACCCGCCACTCAGACCTCACTAACCTTTCTCCCCCATCCACCAGGCCAAACAAGAATTCGCCTCCTTCTACAAGAACGCCCTCCTCTACCTCGCCTGCATCAACCTCGAGGATCTCAGCGAAGCCGAGCGCATCTCCCGCGCATACAACCTCAGCGTAGCCGCCCTCGTCTCCGACACCATCTACAACTTCGGTGAACTCCTCCTGCACCCGATCCTGGACTCCCTCACCGAGACGCCGCACAGCTGGCTGCGCGAGCTCCTGTTCGCCTTCAACCGCGGCGATCTGACCGCCTACGACGTCCTCGCCGGAAACATCTCCAAGAACCAGCTGCTCGAGCAACACCGCATTTTTCTGTACCAGAAGATCTCCCTGTCTGCGCTGACGGAGATGGTCTTCCGTCGGCCCCCGCACGACCGCAACCTGACTTTCTCGTCCATCTCCGCCGAAACGAAGGTCAAGCCCCAGGAGATCGAGCATCTGATCATGAAGGCGCTCTCGCTGGGTCTGCTCAAGGGTGCCATTGATCAGGTGGCTCAGGTCGCCCAGATCAACTGGGTGCAGCCGAAGGTTTTGGACATGAAGCAGATCGAGGGCATGCGGAACCGTCTGAAGGATTGGGATGCTGGTGTCAACCAGCTGGGTCACTGGATCGAGGGCGTTGGAAAGGATGTGTGGGCTGCATAGGTCCCATTTTCTATCTCTTATATCTCGTCTTCTGTTCCTTATGATTAGTCCTGTCTGATGGGTAAAAGACTTACCATGCATGTATGTACGAACAAGTACTAGAACCTCATTATAATTGCATTATAATTGAGATCTACGAAGCCCTCTCTAGCTCTCTTTACACTCACATTCACAATAACACCTGATATGATGTAATTTTCAACCTATACATACATAAATGCATGCCTATTATAATACAGAAACGGAAAGAGAAACAACGAACTATTGATCTATCCATCCTTGCCTCCCCCTACATAAGACTTCTTCTACCTATCAGTCATGTTATGCTGCCCCTGATCCGACCCCTAAAACATAAACTCAACTTATTCTCATTCAATCAGGACGAGAACAGAGAGAATCCCACCAATGCACACCCGGCCACCCATGCAGGCCACCAAACACACCAGACAACGACCTGCGTCCATACGCCCCAGACATCCCACCCGAAAGCGGCTTGCGTCAATACCGTCTCGACATCAGCGCCGAAGTACCAGCACGCTGCGAGCAGAACGACAGGCGGGGAGAGCACATTCAATAGCGCTAGGGCCAGCGTACTGAGGATGTATCTGAGTGGACGGGAGGTGGTTTGCGGATTGATGCGGTGGATGAAGCTTAGCGGGGCGCAGAGAAGACCGACCATGAAGGAGAGGGAGAAGTTGAGGGTTGCGAGGGTGGAGAGGAAGAGGCCGAGGATGAGGAGGGAGAAGGATTTGATGAGGTGGTATTGTTGTGGGTGGGGGGTTAGGGTGTGGGATAGGGTGGCGGAGAGGAGGAGGGGAAGAATGAAGTTGGCGAGGATGCTGGTGTAGGTTGCTGTCGAGTAGTACTGCGTTTTGTGTTAGTGAGGAGTTTGGGTTGTCATAGGGGAGGGGTGAAGGGATACGGACCTGGTGGGGGATGTTGTTGAAGATGTAGAGGGGGATTAGACCCAGGAGATGAAGGCTGACGACGAGAGTGAGCGGGAGGGCCAGTTGACGTTCTATGATGTTGTTACTGGCGTCTGCTTTCGCGGGTGGTGCTTGTTTGTCGTCGTGCTTCTCTGTAGTTGTGGTCGTGGTTGTGACTTGTTTTTCCGTGGGCTTCGAGGCTTGCTGCGAGCCAGGGTAGTAGCCTGTCCGGAGCCAGAGAGCGATTGCCATGATGGTGAAATTACCGGCAATCAGCATCGCGCTGGGGAGATATGTGCCGATGCTGACGAAACGGTTGGTCTGCATGAGAAGATAGAAGAAGAAACTCTGATGCAGATGCTCGAGGAGGTTGTTCAAGCTGCGGCAGAGACTCTCAACTGTGCGGCCCAGTGCCATCTCATCCTGCCAGCCTTCACCCTTCGTCTGGAGGGTGATAGCATCAATGTGATACGGCATGAAACTGCTGTGAGGTCCCGTGGCATAGCCAAAGCCCTGCTTGACCATTCCTCTCATTATGGTCTGCAACCGCATCTCGTAACTATCATCGTGATCCCACATCTCCTGCAGATTGGTCCCGATGCCCATCTGCCCACCGGTAATGGATATAGCGGTATTGAACAAATCCAGGTTCGGCAATTGGCCATTAACGCCGTCGTAGAGGATATGCAGAGACTCGAAGCGATGGTCAAACGGGTATTCGATCACCAAGCCTCCCTGCAAAGCACCGCTCTTCAAGGGAAGGGGCTGCACAAACGCCGGCTGCATATCATGGTACGCGTCGATCCATGCCTGAGTGCCTGCCTTACTGTCCGGCGGAAACAAGAAGATGATATCCTTCGACCACAGCGACCACCCTGTTCTCCATCCAATTAGCAAACCATACCACAATCCATAACTGCCAAGGAAAGCCACCCACGCTTGAAGTATCTCGCCAGCGTGAGCGCAAGCGTAACACCAGTCAAGTTCAATTCATCCTCCACTGTCTTCCAAGCCGCCACGAGCACAATAGCTTCGGTGGCATCTCCTCGTGGCGCCTGAATAATCGCGTAGACATTCTGTCCCTGATGCGTGATCCCTGACGACGTGTATTCGTAGTTCTGCGTGGCGACTTTCAATCCGGTAGCTTTCAAAATCGATTGAATCTTATCCGACACACTAAGCAGCATTATACGTCCAGTCAGCAAATCGTATTCATGCCGTACACCCATTCGCGGCGGTGCGGAGCTCCAGCAACATACGCAGGAGTAAAAGCATCATTCCACGCTTCCTGTCCTTCAGCAGTCTGTCCTTCAAGTACTCCCTCTAGCTCCTTCTTGTACCCGCGGAAGATGTGTTGCTCGCTACCGGAGAAATAGGCGTGAACTTGACCCGGAAGGAGCGCGTTCTCGGAGATGTAGGTCTGTCGGGAGTAATCGTTGAGGGGGAGTAGGAGGAGCCAAACAACGCCGGCGACGATGCAGATGAAGGAGAGGATGTGCGGTAAGTGCACGAAGAGGAAGTGAGGGTTACTCCGCACTTTGCGGATCGCAGCTGTTATGAATACATGTCAGCGTGGTCTGGTCTCATTTGAGGTGTCTTCGCGACAATCCGGGGTAAGGTGGAGGGTGAGTAGCATGGAGCTGCAGGGAGGGCAAGGCAAAAAGGGGGTAACGAAATTCGTATATAGAGCGTTAGAGTAGAACTCAATTTGTATCTTACATTTCAAGGCCATGAGATCTGAAGCATTAGGGAACCAAATCCCATGGTGATGGTGGTGCTTGATCGGAGCAAGATGTCTACCGCCGCTACGGAGCACTAATCGATCTGTCCGCAAATTTACGTCAACCGTTATAGACCACCTGCACAACTTCCCCTAGATTCAGTATTATTTGCTTTCCCGCAATATTGCGAGATACTATTGAATGCCGTATAATGCTTATTAAATATGCACAAGAATGTATCCACTTAGGTATAGCGGTAGTCCCTAGTCCTCACGGACCAAGGCGTTGCGATGAGCCGAGGAAGCTCATCGGGGTTCCCCTTTCTCCGCCGGTGGTAGTTGTAGGAAGAACACCATAACGGCCGTACGTCTTCTGATCCACTGAGACGTAGTGTGGCAGTCTTCCGAGTAGGTTAAGCTTGCCCTCAATCCATCTCAAAACCTTCTCCGGGGGAACGAAAATCTTGAGGACCCCAAGGCCGACTGTCGAGCAAATTAGCTGCGAACCGAGGTCTACAGAGGAACAATTACTTACGCAAGTATCCAACCAGGATGGCGCATAGATGGCCAAGAAAACTGGTGTTCGGCACAAGAATCGAGACAAGAGCGCAAGCGAACAGGGGCGAGGTCCACGTGGGAATCTTGGTCGACCCGAGACTGAAGCCGCTTTAGTCGGAATTTGAGACAGAGACTAGTGCTCGAACATACCTGAAGTAGGGGTTTGACTTGAAGGTCCGAATGGCCTCGGAGCCCAGGAGAAGGAAGACCCAGATACTTATCACCCATTAGATACCATCTGACAACCCAGAGATGCTACAGAGCACTCACCTTGAACCCACGACCGCAGTATTCCTATGCAAAACAAACTTCTCAATCAGAATATAAATGCCTGCAGGGAGCGTAGAAAGGGCTAAACGAGAAGCAAACATCCATTAGCACATTCGTCCAACCATCCTAGATCACGCCAAGGAGCAAACTTACGCCCAATGAACAGCGCAACAGCGGTCAATGTGCCATGCTCGGCCTCAAAGCGCTCCAACAAGGGCGTGAGCGCCAGTATATTCAAGAAGGCATGGAAGAATCCCAAGTGGATGAAAGGGTAGGTGTTAAGACGGTACACTGTCCTAAGAGTCAGAACCTGGCTGTACTTGCAAGCAAGGCCACGTGTGCCCGAAGAGACATACTAGTGCCGAATCCAACCTCCTCTGGTATCACGGAGCCCCATTGTACCACACTCCAGATTGTCTGAAGCTCCAGCAGCCAGAATACAATAATCGCTAGAAGCACGAGCCGAGTGAAAAGCGGTAGGCGGAGGACGTAAGATCGTACCCTCGACGGGTTGAAGGGTAGCGGCGGAAGGGCAGCGGGAGTGGCCATGGTCGAGTGCGAATGGCCGTAGCAAGGCGATATGTCAAGGCAAGTTTATTACAACGATAGATGAAGGTCGATAGTATCGCAGGCGGAATATATCAATGAAGGCGCCGTGGAAGACGAGATGCGATGTACAACACGGGACTGGAGGAGTCTAGGGAGCGATGGAATGGCCACGAGGGCTTGAGAATGTCTCGTAGGGCCGAGAGAAAGGAGCGGAACCAAGTAGGACAATTCGAGAGATGGTATTTTTGTTGGTTTTGATGAAGGACTTATGAACTTTGAATCATTGGCAATGACTCGCTCTGAAGCCACAGGATGCAATGCACGCAAACTCCGGTATACGCGACGGGAATTGAGCCGAGATGAAACAAGCCAACGGATGGAACCCAAACAGCGCAGAAAAATAGCGGGAAACAATAAGTTAGAAGATAAGGCCAGACAGCCCCAGGGAAGAGAGCAGAGGCACTACTTTAGTGCTTTCCGGGGGTGGCTGGATCTGGTTGCTTCTAAATTGAAGGCTGATCTGGTCTCGCCTTTTCTCTTTCCAGCGCGGATCCTCCGGGGTCACGTGGAAGATAACGCTTATCGTTCCTTTACGCTTTACAGAGTAACCAACTTCGTCGCTTACTTCTCTCTACAATGTTTCTTTTCGCTTTGAAGATTACCGAAATTATCATGCCTCATGCCGGTTCATTATCTAACTAATGGGTAACATGTACAGAAGATGCCGCTAATTCTCTACCTCAAACATTTACAGGTACTGCTTGAACCAGTTGACGGCCTGGCAGAAAGCCTGCTCCTTGGACCACTTAAAGTGGGGGACGCTCAGGTCAGCGCGGACAGCGAAGCCGTGGGAGACACCGCTGTACAGGTTGATCTGCCAGGGTTTGCCAGTCTTGATGAGGGTCTCCTCAGACTCGTGACGGAGCTGGGTGGTGAAGATGTTGTCGATTTCTATTCAAACCAAGTCAGCATGCGCGGCCTCGCACGCGTTTCAATAAAGAATTCCACTTACGGGCAGCAGCAATGGACAGAGGGCCCTGGATGGCACCAAGCTCCTCGTGGGTGACAAAAGAGGGGTGGGCGTTGAAACCAACGTCGACCTGGCCGTCCTTCATGAAGCGGCAGACGTACTGGAAACACGCCTCGTTAGCAAACAATCGCAGAATACCTTTCGAAGAGTTGATTCGAACTTACCTTGGCACCGAAGCAGTAACCGACAGCGCCGATGCGCTTAACACCCAAGTCTCCCTTGATGTACTTGATGGTCGACTCGACGATGGGGTCGACGTTGGCGGGCTGGTGGTTGGGGAACCAGGCACCAATGTCGAACTTGCCGGACTCCATGGCGACGGGGTCGACGGCGTCGCCGCTGAAAAGGTCGGGGAGGACACACAGGTATCCATTGTTGGCGAACTCATCGGCGAGGAGCTTGGCGTTGTTGAAGAGACCGAAGATGTCGCTCAGGAAGAGGACAGCCTTCTCGGGGGTCTTGTTGTCCTTGGGGTAAACAATGTAGGTGTCGACTGTTCGGGAAAGACGGTGTTAGAAGAGGGTCATGGTTCTAGAAAGATCTAATCGGATAACATACTGTTGTTGATCTTCTTGACTTCACCGACAGGGGTGCCTTCGTGCTTGAAGCCCTGGGCACAGCAAGCTCCGGGAGGGTTAGAGGCCATGGTGACGGGTGGTTAGAGTTGGTGTATTTGAGGGATGTATAGAAAAAAGGTATATGGGATAGTTCTAATGACAAGGATGTCAAGGGAGGGAATGGCGACTAGATATATCCACAGGGCTTTGCCTCAAATGAGCAGCATCCACTCTGAACCGGTCTTCTTTCCCCAAAATGCCCCTCCCCACTTGCTGCCCCTCACCCCATTACTAATGCCTGAATGACACGGTAGGATGTCCGACACCGCCCAATAAATCCGCTAGACATAATATTCATTGCGCATGAGCCTATGTTACAGCCATTCAAGCAAAGGATGTCAAGTCGGCTACCAATAATATCCATCGTGGGGGTTATCAGAATTCGCCGGGTGGCGGTTCGTGTACCTTGAAAACGCCCCCGGAGAGTCTGCCGACCGGCAATTCTCGCCGACGTCGGGCGTCACGCTTTTTGGTTAAGCTTCGTCAGGCGGCTCGGATTTAGCGAGTTTTAATTCCGGGATCTACCTCCTCCGTCTGTTCAAGTGTGAAGAAGGGATCTGCACCTAGAGGATTCAGGGGAATTAACTTGGGGCATTATAGCTTAGTCTTAGATGAAGTTCTGATACGATAGAGGTAAGAGTAAATATAGATAGTCCATATACAATGGTATATTGTAGTTTCATTATGTCGGCAGAACTAGGAAAGTCATAAATCACCTCCTCATTATCCTTCCATCACAGGGATATCATTCATTAACACGGGGGCACATCAGAGATAAATAGGGTCATAGACAAGGCCGTGGTATATATGGTCGTATTATGATCGTCACCCGAATGTCCGAGTCGCGACACCAGGCCGAAGAAAATCAAATGTTGTAAGGGGTATAATGCTATCAAAAGCAGATGGTTTTTTTTTTTGGGCGAGTTTGTTTGTTTTGCGCATCTGTCCGGTGTCGTCACCAAACTCGTCTCGAGTCAGATGGAGTCCGGCAGAACGGAAGACATGAATAAAATCAGGCGGAGGCCGGGAACTGGAAAGGCGGCAGCGCAGGGCGCGACTCCCGCTTCACCGCCCAGGCCTTCAGGGCAATGGAGAGAATTTCGCATGACATGATGAAGGCGGTCAGTCCCATAGTAACTGTGAACACAAACATCGCGTCGAGGTCATAGTACTCCAGGGTTTGAATCACGCTCCGGGTCTATCCTAAGAGTTAGCCAACGTGTCCTGTGTAGGAATTGTGATTCCTTTGCTGAACTTACACTAAGCATGAAGACCAAACCACCCGAGATCAAGCAGAAAGCAGCGACGATCTCGGTTGGCGGGCGAGATGGAAGGTAGGAGGTCGGGGGCTTGAGGTACATGATGACATAGGTCATACCACGAGCCAGTGCAAATCCGACCAGGAGGTTACCCCACTGCTTGTGCACCATGGTCGATACCATACTATCCTGGTGGTGCGAGCCCATCATCATACCCAACAGAAGGATGACCAGCGCAGGCATGGGGTTGAGTGACACGCCCTGGGTGTCAGGAAGCTGCCATGCGGTATCTGTCGACGTGTGCGCACTCATATGAGAGGGGTATTGGAGAACCGTGCTGTTCAACCAGCCTTTGACGCGCTTCGACTCGAAAAGCATACCACAAAGACCGCCACCGAAGAACATGATGGAGATGGACACATGCTCAAGGTCAGTGGCAGTCCATGCGCCACCCCAACTGGTGAGATGCTCCAAGAAAACGTTGGTGACACCGTAGAGGAAGATCACAAACGATTCAGTGAATTCACCCGTAGGGATCTTGGCCTTCCATTTACCGACAATGGGACTGGACGGCTTCACGTTCCAGGCCCAGCCCAGGTCGGCCCAGCAGCCGAGCATACGTCCCAGAGTCAGAAGACCATACCAGAAAAAGATACCTCCTTTGATAAAGTGGGCAAGACCATTGAAGACCTCCTTGCCTCTCTGCAAACGCGCGTTAGCCAAGATCAACGAAGTGGCCCATACTAGAGACTTACCATAAGGCCACCATAAGTCACGCCACCGGTCGCGATAGCCACGAAGCCAAACGGCAAGATAATTCTGTCGATAACAGCATAGATGGTCGAGATAATGCGAAGCGCCCGGGCAGAGACCATACGAGGTACACGACTGGCAAGGAATCGGTCGGCGAAGGGGATGCGGAACCAACCGCGCGGTTGGGACGAGTGTTCGGGGAGCGGATCCTCGGGCTTTTCGAAACCGTCATACTCATCCGAAGGCGATGCACAAGAAGGCGACCCAGGGCGACTGTGGAGGGAAGAGGAGTTTCTCTCCGTGCCCTGTCCACTGTCGCGCGACCAGCGGTACGAATGGCGGATACCACCAGAGTACATCTGGGGGCTCTCCATCTCATCGGTAGAAACGGGAAGGAACGCTGCCCGTTCGTAAGAAGTCGACTCCGACTCGCCTCTGCCAGCATAGGCAAAGATCAATGACATGATGACCTGCGCGCTCATGACCCAGGTTGCGATCCAGCCAATCTTGTGATGAGCGTTGTTCTCATACAAATCGGGGGTCTGGCTGTTGTAGATGATTCCAATGAGCAATCCCACCGCGTTGCATACCAAGAAAAGGAATTGCGACGGCAATGCGAAACGTGACCGTGCGACGCTGAACATGACCGCTGTTATTGCAAGTGTTAGTTTTCGGTGCTTTTGTGGAGGATAGGTTAGAATGAGCTATACCTGTTGGCAGAATGAAGCACCATGCGAGAATCATCAGACCGATGTGAACGGCAATCGCGGTGCCGTGTTTCCCATACGCGAAGTAGCTCATGGGGGAATCGTCATCTGCTTCTGTAGACGATTCCTGGGTGGACTCGCTGTGACTCATGTCCATACCCATGTCCATTTCCATCGCTTCATCATCTCCGTGGGGAAGCGCATTCGCAACGGAGGCGAGAAGGAAAGCTGCCGCGAATGCGGCACGGGAAGCTCTCTGCCACATGAGGGGGGAGCTTCTATATTATTACGGACGGGAAAGATCCAAAAAGAAAAGGGAAAGTATATCTCTTCGACGCGCGACAAACTGGAGTCAAGTGCGAGCAGGAGAGACGACTAAGAGATCAAGCCAACTCCCAGCTCCACTTGTCGCAAGCAAGATGGCAGAAGAAATTTGTACGGAGGAAGCTGGGATGCGGATGGGCGCGGCTACCACCTGGCGGAGGGCAGTACGTGGGAATACGTCGGAGAACAGACAGGTCTGTAGGGCTGAAGTATGGAAGCAACGGACGGTTGTGGAAAGGGAAGGGAGGGCAGGAAGTATAAGTATAAGAATGGGCGAAGAATCCAAGGAAACCCAACCGACCAACGGTGGACCATACAGGTAGGTAGAGGGACGAGACGGAAGGCTGAAAACCGGGAGGATTGCCAGAGAGGGTCGCGCGAGACTTTTTATTTAATCATTACTCATGACTTAATTTTTTCCTTTTCCATTCGCGCCTTGTGGTCGCAGCTCTCCTTCCTTCGGAGCTGGCGGGGATAGGATGCAACAAGACCGAGAGGCCGTGGAAACAAGCGATCCTGCTGGAGCTCCCCAAAGCTCCGTGTGCCGAAAGTGGAGTTACTCACTGGCACCCTCGCGCTAGCAGGGAAATGGAAAAAGGGAAAAAGGGAAAAAGGAAAAAAAAAAAAAAAAAAAAAAAAAAAAAAAAAGTAATAAGGCCTCCCAGGAGTGACGCTGTTCACCTCCCCAGTCTGGTTTTTGATCTGACTGCTGCTTTGTTTGCTTGACCTCGGTCTCCTCTTTTTGTTTTGCTTTCTCTTTTTGCACAGAATAAGGGTGATGAGTATTACCAAGATACTCTCAGATTCCATGTTGAGGCTATGCCCATGATATAGCTCGATCCTTCAGAGCTTTCATCGTCATCATGAGGTGTCTTGCTGAGAACGCTGGTACCACCACTCATGCCTCCCGAAGTCATCCAGCGATGGAGCCGATCATTCTTTTTGGACTAATCACCGCCTCCAATGCCTGGAACTTTATTTTCTCTTCCATTCAAAAAATGTTATTTTTCTTTTCCATTCTATTATCCACTTACACTTTTCTCGGGATCTTTTCGCCTGTCAGCCAATCCCTCCCTTCCATCTTACTCCCTTTCCAACATCACCCCTACTACTCAATCCGTATACTTCCCTTACTACTTGTAGCGAAGCCTCCTGGGATCACGAGCTCTCAGCCTCTGACTCACGATGCATCTTGCTGGGGTATGAACCTTCTTCAGAATCAAAGCTTATTGTGTGGGAAATGGAACTACTTAATAATGGGAACAAGAGAAGTGCATGTTGTCTCTTCAAATCATATGAACCAATTTCCAATAAAGCCGAAGAGGGGCACCAAAAAAAGAGCCTAGGGAAAGGTATTTCCAAAGGAAAAAGAGGAAAGTAAAAAGAAATTTACTCCTCTTGGCAGAGTTGGGTTCTCGGAAGCCCGGAGCGACCGGGAGAGATACTCGACTTCCAGGTCACGGTGCGCTGACGCGCTATGAGAAATGACCTCATCCCAAGGTACCGGACTTTTAGCGTATGGCCTAGAGCGCACCAGTGGATGCTCCCTTCTTGTTCTCCATCCGCTTCGGGATCCTGTTCGCCTGTTTTCGGGCCTTTTTCTTTCTGCTTCTGCTTCATGGCCCCCCTCCGCGGATATATTACTAATGCCGCGGGACAGCACAACTTTCTCGTGATGCCAGAATCACAAAGAAGGGTCATTAAGCCCAGGTTCGCACTATTGGTGAAAATGGTCAGCAAGGCTGCAAGTCTATGGGACTACTATGCCGGTCCACCTTCATCTGCGTGTCTGGCAGTGGCCTGTACGCCCTTTGGCTCCGATCTCGTCTCCACGCCGTCCTCTGTAATCAGTACTAGTATGCCAGGACGCTCATGCCATGTATCTACCCATCCCTTTCTGTCCGTCTGACAGCACCCCCCGAAGGCGCAGCAGTCATTCGATCGCGGGGGATGTAAACAGAAGTCCAGAATGCAGGGATCCTGATACGCCCAATTTCTTAGGTCCCGCCTTCCCGCGACTTGTAAGATGGTGCGCAATAAGCCTACGAAGCGTTTAGTACGTGACACACTGAGAGATAGATCTCTCCGTCTCGGCGGCTATTCGAGCTTGTGAAGAGTGAACTGCCAGGGGCTGTTGTTTAGGATAGACTGTGTCGAATCCGCAGTATTTAATATGATTGGATTCCGCGACATCACCAGAGGACAGTCATGCATCCAGTTTCATCTCCCCTTACATCGGCGGTAGAAAAGAGTTGGTGGGGACTGTTGAAAGGGGGGATGCCATAGTGTGTTATGTTGGTTCATAGTGCGGAGCGATCTATCACCAGCCCCGACTACCATGTACCAACTACATATGCAACGGACCGCGAACGAGCAAGCAGCACGGGCATACTCTGACATGATGGTGGCTTATTGCAAGCTGTGAATTGGAGGGGTCTTGGGACGGAGAGCTGCTAAAGCAGGAAGTATCCTCCGCGACCAAAGGGCGAGCTGAAGTCAAGACCTACTGTACTAACTAACATAACCCCTCTTTCTGCAGAGGTCGATCGGTGCCATCTACGGCAAGCTGTCTCTCGCCCTACGGACTACTACTTTGGACAATTCCGCACCAATTAGTGTTGGAACCAGCTACATGAGCACAGAGGAGCTGCAGTGGATGTAGGAGACGGTGCCGTGCCTAAAGATGGAAGGATAGCTGTCCAGCCCTGTTGAACAGTGGCCCATCTGGAATGTACCCAACTGGCCCATGACTTTTATCTCCAGGTTCTGGTGGGCTGATCGTCGACTCAGGCGCATGCCAGTGTAGCGTGACGTTGCGATGCAGGCGGTTGCACTAAAGGTCGGTGCTACAAGCGAGGAGAGCGGTGCATGCCCTGGAGTCCATGGACAGGTACAGACCGCGGATGTGCTGGCGCCGACCGGCCTTTTAGTAGGGTTTTGGCGACGATCGCATCTATACAACAACAAACAGGTTAGACTGACAAGCGACCATGAACTAATTGCCAGAGAGATGTTCATTAGCACGATGATTGTGCAACAGTGGTGTAACCAACACAGCCGCCACATATGAGTCTTAGAGTACTCAATTACAATAGTACTCGATCTTAATCCTTATATCGAGCTACCTTGTGTATCTACGTTTGTTAAGTAGACAGACCACCAACAAGCGTCGATCTCTGCCGGCTTTAGTGGCATCCTTTAGTGGCATCCCTCTTCCCTCGGAAGCAAACCCCACCCGGCGGGCCTCGCACGTTGGGCTGTTTGCTAGTGATTGCTAGCCCTGTCCGTGCCCGTGTAATGATTCTGCCAGTATCTATCGCCCTTTTGCTCCCTTCTGACAACCCAACGACGATCGTGGCTTGGCATCACCGGGCGAGAATCACAATCCGCATCCGCGCTCTTCCGTACTGTATGAACTGCCCGGGCGGCATAAACACCGTCCATGCGCTTCTCGTCACCTTTTCTTACATCCACGCACCTCCCGTCTACAGACACACCTGTCCTTCCCGGAGATCTCTCGCATTGAACCATTCAATCATTGTCGAGCCTCTTTCTCTAGTTAAGTTTTATAAGTATATTATCCACTTTTTTTTTTTTTTTTCTTTGACCGTTTTCAGGCCTGGCTGGCCCTTTCCCACCGCACCCGTACTTATGCATCGTATGACCAGCACTGACTCATCGCTCATGACGCGACGCTCGTCGTGAAGAAAGATCGGATACATATTGCGGTCTTGTCGTTGACGTCATGGCATGGTTCCTCCAGATTGCTCGATAGAAGTAAAATCCACAACATGGTTACAATTGTCTATGAAGATGAGAATGAAAGTGGATGTTACTATTGTCCTTTAGTGAATGCCACTGTCCTGGTGAGTCTATCTACCAACAGGATCAGACTGCGCAGCAATCATTGCCATATTGGACTGCTGGACATCCGTGCTGTCAAGCCGACACACAAACCAAATGGGACCCGCCATACAAATTAGGCCTGATAAGATCGACCCGATCCCATGACCTCGCGTTCGGCACATCCGGCTCAATCGGCTTACTTTACACTCTTCAGGTTTCCCTGCCTTTGTCTGGCGGCATTTGCACGAAGGCTGCCGCGTTTCAATCTCCGTCATCGATGGGAGGGCTAGACTACAACTGTCATGTTGACATGTCGCCATCCAGGGTTTACCATTCTTACATATGGCGTTCAGCTTACAGGTCATCGCATGTGTAGGTCCTTAGGTAGGTAGTACTAGTGGTTGGACGGACCATTTCCGATGCATCGCCCAATCAATTTCTTGATCAGGCTCATAAACTCGGAGACTTTTCCTTCCATGTGGATTCCACCGCAACTTTGGTCGAAGTAGTTCGATTGGCGAAAAATTTTTGATATTGGGCAAGGGTACGCAAAACAGCCGGCGGATGCCGCCCGCAGAGCTCATTTTTTCTAAGCGGAGACAAACCAAGGCTCAGCACTTGACTATACTAGGCAGGCCATAATCTCCGTGCCGCTAATTCCGGCTTCACTCCGATGATGGTGCCGCTTTAACCGGTTGGCCTGGTTGGTGAGACTGTTCAGGTACTCCCTTTTACAGTTTCTGGTTTCTTTGTGATTCGCTCGTGGACTATCACGCTAGCTGGTACGGTTCATTAAGCGACATCGAGGATAACTATAACGGCCAGCTCTTCTCTAGCAGGTTCGATGGCTATCAACTAGATGGCCCGATCAATTATCGTCGACTAATCTGGCAGAGCTTAGGGGTTCTAGCTTCCAGGCTGGCACTTATGCACTTACTTCGGTTCAGAAACGCCCTCTTCTTATACATTTTCGTATGCTAGGGAACTACTACCCCAGATTTTTTGCTCGTCAAGGACCATATCGAACATTACTGGCTTTTGATTCTGACAATCTCCATAGCTACTTCAGCTTACATGGTCTGAAGTGTCATTTCGCTTCATGTCCATCTCACAAGGTATAGTACCTAATACTAAAACACACCTTAGCCAGAGTATTTTTATCCAGCCTCCTTCACCCACTCATCTCGTTCAGTTAAACTTGCCGAAAAATGTGCAAGGCGCAGTATACGTAAGGTCAAGTGATTGCCAACCACCCCCCTTACATAAGATGGCAGTCATATACTGTGTTCTACATAACCCACCGCGATCATAGCTCTCAAAGTAGGTAAGTGTGACCATCAGTCACCGCAACATGCCGCAAAAACAGGGAGGGTTACTGCGGGGAGACATAAGCCCACCCTACCAGTCTGAAACGAGACATGGATTATGTCCTGCAGTAGTCACAAGTCTATGATCCCTATCACAAGACAGCCTTTCGCTACATTTTACATTACTTGTCTGATTAACTAGCTCACGCGACATAAGAGATCAACTACACCAATGTCTACTAAGTACTAACAATAATGAAACCCCCGAAAATCGGCGCCCGGAATGGCCATCCAGGCACAAGTACCTTGCTACTTTGTACATAGATGATCATCACTGATCCAAGCGAGACGGACCAATCGCTTATACACACAGCACCAATAACATCTACTAGACAGATGCTAGATGCTTCTCCTGTACCGCGCTTGCTGCGATCACCACTACTTAGCCCTATTAGGTCCATTAGAGCGGGTAATCCCGAACGCAAGTGACTTACACAGTAGTCTATCACGTCGGAGCTCGGATGTTCGGGTTTTGAGAAGGCGAGCTTGTGCTTGCTTTTCTTTCTGTAGTTACTGCTATGTTGATCGTTGGTCAATAGAACTTCCTTTGAACTGTCCCTGAATATCTGACCTAATTCCTTCCCTCTGAAGTGGTGATCATAATGATTTAGTTGTACAAAGTACTCCGATTAGGGTTCAGCTCATAAGTAAAATACCCAAGTGAAATAGTACGGATCTCGTAGCTACTATACAAAGCGTACATTGGATAGGATAACTTTTCCATAAGGCCATTGAAAGGCCAACCGACAACCGAATACTAACTAATCCTGACCCCAATGCCCGTCCAACAAAACGTCTCATTAGTTAATGCACAACTGACGCATGTGCTAGCTAGCTACTTACCTAGCCAGCCTTACACCGATAGCTCTAAGCCTTATGAAAACCCCTATAATAGTAACTTTACTTTTCCTATCCCCTTCTCTTTGCCCAAGTCTCTTTTTCTTTTTTTTTCTTTCCTCACCCTTTCTATTTTGTCTGTTCTATATGCCTGCCTTTTATCCTTTAATGCATGTAGCCATGCCTTTCCCCTGAGAGGGAGGGGGGTATCTTATGGAGTACTAATCTATGTACCTATCTGAACATGAGTGGGTAAGAGTATTACCTAACACGGATAGATGCAACAAATATAACTACCCAATACTAAGCGACTATTGACTAACTATGCTTAGTACTAGATTATTTCCGCACCTGTACCCCTGTAGTCTAGTCTGTAGTCTGCCTCTTTACAACCCGTCTGTTAGAAGAATAGTCCATGTAGCATCTTGATGTAGTAGCATGCTTATACATAGTCTCCATAGTCTGGACTAGAGATAATTGTGCGTTGTTGAGCTCATTGAGCGCAGTTCAAGTTGTCTTGGTATGATTGAAGGGAAGGGTAAGTTATAAGAAGGTCGGTGGGGATGCTGAGTAGCATGATCTTCTATATATAGTTTCTAGCAAAAAGGGCCTTGGCAGTATATATCTCTGAGTAAGGTGGGATGTATTTAGAAATATGCATTCCAGTGGAAAAGATGTGTCTCGTTGTGGTTGGCCATTCTGCTTCGGGCTCTCAACTTACGCGATTGAGTATAGCGAGGTTAGTGATGGCGTGGTAGATAGAATGGAATGCAGGCAGACATCTTAATTAAATTAATTTACATGAGCTGAAAAGGAAAATACATACGCAGCAAGAAGTCAATATAAACTTTTACCATTATACGTGATAACCTGTAAGAACAGGTCTAAGACCATCGATATACATCCACCGGAACAACCTCTCCCCCGAACCCGACGTCTGGAGTAGTAAAGTTGAAAATAGCCCCAAACCCATATCACATGACCAGCACCCAATCAATCATCCCCCATCCCAACAAGGCTTAGCGCCCCCATCAAGCGAGATGGTCCGAGCCCGCATCACGGAAACCGGAAAGACACACAAACGGAATTTCGACCCTAACCTTTTCGTTGAATCCCCGTCCCCCTTCAACGCCCAGCGACGACAAACCGCCTGCCAAACACCGTCTCATCCCCAGGTTTCTCTCGCCTCAGATTCAAGATGACTCACGAGTCCGTTTGGTACAGCCGGCCCCGCAAGTAAGTTGAAATCCGTGCCGATGAAATCTGATATCTATAGTTGCTAATTGATCTGTGATGGATAGGTTCGGCAAGGGTTCCCGTTCTTGGTGCGTATTCTGCGATTTTTCCTGAGGAGATAGTTTATGTGAAATTGGCAAGGGAGTTTCGGGGAGGAGAGAAATGAATCGAATGGAGGACATGAAAACGAAAACGTGAAAGGAAGTTATGTGCTGATTTTGTGTGTTGGAATAATACAGCCGTGTCTGCTCCCACCGCGCCGGTCTGATCCGCAAGTACGGGGTATGGATATCCACCACTGAAATCTACTGCGATGCGAAAATATCGGGAGTGCTGGAATAAATGGCTAACTTGGTTTTTCTTTTGCGTACAGATGAACATCTGCCGTCAGTGCTTCCGTGAGAAGTCCTCTGACATCGGTTTCCACAAGGTTGGTTTCACCATTCACCCACATGCATATTTCCAGCACCAGTACCACAAATCACATTATATCCGAAATGGCAATTGGCATGGCGAGGAGCGATATCGAAAGAGAAGAAAGAGAAGGGATTTTGCGACAAACGAAGAAATGAAACATCGGAATGAAATGAAATGAAATGAGAAATGAAATGCCACTACGACAACGACAGCCAAAAACCACAATTTACGCCACCCACACAAAACCAGACCAAGAAAAGAATCCTAACTAACACCTCATTTCACCCAAAACAGTACCGTTAAATCGAATCTTCTCTCCATCCCCCATCATCATCGATCCCAATTTTTCCGTTATTCACGACGATGATTCGTTAAAAACGTGCTCGTGGCGCTTTCGATTCTCTCATTTCACATTACCACCCAATATCTCAAATTTACCAACGATCCCCCACAATTACCATGTCGGGGGATTAGCGGAGGAAGAAAGAAATACAGGGGGGGATAACGGTAGCCTCTTATATTCTTTTACCAGTGTGCGTGTGTGTCTGTGAAATCGAAAACGCAAATGAAATCCGAAACCCGGGCTTGATTTTCAATGGAATGAAATAAAATGGTGTTTTTTCTTCATTTGTTCATGGTGGAATTTCCTCTTTAATCTTTTTTAGGTGTGATTGAGGAAGAGATGGGATTTGACTGGGTTAGAGACGAGAGAGGGGGGTGGGCTTAGGTTGTTGGCTGGTGTGGACGGTATTTTTCCTATGGAATTGAGGATCTCTTGATAATATCGCCGATTTTTCCCCACTTGTCCTGTGAGAGGTAGTAGGGGTGCTGCTGGAGACCGTATCATTCGTATGGGGCTGGTTATGCATGTCTTTTGGGATCGTGCGGCTCTGGTCTGGTTGATACTGTAGTCAGTTGGGTTTGTCCCTCTGGTGGATAGTTCCTGTAGGATCTGCGTAGTGTAGATGACTGGGAGTATCATATCATGAGTCACATGGAAGCATCCTATGATGTCTATCTACTGTCTAGTATCTAGTGTCCAGGGCAGCGCCAGATTTGATATACGTTAATCAAGATCCAGTATTTGAAACACCCATACAGTTTTGTATTCGGCATTCATATCTAGCGAGGCACTCAGCCAATGTATACCCACTCCTGCAACCTTAACAACCTACTATACCTGGTAGTCTTGACGCATATGCACGCCGCAGACATACCCGCTATATCTAAGCGAATGAGCGTATAAAGCAAGCAAAGAAAAGAAACGCAACACAACACGACAAGCATCAGTCTTGCATCCGTGATCGAAGATGCCAACCACAACTCTCCCACACGAGCATACATGCAACCAGCCAATCAAACAATAATAATACAACTCCTAGCCGTGGACTCCGAGTCGCTGAAGAGAAACCGAATGCGAGAAGATGAGGCAGCCGCCAGAGTACAATGTGATGTGATGATGTGGTGTGATGGTACACGGTGAGTAGCTAGCTTCTATTGCGGCGCAGAAGCCAGTGATCGAAGATTGTAGAATAGGAGATACGCGTCGGCGTTGAGGACTTCTGCCTCGGTGACGGCGGTGACTTTGTCGTCGTTGAAGAGTACCCACTGAGAAGTTCGAGTTAGGAACGCTGTTTGAGAATAGTTTAACTGGGGGCGGGTCAGTAACTCACATCATCGCCCTGGCGGCAGTAGACGTAGTAATGCCCCGCATCGAGTTTGCCTTGGTGGACTACGGCAGATGAGAGGTCATATACGAATCTGGACCGGTCAACTTTGGCCTGCGGGCAGGTTGTATAAGGGAGCATGTTGATCGATAGTGGAAAGTCGATTTTGCCTTCTAGCTTCTCCGAGACGGAAAAAGTGTGTTCAAAGCGCTGTATTGGGTAAGTCTATGTCTGGTTCTAGGGAATTTGCGCAGGAACATACCTTTAGCTGCATGCACAGAATGGCGGGTAACTTCCGAATGCGCAGTTGTTTGGTGGCCTTCTGTGGTGTTCCGCCGCAGTGACTGCAGTTGTACACGCCTGCCATTAGTTTCTCCGGAGACGTGTAGCTCTCCAGACATCCGCTCAGGGTAGGCGTCGACGAAACTCCTGTGCCACCCATGGCGCGTTTCTTCGCCTGCACTTGAACATCGAGACTGAGATCCACCATAGGATCATCCGTTCGTGTGACATTGCCACACTTATCGCAAGTCACGCTGCTTCGGAGCTTGCCGTAGAAGGTCTTGTGGAAGAAGCAAGGACACCCCTTTTCATGGCCTTCCCGGTGGTTCTCCGTACTAAGGTGAAGCTTGTCGACGAGAAATTGGTAATACTCGTGTGCGTCTTGTTGTTGATACCCTGCCAAAGTCTGAATTTTGGCAATTAGCACCGCTTGTCAGAAATAAATGTCTGCGGTAACATACCGAACTTGCACGCCATGATGCTAGAAGAAGATTGAGAGCCGCGAATCCTTCCGGTTTGTCACTGCTGTTGAAATCCGCGAAGGCCTCCGCAACTGCACATCCTACGCAGTCAGAAGCAGTGCAGTCGTGGGGCTGATGACCGTTCCCAAGGAAATAAGTGTTAAGTATTGGGTCGTGCAGAAGGGTCTGGAGGATGACATTGAGATAGCAGGTTTGCCCCAGGTTGAACAAGCCCCTGACACCTTGCTTAGCGCAAGGACGCTTGCTGGCATTGCTCCGAATATAAAGTTCGTCCGCAGAGCTATCGCTGAAGCGACGTTTCTTGGCGACTTTGGTGTGTTAGTGCTATAACATGCGCGAGAGTAGGTCAGACGCTAACCTTGAAGAGCACTTTCTGTTGTTGAGCACCGAAGTCGTTCGAGGCCGTGGTCATAGACGAAATCTCCACAAGCCTGGCAATATACTGTGCGGGCTCGCGAATCCATGTCTCGAACACTGTTAGTAAACATCGATAAGGTAAAGGCAAGAATCACCTACAGAACTGATGGCTAGTCTTCTCGGTATGGGCTTTCCGGCCGCCCATCGGCATCGCTTCACCGCACGTCAAGCAAGTGTACTTTGGTTTCAGAAAGTCCTTGGATTTAAGACGGCCGTTCTGCTTTGATGAATCTATCGATCGCTGAAGATGGCCTAATGAATTATGCGCTTTGATAAAAGCGTTCTTGAACTGCTCTGCAGTGCTCACATCCTGCCCCATTTGTGTGGCCAGATGCTCTGTTATCAGGTCAGTAAAGGGGCCAGAAGGGTTCGGGAAACAGCTCTGTGCAATGAGCTTCACATACCGCAGCCATATTCGGCCTCAGAAAGTAATGATATCGAGAGTACGCTAGCCATTGTGTGGGGGTACTTAAAATGAACGTAGTGAGACAAGTGTCACAGCTCGCACGTGAAGCCTATCCTGGCTCAGCCTAGAGTGAGGCTCCCAATCGAGATGGGTGAAGGAGTGTGGGTAAGAGTAGTACAGTTAATCTCCCAATGTTAGAGAGAGGGAGACGATAAAGATGTTCAGCAGGTCAACTGCAGATCAAGTAGGAATCCATGGATCGGACGGACTACCCTGGAGGACTCTGCAGGCATGAATCATATCAGCTCTGTATGCTAGGGGACGCCAGGTTCCTCCAATGGGGATGAAGAGAGAGATAAATGCACCTTCACAAGACGTGCCAATAGCAAAGCCACCGAAGCAGTGGAATGTCGAGAGCGGGCAGCAGTCGCTCGAGTGTGTTTCTCCGCAGCCACCGGGTGTTCCGCAGTTCAAATCGGGATCGGACTTGGTCACGGCGGGATCCCCCCTCGAGTCACTCGGTCCCTCGCTGTCCTCTTACTGTTCAGGACCGTGCAAGGACAGCCCCAATGAATTAGACGAACAGAGACCAAAGATGATACAATACACAGGTAGGTCAATTATATATACGGATGGAGATCGTCCCGTGAAGACAGGCACGGTGGGCGCTGGATGCAAGACAGATCTTTTTTTCGCCAGGGTCGACCGCGGCTCCGGGCGATAAGAAACCGGGACTGCATTTGATCCGAGATCGTTGCTTTGGCGTCTTTGGCTGCCTTACTTGGTTGTGCTTTCCGGGGTCTTCTTTTTTTTTTTTTTTTTTTTTTTTTTTTTTTTTTTTTTTTTTTTTTTTTTTTTTTTTTTTGCATTCATTATGTCCGTCGACAAGACAAATCAC